>NW_028270173.1:56170935-56478435 GCF_037043375.1 Chiloscyllium plagiosum | reverse complement strand
ATAGAGTCAGTGTGGGGGAATCTCCTGTACTGGGAGTACAGGGCACTGAGAGGGGAGAGTGTGAGAGAGGGGAATGGGGAATGAGGGGACAGGGTGAGTGTGGGGGAATCTCCTGTACTGGGAATACAGGGCACTGAGAGGGGAGAGTGTGAGAGAGGGGAATGGGGAATGAGGGGACAGGGTGAGTGTGGGGGAATCTCCTGTATTGGGAATACAGGGCACTGAGAGGGGAGAGTGAGAGAGAGGGGAATGGAGAATGAGGGGACAGGGTGAGTGTGGGGGAATCTCCTGTACTGGGAATACAGGGCACTGAGAGGGTTGAGTGAGAGAGAGGGGAGAGTGAGAGAGAGGGGAATGGAGAACTGAGAGAATAATGAGTGAATCGGCCATGTTTAATATGGTAATGTGGAATGTGTGATCTAACCAAAGCACAATGATCTTTATCCCCAGAGGATTTGGCGATAGGAGTGAAGACATCTTGGTACATTTGGAAAGCCTCAGTCCGAGGGTATCGTGTGCAGTTCTGGTCTCTTTACCTTTAGAGCCTTTGGCCTGAAAAGCCAGTGCTGACACGTCTCCTTTTTAAACTAAAATCCTTTTACCTCTCTATGATCTGCATCCCTCTATTTCTTACCTATTCATTTTTCTGTCAAGATACCTCTTAATTGCTATTATACTGGCTTCTACCACTGCCTCTGGCAGCACATTCCAGGTATTTACCAGCCTGTGTTTTTAAAAAAAACTTGCTTCTCACATCTCCTTTGAACTTTCCCCCCTTTACTTTAAACCTATGTTCCCTAGTGTTTGACACTTCTACCCTGGGATAAAGACTCTGAGAACTCATTCTCTCCATGCCTCTCATAATTTTGTAAACATGCATCAGGACACCCCTCAGTCTCCATTCAAGTGAAAACAAACCAGGTTTGTCGAATCTCTCCTTATTGCTCATACCCTCCAAACCAGGCAATCTCCAGGTAAACCGTTTCTGTACCCTCTCCAAAACCTCCACGTCATTTTGTTAGTGTGGCAGCCAGAACTATATGCAGTAACTTATCTTTTCATTTTATGTGTTCTGGCCTTACTCGAGACTTCCATGTGATAAATTATCGAAAGCCATTAGTAAATCCGAATAGTGCATTATTCCTACCTGCATTTAATGAACAAAAGACTCGATCAGCAGTAGTCACTAGGCCCACAGGGATAATCCTCAATTCCAAACCTACCCCAAATAACCTTTGACTCCCGGTTGGTCAAGAATAGATCAACACTACCTTTAAAAAATGTTAATGTCCCAGCATTCACTGCTGTCTGGAGAAGCAGGTTCTGAAGACTCACAATCCTCTGACAGGAAAGAAATTTTCTCCAGTTCATTGGAATGGAAGATCCCTCATTTTTAAACTAAATATCCAATGATTCTAGTCTCTCCCACAAGAGGAAACATTTTTTCAGCATCCACATTATCAAATCTCCTCAGGATCTCGTGTGTTCCAGTAAGAACATCTCTCCTATTTCTAATCTATAATGAATAGAGGCCCAACCTGTCCAACATTCCTTGGAAGGTAACCTAGCAACCCCTTCTCAGAACGGCTTCTGATACATCTATATCTTTATCTTACATGAGGGGATCAGACCTGTGGGTGGTCCTGCAGATGCTGTAGTACCAATGCCTTTAACGCAACATCCTTTTATGCATCAACTCTTACATTAAACTGCAACATTTAATTAGCCTTCCGAATCACTTGCTGTACCTGCATCCTAACTTTCTGTGAATCATGTATCAGAACTCTTAACCCTTCAGAGTTCCACAGTCTCTCTCCGTTTAAATGAAATATCGCTCCCTATTCTTGCTGCCAAAGTGGACAAGGTGTGTGGAACACGTTGCCAGCAGAGGTAGCAGAGGCAGGCACAGTAGATTAATTTACATTGTGTCTGGACAGATGCATGAGTAGGTGGGGAGCAGAGGGAGACAGACGCTTAGGAATTGGGTGACAGGTTTAGACAGTGAATTTGCATCGGCTCAGGCTTAGAGGGCCGAAGGGCCTGTTCCTGGGTTGTAAGTTTTCTTTGTTTTCCCTTTGGTCAATGTCATATTGTCCATATTCTAAACCAGCTGTCATATGCTTGTCCATTTATATCCCTTTGCAGACTCCGGTGTCTGTTTACTACTAACTTTCCTGCTTTTCTTTGAATCATCAATAAATTTGGTAACCATATATTTAGTTCCTTAAACCAAATCATTGATCTACGTTGTAAATAACTAAGGCCCCTGCACTGATCACTGTGACACCTCATTCGTCACATCTTGCCAACCTGAAAATGACAGATTTTTATATAATCTATCTTTCATTTTAGGTCATCAATCCTCTGTCTATGCAACTTCACATGTTACCATTGGCATATGGTAACCTGTGATGTGGTCTCTTGTGAAATGCCTTCTGGCAACCTGAGGTCACAATTTCCACAATGTTCCCTTTGTCCAGTTTCTTGCTACTTTCTCAAAGAAATAAATTAGTCAAATATGATTGCATTTTCACAAAAGCACATTGACCCAACCGTGATTGCACTGAGATTTTTGAGGTATCTGTCTACAGCCTCTTTAATAAACATTCCAGCATTTTCCCTGTGACAGTAGTGAGCTAACTGACCTGTACTTTCCCACCGTCTCTCTCCCTCACTTCTTGAAGAGAGGAGTCAAGTTGATTATTTTTCAACCTGATGAGACCGTTATATGGACTTTAGGAAATTTAAAACAAATGCATCCTTTATCTCAGCGATGACTTCATAGAATCCCTACAGTGTGGAAACAGGCCCTTTAGCCCAACAAGTCCATACCAACCCTCCAAAGAGTAACCCACCCAGACCATTCCCCTTATCCCTGACTAATGCACCTAACCAACACTCCCCTGAACACGAGGGGCAATTTAGCACAGCCAATTCACCTAATCTGCACATCTTTGTGATTGTGGGAGGAAACCGAAACACCCGGAGGAAACCCACGCAGACACTGGGATTATGTGCAAACTCCACTCAGGCAGTTGCCCGAGGCTGGGATTGAACCAGGGTCCCTGGCGCTGTGAGGCTGCAGTGCCAACTGCTGTGCCACCTCTTTTTAAGACGCTAGGAAGAGGATGGTAAGAGAGTTCAAAACTAGAGGGGAAAGGTTTAAGGTGAGAGGACAAAGATTTAAAAGGATGACAAGGCACAGTGGTTTCACACAGAGGGTGGCGTGTGTATGGAATGAGCCGCCAGGGGAAGTGGTGGAGGCTGGTACAATTACAACATTTAAAAGGGACCCAAATAGGAAGGGTTTACAGGGAAATGGGCCAAATGCTGGAAAATTGGATTAGATACATTTAGGATAACTAGTCAGCTTGGATGAGTTGGACTGAAGGGTCTTTTTTCATGCTGTACATCTGTATAAGTCTATGATCTGGGAGCTTGTCAGTGTGTGTTCTGACAGCTTTTCCAATATCCGTTCCTGAGGGATTATCATTGTCTCCTTTTCTCATCTGATTCATAATTATTTTGGTGGTTTTATTTATCCTCAAAAACAAAGTATCTGCTCAATTCATCCACCTTTTCAGTATTTAGCTTTATTGATGTGATTTGGGTGAACATACTGAAGGATTAACAGTCAGAAACCGTACAGTAGGGATAAATGGGTCATATTCAGGTTAGCAGGTTGTGATCAGTGAGAAACCACAGGAAGCTGTGCCAGGGATCTGGCTATTCACAATCTAAATTTATTATTGGGATGTGGGATTAAATTTAATGTTTCCAACTTGGCAGATGGCACTAAATTAGATGTTAGAGGAGGTTGTAAGAAGGGTACAAGATGACTTGCAAAGGCTAAGTGAGTGGACAAGAACATTCACACATGGAATGGAATATGGAGAAATGTGAGGTTATCCACATTGGTGAGGGATCAAAAATACAGCGTGTTTCTTATATCTGATCTCTCATAGACATCCATCAGCCAGGGGGACTGGGTCTGACCTTCACATCATCAATACATTTGGAAATGAAAACTGGCACCTACTTCAGTTTAATACAAGCATGGAGAAAAGTTCAAAACTTACCTGGAAGTTGCACTGTGTTTTTGATATCCTAATGTTTGGTCTTTGTTGTAACCTCTGTCTTAGGTTTAAAAGTAGTCATTCAGTCGCTCCAAAACTTCAGTGTTGCTAAAGAAAAAGACATATTTTTGAGAAGTTTTTCATTTGCACTCATCAGACCAATTCACATGAATATTAATGTAAAGGGAAAACAACATATATGAGAGAAGAGTACTGATTGGTTGGCAAGTGGGCTCTGATTGAGGTGTTAAAATCAACCAGGCGGAGGTTGGTACTGCAGATGCTGGAGATTAGAGTCTAATCAGAGTGGTGCTGGAAAAGCACAGCAGGTCAGGCAGCATCCGAGGAGCAGGAAAATCGATGTTTCGGGTAAAATCCCTTCATCCGGAAGGGCTGATGAAGGGCTTTTTCCCGAAATGTCAATTTTCCTGAGCTCCTCCGATGCTGCCTGACCTGCTGTGCTTTTCCAGCACCACTCTGATCTAGACTCTGATGGAGGTGTTGCCATGGAGACCGTAGCAGTTCGTGATTTTCCCCAAGACCCATCAAATCGTAGGATGGGCGACGCAGGAAGAAATATTGGGGACTTGTGAGAAAGGTACAGCAGTGAACATAGGTGATTTTATTCTATAAATATATAAGTAAGAAAGATTGGTAAATTCTGTGAATGATGAGTTCATAAAATGTTTGTGGGACAGTTTCATAGAATCATAATTTCATGGAGCAGCATATTATAAGGAAAACCAGAGAGCAGGTTGGTTACATCTGGTAATGTGCAATGAGACAGGGTTAATTAATAATTACAGAATAAAGTTGCTTCAAGAGAGCAGTTATCCCAATATAATCAAACATCCCATTCCATTTGAGGAGGTGCAGCGAGGATCGAAGGCTACGGTTTTAAACTTAAATGAGGGCATGATGTCAGAGAAATTAGGTTCAGGGATAGGTCAATGAAGATGCAAAATCACCCAGTTATGGAGATATTTCAGAGTGCTAAGCTTCTTTCTCATTGGAAGGTGGTCAACGAAAGGAAATTAAGTGTAGCCTGAAATGGAAAGAAAACGTGTACAATTCCACAAATGTGAGTGTGAGAAAGTCTATAGCCTTAAAACATGTCTTTAAACATTTAGTCTATAATGTAATGTCGAATTATAGAACACATTTGCTGTACACTAGAAGATAGACAGGCAGGGAGGCTCAGAAAAAAAGTCGGGGGTGGGGGTCCCAAGTTATGCAGAAGATAAAAACATCTGTGCTCACCAAGTGATAACAGAATGCTCTAAGGCAATTAAGAACATTTGCCTTAGCATCAGTGAATCTGTGTGAACAGGACACTGAGTGGTAACATTCACGGCTGTTCCCTTGTGAAACTAATGACAGTGTTTGATTCTGACCTGGAAACAAAACCCAGTACCATCAAAAGCCTTGTAATTAACAGTCAGGTCCTATCAATTATAATGGATTCTTCTTACCCTTGCAAGCGGGGTAGACACAGAGGGAAAAACATTTTTCTGTTACAAGTCCCTGACTTGAGAGTTCAAAAGGACACTAGAGAGAGAGAGAGAGACATTGAGACCATTTTCGTGCTGGGGCTGTCAAAGCCCGTAGAAAATTAACTCTTTGTGCTTACCTGCTATGGTTTGAACTTAATTGAATTTTTGAGACTTTATAATAATATGGAGTAGCCATTACTGGTTATTAAATACAAACTCTGTAAAAGGTAATATTGATGAAGCTTTAACTTACTTGCTGTTCTTGCAGACCACTCTACAGACCTTACAAACTGCCCCACTACCAATTCTAATTAATCAGATCTTATGTCTTATTTGAATTTGAATCACAACCCTGAAAGAAAGCATGTTTAATTCAAATAAGTTTAAATGAATCAGTTTAAATGCAACCTTACGGCAACATCTCAGCCTCAGGTACAGAATGATTCAGTGCTTAAAAAGCAGGAGTCTGCTCCTAGCTTTAAAAAAAGTTATTCTAAGTCCAACATTGAAGGGATTCTGGCACAATGTGTCAGGAAGCCATTTTATGGTCAAAAGTTTGCCCTCGTTGCTAAGAAGCCATTTTCTAAAATAATTGTATCAGACATGTGAGCTGTGCAAGGTTACCTTATGAACTCTCCAATTAGCTCAGACTGGTACCTCTTTATGATAGGAGTTTATCTCACTCGCAAGCACCTAACCTATGTTTTTCCCACCTGATGAATAGCTTAGGGCCTGCAGGAGTGATTAGTCAAGCGTATACAGACCTGTCAGTTAACTTTTCTTCCTTATTAATTATTGTTATCTGCCTAATTAAGAACATGCAGTGTTTTTGTAAACTTTTGTATAAAGGAAGCCACTTTGTATCAGTACATCGGAGTAGCCTGCTGGGGCACTTGAACAGCTGGTACTCTCATCTCCAAAGTTATTAGAACCGAGTTAGTTTAGTTTATAGGTATCAGTGTTATGTTGTAACAGTGATGCTATTAGTGAATAAAGGGGATGACTAAAATTAAACCAATCTGTCTGCAAGGGGTTTTTATTCCAGACTATCAATGAGAACAATCTCCAGGACGAACAAAGAGAGACTCTACAGGTAGAGTCTATAAGGGATTCAAATCTGTACTTTAACAAGTGGCGGGTCAGAAGATTGGATAGGTTATAAAGTACTGAAAAGAATAACTAACAGATTAATAAGGAAGGAAAGTAGAGTATGCTAATTAGAAAGAAAGAACCTGTAAGTGTATTTAAAAAAGGAAAAGAGTAAGGGAAGTGAGCATTGGTCATCTAGAGTGTGAGTGTAGACAATGAATAAGAACATACCAAATAGGACCAACAGGAGGCCCACTCCATCATTCATTGGCTGATCGTCCACACCATTTTCCTGCACTCTCCACATATCCCTTGATGTTTCTTAATAATCCAAACATTATTGATCTCAGTCTCAACATACTGAACAATTGAGAATCTCCAACCTCCTGAGACAGTCAATACCAAGGAATCACCAGGTTCTGAGTAAAAGAATTCCTTCCCACCTCAGACCTCAGTGAGTTACCTCTTATTCTGAGAACGAGTCCCAAGGCCCCTAACTCTGACTGCCAGCCAACCTCCATTGACCCTGTCGAACCCTGGAAGAATGAGATCATCTCACATTGTTCCAAACTCAAGAGAATAAAGGTCCAGTTTATTTAATATTATTTCTGAGAGAAATCCTTCCATCCCAGGAATTGGTCTGTAATGTTTTGTTGAATTCCATCTACACCAAATACTGTATATTTTTTTCGTTGGTACTGAGAACTAAACTGCACTTGATAGTCTGGGTGACATCTTATCAAAGCTGAGTGGAATTACAGCAAAGCATCTTTACTCCTGTACTCAAATCCCCTTGTACTGAGGAACAACGTGACATTTGCTTTAATTGCTTGCTGTATCTGCATGTTAACTTTCAGTTAGTCATGAACAAGGATAACAAATCCCTTTGAAGTTCAACATTTCCCATCTGCTCACCATTTGAGCAATGTTAAACCTATTACTATGTTCAATCTTATCTTGCGTAAATGTCTAATCAATCACGTTACTATGTCTCATTATCAGTACATTTGGAAATGAATGGAGGATGGGGATGGGGTTACAAGGCCCAGGAGAGGGGAGAGGGGGAACCAGGATCCAGGACAATGGGGTGGTGGTGATGGGACCTACATGAGGGGGAATGGGACCTGGGAAGCTGGAAGTGGGATGCAGAATCTGGTGGTCATAGTAACGGGACCTGAGAGACAATGGGAACAGGACCAGGAAGCTGGGAGCATGCTCGGTAGAGGGTGGAATGCAGCATGATTCCCAGGAAATGATGAGGATGTAATCTGGGAGACAGGGGAAGGAGTGAGGGAGGCAAAAGGGGAAGGGAAGGACAGAAGGAACAGTAACGGAAGGAGGAGGGCTGGAGGCTTCCTGGGGCCTGCTTACACTTTGCATTCCTTCCCCCAAGCTGCCCCACCACTTCCACATAAATACCCCCAATCACTTTCTCATAAACCAGCCCCATGCCCACATTCCCCCACCATAATGTTTTCATTCTATTCCCCACTATAACTTCATTCCCTGTCCCCCAATGTCCTCATTCCCCTTCCCCTCATTTCCCCATTTACCCTCCCCCCACATCTTCAATCTCCTCCCTCAATGTCCTCATTCCCTCCCCCATGTCCCCATTCCACTCCCCCCCATCCCTATTCCCCTCTCCTATTACCCCCATGGCCCTATACCCCTCCCTCTACATCCTCATTCCCCTCCCCTCACAAACCAATTCCCCTCCCCCCTCCTCATTCCCCTCCCCGCCATGTCATTCCCCTAATCCCAACCTCCTCATTCTCCTCCCCCCCACATCCCTATTTCCCCCCCCACATCCCTATTATCCCCCCGTCCCTATTCCCCTCCCTCTACGTCCACATTCCCCTCCCCTCCTCATTCCCCTCCCCCACCCCCTCATTCCCTCTCCCCACGTCCCCATTTGCAGGAGCTACTTAGATTACACCGCCTCACACTACCTCCTGTAATAATGCCATCCCGTATTCCCAATTCCTCTGCCTCCACCCCAAGAGAGCCAGTTCCACCCCAGAACACACCAGATGACCTCCTTCTTTAAAGACAGCAATTTCCCCTCTCATGTGGTTGAAGATGCCCTCCAACACATCTCATCCACATCCCGCACCTCCACCCTCAAACCCCACCCTTCCAACCGCAACAAGGACAAAACCCCTCTGGTCCTCACCTTCCACCCCCACCTACCTCCGTATTTATTGCATCATCTTCCGCCACTTTGTCATTTCTGCCACTTACAAACAGGCCCCAACACCTGAAATACATTTCCTTCCCCACCCCTGCCTGCTTTCCGCAAAGACTGTTCCCTCTGTGACTATCTGGTCAGGTCCATGTCCCCCAACAACCCACCTTCCCCTGCCATCGCAGAGATTGCAAAACCTGCGCCCACACCTTCCCCCTCACCTCCATCCAAGGCCCCAAAGGTGCCTTCCACATCCATCAAAGTTTCATCTGCACTTCCACCAATGTCATTTATTGTATCTGTTGTTCCCAATGCGGTCTCCTCTACATTGGGGAGACCAGACGCCTTCTCGCAGGGTGCTTTAGGGAACATCTCCGGAACACCCGCACCAATCAAACACACCACCCCGTGGCCCAACATTTTGACTCCCCCTCCCACTCTGTCGAGGATATGCAAGTCCTGGGCCTCCTCCACCGCCGCTCCCTCACCACCCGACGCCTGGAGGAAGCACGCCTCATCTTCTGCCTCGGAACACTTCAACCCCAGGGCATCAATGTAGACTTCACCCGTTTCCTCATTTCCCCTCCTCCCACTATACCCCAGTTCCAACCTTCCAGCTCAGCATCATCCTTATGACCTGTCCCACCTGTCAATCTTCCTTCCCACCTATCTGCTGCACCCTCCCCTCTGACCTATCACCTTTACCCCCACCTCCATCCATCTACTATACTCTCAGGTACCTTCCCCATTGCCCACCCCCTCCCATTTATCTCTACACCGCAGAGGCTTCCAGCCTTATTCCTGATGAAGGGCTTTTGCCCAAAACGTTGATTTTCCTGCTCCTCGGATGCTGCCTGACCTGCTGTGCTTTTCCAGCACCATTCTGATCTTGACTCTAATATCCAGCATCTGCAGTACCCACTTTTGTCTCCTGAAATGAGGTGTCCATCTCCCTCCCTGATGTATCACAGTGTTAATAGAGTTCCTCAAGGCACAGACAATTACTGAGATATATTCGTGCCAATCATGCTGATAACTCAGGAGCAATTCTGCAGTCACATCTTCTGTCTTGCTATCTTTATTATGTATTAATTAACCTATTATTTTCTCTGCATTTATTTGAGATTAATAAAATCTACTGCTTCCTGTGACTTCATTACCACTAGGAAATGTTACCAATACTAATAAAACATTATGCTAACTAACAAATGACATGGGTTTGAGAAACAAATCAGCAAAATCCTCACTAGAGAATCCTGTCTTCCTGTGATTTCGTTTTTGAGTTTTCTTCCAATACACTCGACCCACAGACTGAGTTTCCCTCTCTTGCTGCTTTATTTCATTTTATCCACTCTCCATCCTATCCCAGTGCCTGCTCTCTGGGGGGGTCATGCAGAAGGGTTTATAATCAACGCTCCATATCCTTGTCAGTAGAAACAGATTAAACAGGAAATCTACAACAGCTATTCTATTTAAATTCTGGAAAAAGGCATTAAAATGTAATGATTCAATATTTACTGTTACTGACCTGTTAATAGGCACATTTATATTTCTCTCAGTTTTCATGCGATTGATCTGTTTAATATTATCATTAATTCCAGCTCAACCCTTTCTGGAGACCAGGCCCACCCCCTGTCAGCAGGAAGTCATGGATAAGAATGTGGAACTGAAGCTGATGAGCAAATCTGAGCCCCAGCTCAAAACACAGCCCTTACAGAGAGAGTCAAACTATCCACGTGGCCTGGAGGGAGGGAATAAAGCCACAAATGAAGAAGAGAGTCCCTCAGAAACAGACAAATTAAACCCTGCAAGCAACGTTTCTGATGGAAACACAGTGAAATATCATCCAGGTAGCAATGTAACAGAATTCTTAACCACCAGTGAGGAACAAGAGGCAATGCAGAGTTTATTGGAACAACATAATGCACATTGAGAAAGTTCC
This sequence comes from Chiloscyllium plagiosum, assembly GCF_037043375.1. NCBI lineage: Eukaryota > Metazoa > Chordata > Chondrichthyes > Orectolobiformes > Hemiscylliidae > Chiloscyllium > Chiloscyllium plagiosum. The sequence continues at coordinate 56,467,650 of NW_028270173.1, read as the reverse complement.
CCATTACAACCCAATACTAGTCTGTGTACCCCAGAGTTTGGAGGAACTGAAAATAATTACAGGAGAAATAGGAATTGAAATTGATGTGAATGGCAAGGGAAAGAAAGGTCTGATCACGTTAATAATAGCATTTCAAGAGAAGCTATTCACCAGTGATGAATTGGAAAACATATTGTTTTAGGGTTTTAAACAATGAGAGGAAAGATTGTCACAAAAAGATCTAGACTGAAAATTGTGCAGCAGAGCAAATACTACATCAAAATTGGGGAAATGACATGTGTGAAGGACAAAGACAGTTTTAATGAGTATTACTGACTGTGTTTCCCTGGGGTGGATCTGAATTTGAAAGATTCTTTTCCATGTTCTCTTTTCAAATGCTGACTGGCCTGTTGTGTATTTACATTATTTCCTGTTTTTAACTCTTTGATATTTTAAAGTTGGAGACATTGACTGTTTACACTCATTGGATGTCAATACATAAAGAAATCAGCAACTACCAGCAGAAACCAGCAGAAACTGCAACAGGTTTCTCATATCATAAAGCACAACTTAACACTATTGTAAGATTGTTATTTTGTTTATCAGTTACAATTTTATGGATTCAGATGTTTTCATCAAATACTTAAAAAGGGAATTACAAACAATGTTACTTATGTTCAATTATTAGACAAATGTGTTTCCTGGCAATGTTATTCTGTTGCTAAAATTTAAAATTATTGAATCAAACTTGTCTAAAACGTATCCTGTATTCTTATTGCAACCTTTTGGAAGTTTAATTCTACAATTAATATATTTTTGAATTCTGCTCACCAACTTTATTTGAATTGAATCAATTTTTTTATAGTCTTTCAAAAATGGTTTCTATTCCACTACTCATTTGTACTTTATCAAGTGACTTACTTTGAAATTGTATTAACTGTAAAGCAATCAATGGTTGTCAGTAAGTTATATTTTTTGATCCACCTTAGTGTCATCTTTAACAGCAATTAAATGCCTGTACAAATCTGTATTAAGAGTAATTTACAAGAGGATGGATCCCCCTGCCTTACTCAGTATCATATATGTTATTATTTTATTACTAAGTGACTGATATGCTTTTACTCTGAAACGTTTTCCATACTCGTTACCAAGCATTACTCTAATAGTGACCCTCCCAATCCCTACACGTCAGTGTGTGACTGGAAATGTATAATATCTGGTAATGTTGCCTGACACAGATACGAGACAGAACACCGTGGCACAGTGGGCGGCAAGGTGGCACGGGTTCAGTTCCTGCCTCGGGCAACTGTCTGTGTGGAGTTTGCACATTCTCCCCGTGTCTGCGTGGGTTTCCTCTGGGTGCTCCGGTTTCCTCCCACAGTCCAAAGATGTTCTGGTTATCCGCATGTTTAGCAACTCTGGAATTTGTAGTTTGAAATTTGTTATAATATATAACTCATCAGATGATAATTCAGCCTTCACATTATCAAGCAATATCATCATTAGCAACAATTTACTTTTTTATATATTCCCTCAGTAAACATAATTCACATATTTACCCAAGATTTTAAAACAAGGACTGTTGTTGTCATGACATTTTTTGGACATGTTAAAGGTATCTGATGAGGAAAGAGGAAACATATGGTTTGTACAGGAAAGTGAGACACCACCATTTAGTGATAGACAGGTGCTATATTATGATATAACGTACCAAACATCATCCTGCAATCAGATTTACCATTAAAATTGATTGATTAAACAGGGTTTTAAATTAGATTACTTATAGTGTGGAAACAGGCCCTTCAGCCCAACAAGTCCACACCGCCCCGCCGAAGCGCAACCCACCCATACCCCTACATTTACCTCTTTACATAACACTATGGGCAATTTAGCATGGCCAATTCACCTGACCTGCACATCTTTGGACTGTGGGAGGAAACCGGAGCATCCGGAGGAAACCCACGCAGACACGGGGAGAACGTGCAAACTCCACACAGTCAGTCACCTGAGGCGGGTATTGAACCCGGGTCTCTGGCGCTGTGAGGCAGCAGTGCTAACCACTGTGCCACTGTGCCACCCTTTGTTCAAAGTATTTGTTGAGAAATTTGCCAATGAATCCTCTGTTCCTATTGATCACATGTTGGGATTCCTACAGACACACACACGACAAAATCAGTCTCGTGAATTGAGCTCAAGCCATCTGCTCATTGTATGGGCTTAATGCTGGGATAGAGCATATCAAAGTTATCCTGCACACTCATAGATTCACTGATCAGATCAACACTTGCTCTGTATTGTACAAAGGGGCTGTGCCTTTTGACCCTGAAAAATGTCCTATATACCTCAGGCTACCCTGGAAAGAGAAACCAATACAAAATTCTGAGCAGATGAAGCCAGCATGACTTTGGAATTCCCACACAAATGGAATTGTCCATGAACAGGATGCTGCTGTCAAGTCTGGAAGGTATCTGAAGAGCCATAAAAATAAGAAGTGGGCCTTCCACAGTCCAAAATGTGCAGGATAGGTAGATTGGCCAAGGTATGTTATCCTGTAGTGAACAGGGATGCGCAGGCTAGGTGGGTTCGCCATGGGAAATGCAGGGTCTAGGAAGGGGGTGGGTCCTGGGAGGGATGCTCTTCAGAGGGTTGGTACTGAATGGCCTCATTCTACACTGTAGGAATTCTAAGCTCTGACTGGCTTTGAATGTTTAACTCGGTGAGGGCATCCCACTCTCCATCTGCTTACCTGTGTGGAAATCCTTCAGACTCCCGAGTAGGTCACCTCTGAAGATGTCTACCATTTTAATTTCAGACGTATTCCCTTTAGTTTTTCATTTCTATCAATCCTTCCAACAAGTGGGTGGCATGGTGGTACGTGGTTAGCACTCCTGCCTCACAGCGTCAGAGACCTGGGTTCAATTCCTGCCTCAGGTGACCCTCTGTGTGGAGTTTGCATGTTCTCCCCGTGTCTGTGTGGGTTCCCTCCAGGTGCTCTGGTTTCCCCCCACAGTCAGAAAGATGTGCAGGTTTTGTGAATTGGCCATGCTAAATTGCCTGTAGTGTTGGGTGGATGTAGGGGAATGGGTCTGGATGGGTTGTACTTCGGCGGGTCGGTGTGGACTTGTTGGGCCAAAGGGCCTGTTTCCACACTGTAAGTAATCTAATCTAAATTTTTCAGTCTTTATAATTTCTCAGAGTTTAACCTGCTTCTCCAAACTATTTGGATAATACTGCCCCCTGCAGGGCCACTGAACCTTGTGCTGCTTTCTGCACCTTTGTGGAACCTTTCTGAAGTGGATTAAACCTCAGCACACCCTGTCAGTCCCTGGGACCCAGGTGGAAATTCCTTTTTACTGGATGAGACTGTTTGTGCCCTTGTTATTTCCTCTGGGCTCTCTCTCCTGACCTTATTCACTTTGGGAGGCTCTATCTTGGCCTCCAACAAATCCTGGTGCTTGCCTGGTCTCAGCCTTTTGGGGATATAGTGACTTGATTATTATCAAGTCATACCCGGGTAGGAAATCTGAAACCTGCTGGGACTTCCACAATGGTTCCTATGATGAAAGGAACCAACAAGAAAATAAATTGTGGGTGAGGCCTGTGTGGAGGGGACCAGTCACACACACTCCACCCACTCCTCTGATCTGGCCCTTGGCTTTCGGAGCTACCTCGGGGACACGGTTTATAACCCTCCCTGACAGTAATGATTGAAAAGGCCTAATGACTCTGAGGCAAACCATTGTTATGATCCCAGCTTGTGTTAGTACTGGACAAGTCAGACCCCAGAATGATATCTGACCTGATAGATATTTTTGTTAATTCATTCTACGCAGTTAACTTAGATTTTATTGTTAAAAACCAAATCTGCAAACCCTGTTTTTTTGTGCTTCAGTGACTGATGCCACATTAAATAAACCAGAACCAGGAGCAGGTATTCTAAGGGTATCCCAGGTGTAAGCTGTAGCATTTAGTACCACAAACACATGAGGAGTCCAGTGATGAATCTCCTCACACCCAGAACATCTCACTGTGTCTCTTACACGTTTGTCAAACAGTAAGGCGAGATTCTCACTAGGGAGACAGGCGGGGTATTCTTTATCTATGTCTGAAATTCACAAATGGTTCTGACATGTACCAGCTTCTGAAATTGATATGACAAACAGAATACAGCAAACTAGCGGTTGGTATATTCAGGGCAAAGTGTGTGACTGGATAAAATGTTGCTGAAATCTATAATGTGGAGAGTCAAGCTGCTGGAGGGTCTTGTTGCTGTGGGGTTGGATAAGGTTTGAGTCAAATGGGCTGAATGTTCTGATCACTTTCTATTGGGTTCCATCCCTGAACATTCCAGGACTTGAACCGAGAGGTTCCGGTGAACAGGTAGGGACATTGTAAATGCAAACAATGGGATCAGGAGAACGGGACAAAGGGGAGGATCGACCTTCACTAAATGGGCCTCAGCGGAACCTATGAGGGAAAAGGATTAGAAGGATCTGCTAATAGGAGGTGAAACATAAATCCCAGCACAGACCACTTGGCCTGTTTCTCAGTCATTCGATAAATATAACTTTCCGTGGTTGGATTTGAATTCCGAATCTCTGGAATGATAACCCAGCACCACAGCAATTCAACCACCGTACTGAATATTTATAAAGAATTTGCGATTTTAAAGTTAGAGTTGTAGATAGAGTCATAGAGATGTACAACAAGGAAACAGACCCTTCAGTCCAACCTGTCCATGACGACCAGATGTCCCAACCCAACCTAGTCCCACCTGCCAGCACCCGGCCCATATCCCTCCAAACCCTTCCTATTCATATACCCATCCAAATGCCTCTTAAATGTTGTAATTGTACCAGCCTCTACCACTTCCTCTGGCAGCTTATTCTACACACGGCAATTCTGGTCTCCTTCCTATCAGAAAGATAGGAAGGAGAGGCACTTATTGAAATGTCTTTGAAGATATTTTTTAAGGATTTCACCTGAAGGCATCGGCCTTTCCCAAAAGCCGGGGCTTGGATTTAATAGTCCTGGGAGGTGCAGTCTGAGTGCAGTGTATCTAATTCCCCAGGATAAACCAAGAACACTTCAATCAGCTCCGAACATATTCTGTACAGTGTGTTTTCTTTGTGTGGAGCCACAGGAGTTGGGGGAGATACTAAACGAGTATTTTGCATCAGTATTTACTATGGAAAAGGATATAGAAGATATAGAATGGAGGGAAATAGATGGTGACATCTTGACAAATGTCCATATTACAGAGGAGGAAGTGCTGGATGTCTTGAAACGCATAAAAGTGGATAAATCCCCAGGACCTGATCAGGTGTACCCTAGAACTCTGTGGGAAGCTAGAGAAGTGATTGCTGGGCCTCTTGCTGAGATATTTGTATCATCGATAGTCACAGGTGAGGTGCCGGAAGACTGGAGGTTGGCAAACGTGGTGCCATGTTTAAGAAGGTTGGTAAGGACAAGCCAGGGAACTATAGGCTGGTGAGCCTGACGTCGGTGGTGGGCAAGTTGTTGGAGGGAATCCTGAGGGACAGGATGTACATGTATTTGGAAGGGCAAAGACTGATTAGGGATAGTGAACATGGCTTCATGTCTCATAAAATTGATTGAGTTTTTTTGAAGTAACAAAGAGGATTGATGAGGCAGAGCAGTAGATGTGATCTATATGGACTTCAGTAAGGCATTCATCAAGGTTCCCCATGGGAGACTGGTCAGCCAGGTTAGATCTCATGGAATACAGGAAGAACTAACCATTTGGATACAGAACTGGCTCAAAGGTAGGAGACAGAGGGTGGTGGTGGAGGGTTGTTTTTCAGACTGGAGGCCTGTGACCAGTGGAGTGCCACAAGGATCGGTGCTTGGCCCTCTACTTTTCATCATTTATATAAATGATTTGGATGCGAGCGTAAGAGATACAGTTAGTAAGGTGCAAACGACACCAAAATTGGAGGCGTAGTGGACAGTGAAGAGGGTTACCTCAGATTACAACAGGATCTGGACCAGATGGGCCAATGGGATGAGAAGTGGCAGATGGAGTTTAATTTAGATAAATGTGAGCTGCTGTATTTTGGGAAAGCAAATCTTAGCAGGACTTATACACTTAATGGTAAGGTCCTAGGGAGTGTTGCTGAACAAAGAAACCTTGGAGTGCAGGTCATAGCTCCTTGAAAGTGGAGTCGCAGGTAGATAGGGCAGTGAAGAAGGCATTTGGTATGCTTTCCTTTATTGGTCAGAGTACTGAGTACAGGAGTTGGAAGGACATGTTGCAGCTGTACAGGATATTGGTCAGGCCACTGTTGGAATATTGCGTGCAATTCTGGTCTCCTTCCTATCAGAAAGATGTTGTGAAACTTGAAAGGATTCAGAAAAGATTTACAAGGATGTTGCCAGGGTTGGAGGATTTAAGTTATAGGGGGAGACTGAATAGGCTAGGGTTATTTTCCCTGGCGCATTGGAGGTTGAGGGGTGACCTTATAGAGGTTTATAAAATCATGAGAGGCATGGATAGGATAAATAGACAAAGTCTTTTCTTTGGGGTGGGGGAGTCCAGAGCTAGAGGGCATAGGTTTAGGGTGAGAGGGGAGAGATATAAAAGAGACCTAAGGGGCAATTTTTTCACACAGAGGGTGGTCCGTGTGTAGAATAAGCTGCCAGAGGAAGTGGTAGAGGCTGGTACAATTACAACATTTAAGAGGCATTTGGATGGGTATATGAATAGGAAGGGTTTGGAGGGATATGGGCCGGGTGCTGGCAGGTGGGACTAGGTTGGGTTGGGACATCTGGTCGTCATGGACAGGTTGGACTGAAGGGTCTGTTTCCTTGTTGTACATCTCTATGACTCTATCTACAACTCTAACTTTAAAATCGCAAATTCTTTATAAATATTCAGTGAGAAGGGCAAAAGTCAAAGCATTTTCTCTGAAGATCAGTTGTCCTTCTGTAAAGGGCAAAGTCTATTCATTTTTCCGCATTTTTTTTTAATGCGGACTGATATAGAAAAAAATACTATTTTAAAAACCCAGAACTGTGGAATGGGTGAGCACAATTCTTGTTCTTTGAAATGAAAGATCCCTCATTTTGAAATAGTGTTCAATGTTTCTAGTCTCTCCCACAAGAGGAAACATTCTTTCAGCATCCACACTGACAGGGATATGGTGGCCTCCAGTAGATTAGCCAAGTGGAACAGGAGCAGGAGAATCTCTTTGAGGGGCCTTCTTTCCTGATCAAATGAAAATCAGGAATTAAAAAGAAAATGTAAAAAGATTATGTTCCCTGTCCCTAGTTTTCTCAAATAATATATCATAATTTTCAATGGGAGCTGGTGAAGGTTAAAATCTCAGCTTACAGATGAGTAAAACTGTCCTCAGTGTTTGCAGTAGTGAATACTAGTCGATCCTGTGTAAAGGGTTTTCATATGGCCCAGTTGCTGGGGTTACCAGCCTCAGTTCTTCAAGCCAATGGCCATTCTGAATGACTATGATGAGAATGGTCTCCACCCTAACCTTATGCTGTGAAATATTTTGATGTTATAGATACTTTCTAATTGACCTGTTCAGAGACATTACTACACATCTCTAGAGCAAGTGAGACCTGAACCCAGGCTCAGAGGAAGGAACACTACCATTGCACTGGAAGAGTCCCTAAAACAAATATTAATACAATTAACAATCTACAGCGGTAGATACTGGTTAACCTGTTCTGATACATTATTGAATCCTGCTGGAGTAGGTGGGAAGGAATCTGACAATCCTGGTCCAGAGTTAGGGACACTACCACAGCACCACAAGTGCTCTACATTTCCATGTTACACCCTGCATGTTTAATTGTAGCAAAATCAATGTACTGAAATTTACTGATAATTCATATCTGTTCTTTCCAGAAAAATACATTTTGCTGTGAGTAATTAAATGCCAGTACATGTGCTAAGTGTCATGACTAACCTTTTCTTTGTGATCTGGCTTGTGAACAGACATTATGAAAACAACGTAATTTGGTGAAGACTTCAGACAATATTTGGAAATACTGGGCCTGAAAAATCAACTTTGATTTCTCTTCCCAGATGCTGCCAGATCTGCTGAGCTTTTCCAGCAACTTCTGTTTTTGTTGGGAAAAATGGCCCTGAAATAATTAAACAATGATGCTATTTGGACTGGCTGAATCACCATGCATTATCCTCATGGTTATTTCTGGAATGGCTATTTCAAATTTTGATTGCAAAAAAAACTTCAAACAAGAAAATTGTCATTCTTGTTTATATGCTATTTCTTTGATCTCCAAGTAAATGCCTGTATTGCTATGAACCTCATTAATAGCTTTAGTCTAAAATATGTGGTTCTTTTAATCTGATTGAAATTGTTAGGGATGCTTTGGGCATTTTACATATCTCTATTTCCAAATTAATGCTGTGCACGATAGCTGCTTCTTGCATAAAGTAAGAATCACATTAGATTAGATAACTTACAGTGTGGAAAGAGGCCCTTCGGCCCAACAAGTCCACACCGACCCGCCGAAGCGCAACCCACCCAGACCCATTCCCCTATATTTACCCCTGCCTCTAGCACTATGGGCAATTTAGCATGGCCAATTCACCTGACGTGCACATCTTTTGACTGTGGAAGGAAACCAGAGCAAACCCGCACAGACACGGGGAGAACGTGCAAACTCCACACAGTCAGTCGCCTGAGGCGGGTATTGAACCCGGGTTTCTGGCACTGTGAGGCAGCTGTGCTAACCACTGTGCCACCCACATCTTCAACAAAAACATGCCAATGCAAACCAGAAGAAATGTAATCATAAATGGGAAAGATTTCTCACTCACGCCCCTATTATCTTTTCCTTTCTCACAGTGCTTTAACTTTGCTTCAGCCTGTGGGTCTTCTAAATGTTTTTGTTTTCCCCTTTGTTTCCTATTAATCTGCATCTGGTGTTTCATTAACATCCCCTCCCTAAGAAGCATTCGGATTAGTTTCTTTATCCTGAAATCAAACTCATCCCAGTCATTTCCGTCTTTTGTTTCTGTTTGTACATGTCTTCCCACAACTTTCAGTTTCCACACTCTTATGAAAATGCCTAGGTTCCGATTTTCATTCCAGTCCGGGTGTCTCGGTGATAGAAGATTTCATAGCACTGCAAAACCAAACCTTTAAAAATGTTTGCCTCACTTCCCAAGTTTCACTATGAGGGGGGCAGCTTGGTTTGGTAGCCAGGTCAGATGACCTGGGAATAACTGAGAGGCTGCTAAGGCTGACTGAATGAAAATCATGCCTCAAAGTACCAGCATTGTTTCCTCAATTTAAAATAGAAAATTAAAGTGTGAAACATTAATCCAGCCCACATTCCTCACAGCCCATGCAATCCCCCATACTTCCCATGCTCATCCGTTCCAACACATGTCACCTAATCTCTATTACCAATCCTCATCGGCCCAGCCTGCACCCTATGTATCTCTATCCATTCCCCTTGGCCCTTCACACCCCCACTTCAAAATACTGCTGATTGTCATGAACTGAGAAAAAGTATTCAATGTTTCAACCCATATGTTGACCCTTTTCTATTTCACCAACCCTGTCAACTTATCCAGTCTCCACTACTACCGCAGTTCATAGGAGAAAAAAAGTCCGATTGATTGTTTTTTTTATATTGAAATAAAGCATTATCATCCATAAGAAAAAGCACTTTGACAGCCACTAAAGTCTGACACCTCTTTACAGTTCTTTACAAGTCTGACTTTCCTTGGCTGTTCTTGACAATAATTAGGAAATCAGATCTTGAAACATTAGAAATATTTTGTCAGTTCATGACATATTTGACAATTCTTGACAGCTATTGACAGTTAGAATGTAAGACCACAAGTTGTAGGAACAGAAATAGGCCTTTCAGCCAATCAAGTCAAAGAGTGTGGTGCTGGAAAAGCACAGTCGGTCAGGCAGCAGCCGAGGAGCAGCAGAGTCGATGTTTTGAGCATTAGCTCTTCACCAGCACCACACTCTTCGACTCTGATTTCCAGCATCTGCAGTCCTCACTTTCTCCATTCAGCTCATCAGGTCTAGTCCACCATTCAAGGGATTCTAGCTGATCTGATAATCCTCAATTCCATTTTGCCTTTTACCCACAATTTTGATTCCCTTACTGATTAAAATTCTATCTCGAAACAAAACAAAGAACTGTGGAGGTCGGAGACCTGAAACAACCATAAACAGAAGTTACTGGGGAAACTTGGCAGGTCTGGCAGTATCTGGGGAGAGCTAAGAGTTACAATTCCAAATCTAGTGACCTCTCTGAAGAAATGCACATTAGCAAGTTTGCTATTCATGCCAATATAGTACCCCAACACCATACAATCTCATCTTATGACTTAACCTTTTGTAGGTACCTTGTTGAATGCTTTTCGGAATTCCAAATACAGCACATCTACTGGTTCCCTTCTATTCACTCTGATTGAGACTTCCTCAAAAAGTTTAATAAATCTTTAGTCAGACACAACTTTCTTTTCATGAAGCCATGCAGACTATGCTTGTATAGTTTGTGATTTTTCAAATGTTCTGCTATTACGTACCTAATAACTGATTCCAAAATTCGATATTATGTGAATCAGCCCATATTTATCTGCTTTCGGTTTTCCTCCCTTTCTGAATAAAGGTATCACATTGTCAGTTTTTAAATTCTCTGGTACTTCTCCAAAATCCAAGGATCTTTAGAAAATTCCAGCCAATGCATCCACAATCCCTATAGGATCCTTTAAGATCAGAACGACTTATCTTATCCCACTAATTTGGCTGATACTGCTTCTCTAGTGATGTTGGTGGCACTGAATCCCTCCCTTATACTCGGTGGGTAATACAGGATATTTGAAGTATTTTCAACTACAAAGGCCAATGCAAAATATTAGTTTAATTTCTCTGCCATTTTCTGGTCCCTATAACCATCTCCCCAGATTCATTTTCTAACTGGCCTCTGTTCACTTTGCTCTCTCTTCCTTTATATGTAGGTAAATGAGCTCTTATTGTCAGTGTTATATTCCTTGCTAGTCTGCCCTCATAATTTATTTTCTCTCTTTTTATTATCCTTTTTGTCTTCCTTTACTGATTTCTGAACTTAGTCCAGTCCTTTGGGCTGCCATTAAGTTCTACCTCTCTATGTACTTTCTCTTTCAACTTAACATTCTCCTTAACTCCCTCAGATAGACATAGTTGGTTTATCCGTTTTATAATCTCTCCTCCCTATTTGGATATACTTCTGCTGAGAGTCATGAATTACCTCCTTCAATGTCTGCCACTGTCTTTCTTGCTAATGTATCCACCCAGTTTATTTTAGCTACCTCTGGAATCAGTACACTGTAATTTACTTTGTTTAAGTTAAACAATTGTTTAGCTGCTTCCGATCCAGTTTCTCACCCTCAAACTGAATATCAAATTCTATCATGCTATAATAACTACTAGTTGTTATTTAATTATTATCTGTTATATTTTAAGAAAAAAGTGGTTAATTTTAACTTTTACTCAAAGATCATTTATTAAAGCTGCATCATTGCCCATTACAAGTTATAAGACAGCCTAATCCTTGGTTGCCTCAACAACATATTGTTCAAGGAAATCATTGTTATGAAGATGTGGATGTACTGTACCTTTAAGAAAGTTAAAAGCTAGCAGAACTACCTGACAGCACCAAGTATTCTGAACAAGAAACAATGTAACCTTTTGGACCAGCAGCTAAGGTAGCTGGTTGCCTAGAGGCAAAAACAGATTCAAATTAGGCCAAACAGTTTAAATTATGCACAGAAAAATACCAAACTCCAAACCAGTTTGAATTTAGTATATTGACAATCTTAAAAGCCAATTACACAATCCGATGCTTTGGGGGTATAAGACTGGGAAAACTGAACAGTTGAGAGGAGAACTGCCCAGCTACTAGCATGTAAAGACTGCCTGAAAAATAGATCTCTTAGAGGTTACTTTATCGATCAGTAACCTGTGAAGCAGTATCTCCAAGAAAGAGAAAAGATGACAGGAATTCAGAGAAAACTAAAGGCTGCCTGGTTTTGAGATAAGAATTTTGGCTTTGTAAATTTAAATTGGGAGTTTTCTCTGACTAGTATTGTGGAAAGGGAAGATAAAAGATAGGTTAGAGGAAAGAATTGTAAATAGTTGTTATTTAATTATTATCTGTTATATTTTAAGAAAAAACTGGTTAATTTTAACTTTAAATATTGCTTGGCCACTTGAATTTTCACAGATTACTGCACGGGATAAATATTTTCTGTGTTGCTGGTTTACATCAAGCAGGAGAGTTTACCCCATGTCGTAACACTATCCTTAACTCACTCTATGAGTTTGCTGCCATAGCGACCCTTTCCAGCTTGATTAAAACATTCATCATGAAGATTAAAGTCATCCATAATTATTACATAGAGTCATACAGTCATAGAGATGTACAGCATGGAAACAGACCCTTCGGTCCAACCTGTCCATGCTGACCAGATATCCCAACCCAATCTAGTCCCACCTGCCAGCACCCGGCCCATATCCCTCTAAACCCTTCCTATTCATATACCCATCCAAATGCCTCTTAAATGTCGCAATTGTACCAGCCTCCACCACTTCCTCTGGCAGCTTATTCTACACATGCACCACCCTCTGCGTGAAAAGGTTGCCCCTTAAATCCCTTTTATATCTTTCCCCTCTCACCCTAAACCTTTGCCCTCTAGTTCTGGACTCCCAGACCCCAGGGAAAAGACTCTGCCTATTTATCCTATCCATGTCCCTCATAATTTTGTAAACCTCTATAAAGTCACCCCTCAGCCTCCAACGTTCCAGGGAAAACAGCCCCAGCCTGTTCAGCCTCTCCCTGTAGCTCAAATCCTCCAACCCTGGCAACATCCTTGTAAATCTTTTCTGAACCCTTTCAAGTTTCACAACATCTTTCCGATAGGAAGGAGACCAGAATTGCACGTAATATTCCAACAGTGGCCTAACCAATGTCTTGTACAGCTGCAACATGACCTCCCAACACCTGTACTCAATATTCTGACCAATAAAGGAAAGCATACCAAAGGCCTCCTTACTATCCTATCTACCTGCGACTCCAGTTTCAAGGTGCTATGAACCTGCACTCTAAGGCCTCTTTGTTCAGCAACACTCCATAGGACCTTACCATTAAGTGTATAAGTCCTGCTAAGATTTACTTTTCCAAAATACAGCAGCTCACATTTATCTGAATTAAACTCCATCTGCCACTTCTCAGCCCATTGGCCCATCTGGTCCAGATCCTGTGTAATCTGAGGTAGCCCTCTTTGCTGTCCACTACACCTCCAATTTTGGTGTCGTTTGCACCTTACTAACTGTACCTCTTATGCTCACATCAAAATCATTTATATAAATGATGAAAAGTAGTGGACCTAGCACCGATCCTTGTGGCACTCAACTGGTCACAGGCCTCCAGTCTGAAAAACAACACTCCACCACCACCCTCTGTCTTCTACCTTTGAGCCAGTTCTGTATCCAAATGGCTAGTTCTCCCTGTATTCCATGAGATCTGACCTTGCTAATCAGTCTCCCATGGGGAACCTTGTCAAATGCCTTACTGAAGTCCACATAGATCACGTCTACCGCTCTGCCCTCATCAATCCTCTTTGTTACTTATTCAGAAAACTCAATCAAGTTTGTGAGACATGATTTCCCACGCAGCAAAGCCATGTTGACTATCCCTAATCAGTCCTTGCCTTTCCAAATACATGTACATCCTGTCCCTCAGAATTCCCTCCAACAACTTACCCACCACCGACATCAGGCTCACTGGTCTGTAGTTTCCTGGCGTTTTACATGTTTTTATTATTTGTTGATTTATACTCTTTCTTATAAAGTGACTATTATTTAGTAACAGTATTAAATAGATCCCCAGTGTCTCGTTTCCCTTGCTGTTTTTGATTTCTACACAAATGGACTCTACGCTATCGGAGTCCAGGTCCTCTCTCACAACTGTCTTCATTTCATCTCAGATTAACAGTGCAATGCCACCAGCTTTTCCTCCTCCCCTGCCTTTTAAGCAGGTCTAATATCGCCGAACATCAAGTTCCCAGATTTGATCTCCTTGCAACCACGTCTCTGCGATGGTTGTGAGGTTCTATCCATTTACTTTGATTTGCACTGTCCATCTACCTTATCCCAAATGCTTTGTCTGTTAAGATACAAAATTTATTAAATTTCTCTACACTTTTATGATTCTTTAATGTGCTATAATATTCGTATATTCTTGCCCTTCTTTTTATTTTCTGGTGACAATCAACCCCATCATAAATGGGGTTTTCATTTAGCTTTGATTTTACAATTTTCAGTGTAATGTTTGCTATTGAAGTATAGTAGAAGAAATGTTTTCTTTAAACTTAGAAAGGACAGTCTGGAATTAACAGAATTACAAGTTTACTTGTATTTAAACATTTTTGAATTTGTACAATGCATAAAAACATTATTTTATTTTATTTTCATTTGTTTTGCTTAATAAATTTCTATTTCATTGTAAAAGGAAAATATGCAACATAGTCTCCTCAGGGCAGAAGTGGGTAATGCAGATGCTGGAAATGTGGGTCAAGATCAGAATGGTGCTGGAAGAGCACAGCAGAGCAGGCAGCATCAGAGGAGCAGGAAAATCGACATTTCAGGCAAAATCCCTTCATCTGGAATGCGGCCCTGACATAGTCTCCTCAGTCTAGGGACTGGCTCTGAGCTGGCTGGTCAGATCCTATGTACTGCACATGTGTAAATGAAGAGTCTACAATAGAGTAGTGCTGGAAAAGCACAGCTAGTCAGACAGCATCTGAGGAGCAGGAAAATCGACGTTTCGGGCAAAAGCCCTTCATCAGGACTGAAGGCAGGGAGCCTCCAGGGTGGAGAGATAAATGGGAGGGGATGCGGCTGGGGAGACGACAGCAAAGAGTACCAAAGGTGAATGGGGGTGTGGATGAAGGTGATAGGTCAGAGAGGAGGGTGGGAGAGGGTAGCAAAGAGTACAATGGGTGAATGGGGGTGGGATGAAGGTGAGACGTCAGAGAAGAGGGTGGAGTGGAAAGGAAGATTGGCAGGTCGGACAAGTCTTGGGGACAGTGCTGAGCTGGAAGGTTGGAGCTGGGGTGAGGTGCGGGAAGGGGACATGAGGAAACTGGTGAAGTCCACATTGATGCCCTGGGGTTGAAGTGTTCTGAAGCAGAAAATGAGGCATTCTTCCTCCAGGCGTCTGGTGGTGAGGGAGCAGTGGTGAAGGAGGCCCAGGACCTGCATGTCCTCGGCAGAGTGGGAGGGG
Source organism: Chiloscyllium plagiosum (assembly GCF_037043375.1). Taxonomy (NCBI): domain Eukaryota; kingdom Metazoa; phylum Chordata; class Chondrichthyes; order Orectolobiformes; family Hemiscylliidae; genus Chiloscyllium; species Chiloscyllium plagiosum. The sequence goes on along the minus strand of NW_028270173.1, from coordinate 56,452,371 downwards.
GGGTTGAAATGTTGGGCCACGGGGCGGTTTGGTTGATTGGTGCGGGTGTCCCGGAGATGTTCCGTAAAGCGCTCTGCTTGAGGCGCCCAGTCTCCCCAATGTAGAGGAGACCGCATCGGGAGCAACGGATACAGTAAATGATATTGGTGGATGTGCAGGTAAAACTTTGATGGATGTGGAAGGCTCCTTTAGGGCCTTGGATAGAGGTGAGGGAGGAGGTGTGGGCACAGGTTTTACAATTCCTGCGGTGGCAGTGAAAGGTGCCAGGATGGGAGGGTGGGTTGTTGGGGGGCGTGGACCTGACCAGGTCGTCACGGAGGGAATGGTCTTTGTGAAATGCGGAAAGGGGTGGGGAGGGAAATATATTCCTGATGGTGGCGGAAATGTCAGCGGATGATTTGGTTTATGCGCAGGTTGGTAGGGTGGAAGGTGAGCACCAGGGGGATTCTGTCCTTGTTACAGTTGGAGGGGTTGGGTCTGAGGGCGGAGGTGCAGGATGTGGATGAGATGTGTTGGAGGGCATCTTTAACCACGGGGGAAGGGAAATTGTGGTCTCTAAAGAAGGAGGCCATTTGGTGTGTTCTGTGGTGGACTCCTTTGTGGCCTTGGATGGAGGTGAGGGGGGAGGTGTGGACGCAGCTCCTTTGGGGCCTTGGATGGACGTTTCACCTGCACATCCACCAATATCATTTATTGTATCCGTTGCTCCCGATGCGGTCTCCTCTACATTGGGGAGACTGGACGCCTCCTAGCAGAGCGCTTTAGTGAACATCTCCGGGACATCCGCACCAATCAACCACACCCCAATCAACCACACCACCCTGTGGCCCAACATTTCAACTCCCCCTCCCACTGCCGAGAACATGCAGGTCCTGGGCCTCCTTCACCGCCTCTCCCTCACCACCAGACACCTGGAGGAAGAATGCCTCATTTTCTGCTTTGGAACACTTCAACCCCAGGGCATCAATGTGGACTTCACCAGTTTCCTCATTTCCCCTTCCCCCACCTTACCCCAGCTCCAACCTTCCAGCTCAGCACTGTCCCCATGACCTGTCCTACCTGCCAATCTCCTTTCCCACCTATCCGTTCCACCCTCCTCTCTGACCTGTCACCTTCCTCCACACCCCTATACACCCATTGTACTCTTTGCTACCTTCTCCCACCCTCCTCTCTGACCTATCACCTCCATCCCCACACCCATTCACCTCTTGTACTCTTGGCCCCCTTCTCCCCAGGCCCACCTCCCTCCCATTTATCTCTCCACCCTGGAGGCTGTCTGCCTCAGTCCTGATGAAGGGCTTTTGCCCGAAACGTCGATTTTCCTGCTCCTCGGATGCTGCCTGACCTGCTGTGTGCTTTTCCAGCACCTCTCTAATCCAGACTCTGATTTCCAGCATCTGCAGTCCTCACTTTTGCCACTTTTGCCAAGGATGACTTGGTGAAAGGATACCAGCCTCCCTGTGCAGTTATTTCAGTCAGCATATCTCAAGAATAAAAATGATGGTCTGTCAGCTCAGTTTTCACTCTGGGATTTGATTTGTCCTGCATTACCATCAACTGAATTGGATTTCTCCTGAGTGGTGGACTGGGCAATGTGCATCCCTTACTAACAATTTAAGCTAACAGCTTAGGTTATGAAGGACCTATGCTTCTGAAGAAGCATATATTATAGGAAATGTCTATGTTGTCAGGTACATGTCTTTATATATGTACATATGGTCTGGTTTGTGGGGAATCATTTTTCTCATTTTTGCCTGTAGAGACTGTGCCCATGAATGCAGTCCAACAAGCCGATGCAATAATGTAATACAGGTGAATGCAATAAAGGATCTTGATCGCTACTTTCTGCAAGGCTGACCTGTCCGAAAGGTACTGAAAACTAAAGTCAAATCTTAAGCCTGACATTGGGGACTTGAATGTTGGCCAATTAAATTCTACTCCCACTTTTTCTAAATGTTCTGGGTGTGCCTGGAAGATTTCACTTAAATTAACTGTTCATTAGATTTCAAGATCGAATGAAGTTGGAAGACTGAAGTATTTCCAGTTAGCATTTCTACCTGAATCAAAGGTCCATGTGATTCATGTGGCCATAGCTGTCAATTTTAACAAGTATCAGACCATCAGAAGCTATTGCAGCAACAGCTTTCAGGAATTTTTTTTTTCCAATTAAAATATAACCGAATGTCACAGACACTGCAGGAATACGGAAGACTGAGAACTAGCAACAGCATGTCTGTATAATATATCACACAATAAGCAATGTTCTCTATCTCCACAGCATCCTCAGAAATGCTAACTCACTTTTGGTCAGCTTCTGCCTCTTTTTACGCCAACTTCTTCTCTCAGAGATTGGTGAGTCTATCTGAATCCTTGAAAGAGAGCTATGGGCAGAATCCTTGTGGATATTAAAGTCTGAAATACATAGAATCTTGATCAGTTGGGGAATCAAGGGTTACAGGGAAAGGGCAAGAAAGAGGATGTGAGGAATGTTGGATCAGCCATGTTCCTATTGAATAGTGGAGCAGGTTTGAGGGGCCAAATGGCCTACTCCTGTTCCCATTTCTTATGGTCTCCTGCATTGTTTTCTATTGCACTTGTTTGACAACTTGCTTGACTTACTGTTGGTTGCAGGCGTTCAATGTCATCAATCATTGTCAGAATGTTGTTCTTCAGTCTGTTTTCATGCATGATTGATACTCTATATATCAGCTGAGTTGGTTTCTGTTCCTTTATAACTTGGCCCATGATCTGTAATCACTTTATATATCTGGGCTGGTCGCACTTTGGCGGTATCGAACTATTTAAATTTGGATTTCTAACTTGCGCTCTGCCCAGTGTGCAGTTACAGGAATTCTCTACCTGATTGCTCATCATGTATAGTATCTCTCTTATTCTCCTCTGTCATAGAATTATAGAGATATACAGAATGGAAACAAACCCTTTGAACCAACCAGTCCACACCGAACATAATCCCAAACTAAACTAGTCCCACTTGTCTGCACATGGCCCATAGCCTTCCAAACTTTTCCTGTTCCTGTACTTATCCAAATGTCTTTTAAACGTTGCAATTGTGCCCACATCCACCACTTCCTGAGGAAATCCATTCCGCACGTGAACCACCCTCTGTGTAACAAAATTGTCCCTCATATCTTTTTTGAATCTTTCTCCTCTCACCTTAAATATGTGCCCCCCAGTCTTGAGACCCTCCCCCCCCCATCCGAGGGAAAAGACAACCACCATTACCTTTATCCATATCCCTCATTATTTTATGAACATCTATAAGTCGCCTCTCAACCTCCTACATACCCAGTGTCTCAGTATAGTCAGACAACTGGTTGATGGGCAAAGTCAATTGTGGCTGCCTTCCAAGCACATATACAAGGGAGAAACCATTCAAATGTGGGGTGCGTGTGTGGGGGTGAGCATACTATTCCTGGCAGTGCAAATTAGCCCAACAAAAGTTCAAACTTCTTTGGCAGCTACTGTGCTGAACTATAAGCTTTGTTCACGGCAGGTCCAGTGGGTCCTAAAGCACAAACAGCAATAGATGTCTCAACATTCACTGACGTTGGCAAAGGAAGGTCCAGCACATTGTGTTTTATTCTTGAAAAAGCCAACAACTGCAAGCACGTTTTTCAGGAATGTTATTCCAAGTGTCTTGATGTTACTTTGGTCTGAGTGTGGAGGGTCTACATGGAGAATGCTCTTCATCCAGTGTTTTAAACATACCCTATAGCTTCATTACACTGTACTCAAGGCTACTCTTCATCATTTAGGGACTTTCCAGATCTCAGCTCATCAGCTGGTAAAAGGATCTGAGCAATGATCAAAGAGAACATACAGGCAGCGGAGGAGGGAAGCTCAGAGGACTACATCTCCAGGCTGTAGTCTTGGCAGGACAAAATGGAGATGTGAATTGAGGAAAGAATCATCATTGTGTAGAATGTTCCATTGCTGGAAGGTGAGATCCTACTGCATGGACTATGAGATCTGAACACTTAATGCCCCAAAACCAGAAGCTGTGAAAGACAATTCTGCAGTCTAGTCACATACGTAAAGAAATGTTTTTGTGTACTCTTTTACAAGGCTTCCAGTTCAGATTCTAGACCTATTTCCACCGGGATAAAATGGTAAACACAATTGGAGTGCAAACGGAATCCTGTACTGGCTCAGCTCACAAATGCTATCCATTGACAAAGAGTGAAAGAGAAGGATGTTCTTTGAAAAACATGGTCTTCACTTTAATAGAATTGATGGCTTTCCCTAGAATGCAAGCTCCAGTTTTCTAAGTTGTTCACTTCCACCAAAGTTAAGTTTAATTTTGGAAAGGAAGATCTCTCAGGAGAGATGTACAGTACAGAAAGAGATCTTTGGCCCATTGAATCTGTGCTGGCCAAAACAGTTACCTAACTATTTGAATCCCATTTTCCAGCACTTGACCCATAACCTTGTCAGACTTGGTATTGCAAGTGCACATCTCAATACTTCTTAAATGTTGTGCCGTACAGGCAGTGAGATCCAGATTGGCACCATCCTGTGGGTGAAAAACAAAACTTCCTCATATATCCTCTGCCCCTTGCCTTAAATCTATGCCCATCTTTCATTGATCTCTCCACCAGGGGAAAGTTTCTGTCCACCTTGTCTATGCCCCTCATAATTTAAAACATCACAATCATCTCTCTTTTCAATGCCCTCTGCTCTAAGGAAAACCATAAGACCATAAGACATAGGAGCAGAAATTAAGCCATTCAGCCCATCGGGTCTGCTCTGCCATTCCATCATGGTTGATAAGTTTCTTAACCCCATTCTCCCACTTTTCCCCATAACCCATGATCTCCTTGACAATCAAGAATCTACCCATCTCAGTCTTAAATATACTCAATGACCTGGCCTCCACAGCCTGCAGTGGCAATGAATTCCATACATTTACTACTCTCTGGCTGAAGAAGTTTCTCCTTATCTCTTTCCTGAAAGGTCTTCCCTTTACTCTAAGGCTGTGCCCTCGGGTCCTGGTCTCTCCTACCAATGGAAACATCTTCCCAATATCCACTCTGTCCAGGCCATTCAGTATTTTGTATGTTTCAATCAGATCCCCCCCTCATCCTTCTAAACTCCATCATGTATAGCCCCAGAGTCCTCAAACATTTCTCATATGTTAAGCTTTTCATTACTGGGATCATTCTCGTGAACCTCCCCTGAAAATGCTCCAGTGTCAGTATATCCTTCCTGAGATCAGGAGTCCTTCCTGATGAAGGGCTTTTGCCCGAAACGTCGATTTTGCCTGTCCTCGGATGCTGCCTGAATTGCTGTGCTCTTCCAGCACCACTGATCCAGAACCTGGTTTCCAGCATCTGCAGTCATTGTTTTTACCTTATCCTTCCTGAGATATGAGGGTCAAAACGGCACACAATACTTCAAATGTGGTCTGACCACAGCCTTATAGAGCCTCAGAAGTCCATCCCTGCTTTTATATTCAAGCCCTCACAAAATAAGTGCCATCATTGCAATTGCCTTCCTAACTACTGACTAAATCTGCAAGTTTAGCTTGAGAAAATGCTGGACTAGAACTCTCTGGTCTCTTTGCACTTCAGAATTCTGAATTTTCTCCCCATTTAGAAAATAGGCCATACTCTATTCTTCCTATCAAAGCGCATGACTTCACACTTTCCCATGTTGTATTCCATCTGCCACTTCTCTTCCCACTCTCCTAACCTGTCCAAATCCTTCCGCAGCCTCCATGCCTTCTCAATGCCACCTGTCCCTCTACCTATCTTTGTAAAACAACCCCAGCCAGTTGAATTTGCCTTCATAACTGAAACTTTCCATCCCAGGCAACTTCCCGGGGAATCTCCTCTGTGCCCTCTCCAGTGCTGTCACATCCTTCCTAGAATGTGAATTCCAGAACTGTGCAAAATATCCTAGCTGTGGCCTAAACAATATTTTATGCAGTTCCAGCATAACTTCCCTGATCTTATACTATATGCCTCAGCAAGTAAAGGCAAGTCTATTTTTTTTTCAGTTCATAACCTTTGCCTCTATCTTGTTCATATTCTTTTGTTTTGATTCTTTCTTTCTCCCTCCATGTTGCGTTCAGACAGCTTCTACTCAACCACTAATGCCACATCTGAATGTGCCTTTCAATTTTCTCTATAACCATTGCCATACTGTTTTGCTTTTCTGGCATGGAACTGTTCCTCATTTACCTTTCTTTCTCTCCACCCAATCATATGCCTTCCCTTTTGTTTTTAAACTGCCCCTTCCTTCTTTCATTGGATTAAAGACTATTATATTCTTATCTTCCTTCCATTCAAGTAGAGAAACTGAAACAGGTCATTTGATCCTTCAGCTCTGCTCCACCATTCAATATGATCATGACTGATCATCCAATTCTGTACCCTGCCCCTGGCTTTCCCCCAGACCTTTTGATCCTTTAGCTCTAAGGGATCAATTAGTAAATAGGTACTTCACAATGGTCTTCACTGTAGAGGATACAATTAATACCTGTAAATCAGGAAATGGAAGAAGGGGAGAAACTCAAGGATGTTACAATCAGCAGGGAAGTGATACTGAGTAAATCGTTGGTTCTCTGGGCTGATAGGCTTGCGGGTAACCGAGAACCATTGGGCAATGATATATTTGCCTTAGCTGCTCCGAGCTGATATAATTCTCCATCTATCAAGACCAGCTCCCCAGTTTGCAGTTGCAAATCCCTTTCTCCCCAGTTCACAAGATATTCAGAGGATTAGATAGGGTGGTCAGTGAGAGCCTTTTCCCTCAGATGGTGATGGCCAGCCCAAGGGAGCATAGCTTGAAACTGAGGAGTTATAGACAGAGGACAGATGTCAGAGGTAAGTTCTATACTCAGAGAGTTGTAAGAGCGTGGACTCGCCAACTTTATGGAAAAACGTATGGATGAAAATGGAATAGTGTAGGTTAGATGGGCTTCATGTCGGTTTCACAGGTTGGCACAACATTAAGGGCTGAAGGGTCTGTACTGCGCTGTAATGTTCTATGTTCTATGAACTTTCTTCTCTTCTGTTTTCCTGAAATTCTACCTCAGTTTTTCTAACTTTTTACAAACCCCTCTCTTTGTCTGAGTCTGTATTTTCAGTCCTACCTGTTTCACTACATCTCATAGCTGTTCAATGTTTAAGGACACAAATTATTTCCAAATGAAATCCTTTTGTTCTACAAACATTTGTGCACCAAAATTTAGCCATCCTAACTTTCTTACATGTCATTATTTCCTTAAAGCTTGCTGCTGCAGTATTTTGCTTGATCTTAAAAATTTGGAAAAGGAAGGGATAGTAATATAGATCAAATTGTTTAAAAGTCAGGTTCAGTTCATTTGCAATGGGTTTAATTTCAGTTTGAAGCTTTCAGTTGTCATGGATACTTTAAAACATGTTTCACGCAAAGCTACTGATAAATTTGTTTATGTATATATCTCTTCTTTAGCAGTGAGAAGTAATCTAGCAGAAATTCCGTTTATTTAAAAAAAAGAATAGATTTGTGTCTGCATTACTCAAGTAAATTCCAGTCCCTTAAAGTTATTATTTCATTCACAACCCCCCCCCCCCCCCCCCTATTAATTGCAGGTGAAGGTAGAAATTGAATCTGACTGAAGTTGGATTGGATTACTCAGGTCTGGCATTTCAGTCGCTTGACTGGAGTGAGGGGTTTGTATTGTAGGGTTGCTGCATCAACCACAGTAGCGTCTATTGTCAATGGCTGGGTGAGTTATTAATTTCATAGGAGCATTCAGCAGATCAGTTTACAGGACGAAGACAGAGATTCTTTCTTCCACTTCCATAGGTGTGACACTTTACATCTGCTTGAAGAATTTTAAGAAGGTAAGCGGTTTTCAGGTATGCCCCCTTTTATTACAATTAGCTTCCCTACCATATGGAAACAGGCCCTTCAGCCCAACAAGTCCACACTGACCCTCTGAAGAGTAACCCACCCAGAACCATTCCCCTACCTTATCTTTACCCCTGACTAATGCACCTAACACTATGGGCAACTTAGCATGGCCAAACCACCTGACCTGCACATCCTTGGATTGTGGAGGGAAACCGGAGCAAACCCACACAGACACTGGGAGAATATGCACATTCCACACAGACAGTAGCCCAAGGCAGGAATCAAACCCGTGTCACTGGTGCTTTGATGCAGCAGTGTTAACCACTGAGTCACCATGCCGCCACTTTGTCCCTGCCTGATGGAAACCATCCCGGGATAAGATGTCTCTTCCATGTCATTGTGAAATGGCTCTCCACGTTGTGATGGAGACCCTCTCTGGAGAATGCTCTGTGGCTGCAGAGTGCCCTGTTCTTTAACGTGAACTCTCTTTATCTTGGCTTCCTGCCTTTTTACTATCAGTGTGACTATCTGAAATGCCAAAATCACCCCCTACACATGTGCAGACATGGCCTGTAGCACCAGCTGGTCATGGCAGACCACAAAAGTGTCTGTGTAAATGTACTGCCAGATGAGAGATGGGGGCGCTGTGCAGGCCAAGGGCTGAAAAAGGGGTGGGCTTCCCCTCCCTGCCTATGTTTGAGGACTACATCTCCTCAGCTGTCACTACTTTGTGCCATAATGTGGAGGTGCCAGTGTTGGACTGGGGGGGTGGACAAAGTTTAAAATCAGGCAGATGCTGGAGATTAGAATCAAGGTTAGAGTGGTGCTGGAAAATCACAGCAGGTCAGGCAACATCCGAAGAGCAGGAGAATTAACGCTTCAGGCAAAGGCTCTTCATCAGGAAAGTTAAAAATCACATAACACCAGGTTATAGTCCGACAGGTTTATTTGGAAGCACTAGCTTTCGGAGTGCTGCTCCTTCATCAGGGGGTTGTGAAGCAAGATCATAAGGATACAGAATTTATAGCAAAAGGATTACAGTGTCATGCAACTGAATTGATAAGTTTAACAAACCTAGGTTGTAGTTAAGTCTTTCATCTTTTAGGATGAGTCACAGGTTTCGGCTCGTTAATACCAAAAATTTCTTTTAAGTCACCTTTGTGAGATAACTTAAGATTTTATTTAAAAAAAAGGTCAGATCAGATAATGCATTAAAGGTGTGAGGTTAGAGTCTGTCTGTATCCCAATCTTGAGTCAGACTGGTTCTATTTCCAAAGTAGGAATATACAAATATTATATGGATTTATTTTGCTGTATTTCCCCTGGTGCCAGCGCCTGACTGCATGCTCCCTCTTCAGCTGGCAGGTTTCCCTTCCTGGAGCCAGGAGTTGATGTCCAGGAGCTGGGGACAGCTTGTGCCCATTCCTCACCCCATCCACTGCTCCTGCTCTGCTGATCACCATCCCAACTCCCCCGTCCTCGCCCAGATCCTCATCCAGATATTAGAGTGCCCACTGAAATGGCTGCCAGTGATGATGTCAGCTTGCCAAGAGGCTGGCTGTGTGTTTGTTCATCGCTCCAGTTATACCAGCTTTCCCACTAGAACCATTGACTCATACCGCGCAGAAACAGATCCTTCGGCCCAACCAGTCCATGCCGACCATAATACCAAACTAAACCAGTCCCACCTGCCTGCTCCTGGCCCATATCTTTCCAACCCTTTCTTATTCATGTACATATCCTAATGTATTTTAAATGTTGTAACTGTACCCACATCCACCACTTCCCCTGGAGGTTCATTCCACACATGAACCACTCTATGTGAAAAAAATCTGTCTCTTGTGCCTTTTTGAAATCTCTCTCCTCTCACCTTAAAGATATGCCTCCAGTCTTGAAATCCCAGAGCCTAGGGGAAAAGTCAGCTGTCATTCAGCTTATCTATGCCCCTCACAATTTTCTAAACTTTTAAAAGGTCATCCCTCAACATCCTAAGCTCCAGTGAAAAAGGTCCCAGCCTATCCAGCCTCTCCATATAATTCTTACCTTCCATTCCCAGCAACCTCCTGGTAAATCTCTTATGAACCCTCTCCAGCTTAATAATATCCTTCCTATAACAGGGCGACCAGGACTGGACACAGTGTTCCAGAAGGTCACCAACACCCTGTATGTCCTCAACAGCAAGAAATGCCAAAGGAGAAGTTAAATACCCTAGGGTTATGTGGAGCCTGATACATGGGGCTATGCAACTACATGGGCGATGCTACACACCAGTGGCAATAGAAAGGATCAGGCAGGAGCAATAATGCTAGATGAGAAAGCTGGGTAAGCCAAATAAGAGAAAAGTCAGAGAAACCGATACTATAGATTACAGCATGCAATTAGGACATTCAAGATTTTTTTTGAAAATAGCTTTCAAATATTATACAATTTGAAAGTGACTCTATCTCACTTGTGGATTCCATCACTATCAGGCTGCACTTAACTCAGGAAGACTATAAAAAGATTTTTTGGGATTCAGCTTGTACAACGTCAACATAATGTCCAAACGTCTGTACTGAGCAATATCGGATTGCCCAAACAATGGCTGCTATTGCAGCTTGCAGGCTCAGTGTTCCTAATTCAAGCAAGTGGTAATCGCACTGCAGGACTGACTTCTCATTTACCACTTGAGGCATTCATAAAGACCAAGGCTACTCACACCTTCAGGGAAATCTGTTCTCTGTTTGAGGGCTCACTGAATTCCAAAATGTCCTTTCATGATCTGCCTGAGTTAAGTGCAGCCTGGAACGCATAAGTGAGATGGATTCACTTTCAGATTGTGTAATATTTAAAAACAGTTTTGGAAAAACTCTTGAACACTCCAGCTACACACTGTAATCTATAGTATTGATATATCTGACTTATATCTTATTTGGCTTACTCAGCTTTCTCATCTAGCATTACTGCTCTTGCCTGATCCTTTTTATTTCCATTGGAGTGTAGCATCGCCCAGATGGTTGCCTATCCTCATACTCCACTTAACCAGAGGGTATTTAATTTCTCCTTCCTTGCTTGAGTTTAAAAGAATTTAAAAATGCTGACATCAGTTCCATTGAAGCAGAAATGCTAAGGAATGAGAGAAGAGCAGGAATAATTGAAAAAATAATTGGAAAAGTGGTTGGAACACATAAAGTACAGAAAGAACTTCACATCAATATTTGGTAACTTGTGCAAAAGACTTTCTGTCAATGTGGAAATAATGACTGAAGAAGCATTCAAAGACACAGAATTCTTGTCAGAAACATAGCATTCGAAATAAAATGAGTGAGTTAACAGCACATAGAGCAGTGAGAAGGGAGCCAGCAAAAGGATAAATTGAGACCCAGAATTAGGGGCCCAGCACTTCAGCTTAAACTGAGCAGAGAGAGGAGGTCAGCAACAGGAAACATTGATGCAAGAAATCATTCATTCCTTTGTCTTCCTAATTGTCTTTCTCTCCCTCTGGCTCTTTGTCCACCTATCCACTTACTCCTTTCCAGCTCCTCCCAATCCCCCCTCTTCAGCATCTATCCCACCTTCACCCATCCATGATCAGTTCTGAGGAAGGGTCACTGGAACCTAAACATTAACTCTGCTTTCTGCCCACAGACGCTGTCAGACCTGCTGTGTGTTTGCCAGATTCTCAGTTTCTATTCCAGAATCCTGAATAATTTGCTTCTGAGTTAGAATGAAATGGGGATCTTCTCCATCCTCACCCTTGGGAACAAAGAGGGTGAATGTATTGTTTGAGTCAGAGAGGTACTATCTGAAACTTCACATTCTGTTTCCAAATGCTGACTGGCCTGTTGTAAATTGGCATGACATTTCACTTTTTAGTCTCTGTTTTATTTTAATGTTAGATAAAATTGCTGTTGTTTAATCATCAAATATGAATATCAAAAGGCATTCATTCAGTAACTAACTTTGGAACCAATTAGTAACTGCAATTAGTTTCTCATACTGTGCTGAACTTTTATGAATTATGTGAACATTTGTATTAAGTTATTCTTATAGTTAACAGTTATTCATTTATTGTTTCAGATGTATTTTTCAAAGCATAAAATAGATCACAAATGATTTTGTAACCAGCTGGGTAGGATCTCTCCCTGCTGTTCCATTCTTATCTGTTTAATTAAGGCCAGAGAATCACTTACAGACTTTTCTCTTCATGTTCATGCATGTGACACCCAGTGTCCTCCAGAGATCTATTCTTCGTCCTCTCTTGTCTCTCATTGGTCTGCTGCCCCTGTGACATCATAGAGTCATAGAGCATGGAAACAGACCCTTCGGTCCATGCTAATCATAACCCCAAACTAAACTAGTCCCACCTTCCTGCTTATGGTCCATATCCCTCCAAACATTTCTTACTCATGTTCTTATCTAAATGTCTTTTACACATTGTAACTGTACCCGTATCCACCCGCATCCAGTGTTCATCCGACACTGACTAGTTGCTATCTAAAAAAAAGCCCCCACATCTTTTTAAATCTTTCTCCTCTTACCTTATATTTATACCCCCAGACTTGAAATCCCCCACCTGAGGGAAAGGACATCTTCCATTCACTTTACCTATACCCCTCATGATGTTATAAACCTCTATAAGGTCAGGTTAGCTTTCACAGCTTCGCCTTTGATACCCAGCTCTGCTTGACGACCAGTTCTTTCCTCTCCATCACTAGATTATCATATTGTTTGTCCAGTTAGCGAGTTTGGAGAAGATTTGTAGCTCAGATTGAGGTTCTGGATGTAAGTTTGCTCGCTGAGCTGGAAGGTTCATTTTCAGACATTTTGTCACCGTACTAGGTAACATCCAGTTATCCAGTACCAGATCAGCAGGAATTTCCTCCAAACAAATATTGGGAAGACGAAAGCCATGTCAGTGAGCAAGCTATTGCCAATAACACTATCCTCACCATCTTCCATCACTGATGGGGCAGTAATGACTGGACTGGATTTGTCCTGCATTTTAAGGACATAGTGAGGACTGTAGATGCTGGAGAGTCAGAGTAGATAGAGTGTGCCACTGGAGAAAGCAGGTCTTGATAAAGGATCCTGCCTGAAACATCGACTCTCTTGCTCCTCAGGTGCTGCCTGAGCTGCTGTGCTTTTTCCAGCGCCACACTCTATCCACTCCTGCATTTTAAGGACCAGACATTGCTTTCAGGCCCATAGAACATAGAACATAGAACAATACAGCACAGAACAGGCCCTTCGGCCCACGATGTTGTGCCGAACATTTGTCCTAGCTTAAGCACCTATCCATGTACCTATCCAATTGCCGCTTAAAGGTCACCAATGATTCTGACTCTGCCACTCCCACAGGCAGCGCATTCCATGCCCCCACCACTCTCTGGGTAAAGAACCTACCCCTGACATCCCCCCTATACCTTCCACCCTTCACCTTAAATTTATGTCCCCTTGTAACACTCTGTTGTACCTGGGGAAAAAGTCTCTGACTGTCTACTCTATCTATTCGCCTGATCATCTTATAAACTTCTATCAAGTCACCCCTCATCCTTCGCCGTTCCAATGAGAAAAGGCCTAGCACTCTCAACCTATCCTCGTACGACCTATTTTCCATTCCAGGCAACATCCTGGTAAATCTCCTCTGCACCCTCTCCAAAGCTTCCACATTTTTCCTAAAGTGAGGCGACCAGAACTGCACACAGTACTCCAAATGTGGCCGTTCCCCAAGGTCCTGTACAGCTGCAACATCACTTCACGACTCTTGAATTCAATCCCTCTGCTAATGAACGCTAATACACCATAGGCCTTCTTACAAGCTCTATCCACCTGAGTGGCAACTTTCAAAGATCTATGAACATAGACCCCAAGATCCCTCTGTTCCTCCACCTCACTAAGAACCCTACCGTTAACCCTGTATTCCGCATTCTTATTTGTCTTTCCAAAATGGACAACCTCACACTTGGCAGGATTGAACTCCATCTGCCACTCCTCAGCCCAGCTCTGCATCATATCTAATTCTCTTTGCAGCTGACAACAGCCCTCCTCACTATCCACAACTCCACCAATCTTCGTATCATCTGCAAATTTGCTGACCCACCCTTCGACTCCCTCTTCCAAGTCATTAATAAAAATTACAAACAGCAGAGGACCCAGAACTGATCCCTGCGGAACTCCACTTGTAACTGGGCTCCAGGCTGAATATTTACCATCTACCACCACTCTCTGACTTCGACCGGTTAGCCAGTTCTCTATCCAACTGGCCAAACTTCCCACTGTCCCATGCCTCCTGACTTTCCGCATAAGCCTACCATAGGGAACCTTATCAAATGCCTTACTAAAATCCATGTACACTACATCCATTGCTCTACCCTCATCCACATGCTTGGTCACCTCCTCAAAGAATTCAATCAGACTTGTAAGGCAAGACCTACCCTTCACAAATCCGTGCTGGCTGTCCCTAATCAAGCAGTGTCTTTCCCGACACTCATAAATCCTATCCCTCAGTACCCTTTCCATTACTTTACCAACCACCGAAGTAAGACTAACTGGCCTGTAATTCCCGGGGTTATCCCTATTCCCTTTTTTGAACAGGGGCACAACATTCACCACTCTCCAGTCCCCTGGCACCACCCCCATTGACAGTGAAGACGAAAAGATCATTGCCCACGGTTCTGCAATTTCCTCTCTTGCTTCCCACATAATCCTAGGATATATCTTGTCAGGCCCAGGGGACTTGTCTATCCTCAAGTTTTTCAAAATGCCCAACACATCTTCCTTCCTAACAAGTATCTCCTCTAGCTTACCAGTCCGTTTCATACTCTCCTCTTCAACAATACGGTCCCTTTCATTTGTAAATACTGAAGAAAAGTACTCATTCAAGACCTCTCCTATCTCTTCCGACTCAATACACAGTCTCCCACTACTGTCCTTGATCGGACCTACCCTCGTTCTCGTCATTCTCACATACGCAGAAAAGGCCTTGGGGTTATCCTTGATCCTACCCGCCAAAGAGTTTTCATGCCCTCTCTTAGCTCTCCTAATCCCTTTCTTCAGCTCCCTTCTGGCTATCCTGTATCCCTCCAATGCTCTGTCTGAACCTTGTTTTCTCAACCTTATGTAAGCCTCCTTCTTCCTCCTTACAAGACATTCAACCTCCCTCGTCAACCAAGGTTCCCTCACACGACCATCTCTTTCCTGTTTGACAGGTACATACATATCAAGGACACGTCGTATCTGTTCCTTGAAAAAGTTCCACATTTCCACGACACCCTTCCCTGACAGCCTGTGCTCCCAATTTATGCTCCTCAGATCCTGTCTTGCCCTTCGTATTTACCCTTCCCCCAATTGTAATACCTACCCTGCTGCACGCACCTATCTCTCTCCATAACCAAGGTGAAAGTCACAGAATTGTGGTCACCATCACCAAAATGCTCCCCCACTAACAAGCCCATCACTTGTCCCAGTTCGTTACCAAGTACCAAATCCAATATGGCCTCCCCTCTGGTCGGGCAATCTACATACTGAGTTGGAAAAGCTTCCTGGACACACTGCACAAACACCACCCCGTCCAATCTACTTGATCTAAAGAGCTTCCACTCAATATTTGGGAAGTTGAAATCGCCCATGACTACTACCCTGTGGCTTCTGCACCTTTCCAAAATCTGTTTCCCAATTTGTTTCTCCACATCTCTGCTGCTATTGGGGGGCCTATAGTAAACACCCAACAAGGTGACTGCACCTTTCCTATTTCTGACTTCAGCCCATACTACCTCCAAAGGCAGATCCCCCTCGAACTGCCTTTCTGCAGCCGTTATACCATTTCTAATTAGCAACGCCACCCCCCCTCTTTTTTTACCACACCCCCTAATCTTACTGAAACATCTGTAACCAGGAACCTCCAACAACCATTCCTGTCCCTCTTCTATCACGTTTCCGTGATGGCCACAACATCGTAGTCCCAGGTACCGATCCACGCCTTAAGTTCACCCACCTTATTTCTGATACTCCTTGCGTTGAAGTATACACACTTGAGCCCATCTCTGTGTCCGCAAGTATTCCCTGTCAGTGCTACCTTCTCCACAGCCTCCCTACATTCTTGGACATCCTGACAAACAGCTAGCCTACTTGCTGGACTACAAGTCCGGATCCCATCCCCCTGCCAAATTAATTTAAACCACCCCTCCCGAAGAGTGCTCGCAAACCTACCCCCCAGGATATTGGTGCCCTTCTGGTTCAGGTGCAACCCGTCCTGCTTGTACAGGTCCCACCTTCCCCAGAATGCAGTCCAATTGTCCAAATACCTGAAACCCTCCCTCCTACACCATCCTTGCAGCCAAGTGTTCAACTGCACTCTCTCCCTATTCCTTGCCTCACTGTCACGTGGCACCGGCAACAACCCAGAGATGACGACTCTGTCTGTCCTAGCTTTTAGCTTCCAGCCTAACTCTCTGAGCTCTTGAATGACCTCCCCACCCCTCTTCCTACCTATGTCGTTGGTGCCAACATGCACCACGACTTCTGGCTGCACACCCCCCCCTTAAGGATTCTGAAGACACGGTCCGAGACGTTTCGGACCCTGGCACCCGGGAGGCAACAAACTATCCGAGAGTCTCGCCCATGCCCACAGAACCGCCTGTCCGTCCCTCTAACTATAGAGTCTCCTATAACTAGCGCTCTCCTCCTCTCCCCCTTTCCCTTCTGAGTCTCAGAGCTGGACCTCGTGCCACAGACCCGGTCACTGCAGCTTACCCCTGCTAGGCTGTCCCCCCCAACAGTATCCAAAGCGGTATACTTATTGTTTAGGGGAACGACCACAGGGGATCCCTGCACTGCCTGCTTCCTCCCCTTCCCACCTCTAACTGTTACCCAGCTACCTCTGTTCTCTGGAGTAACTATGTCCCTGTAGCTTCTATCTATCACCCTCTCAGCCTCTCGAATAATCCTTAGTTCATCCAACTCCAGTTCCAGTTCCCTAACACGGTCTGTGAGGAGCTGGAGCTGGCTGCACAGACAACATCTCTACCCAGTTACAAACTACATTCTTTATCTACTAAAGCCCATCTCTCTACCTTTAAGACTTAATCAGTCTGCTCTCAGCCTTGGTGCCATACAGCATCAAGTTATGAATGGGGGTGCACAATGAAACAGTTCATCAGAGCAGCACCCGAGAAATATTCACATCCTCAATGATGGAGGAATCCAAGCTCATCAGGTTCAAATGAAGTGGCTGAAGCTTCACAACCACCTTACGACAAACCCGCTGAAATAACTGAAGAGACTTGACTCAGCAAAGGCTATGGGCCCGGACAACATCTCTGCTGTAGCACTGAAGTCTTGTCTCCAGGACTAACCATAAAGTGTTCCAGACACTACACGCTAAGATCCAACCAACAATGTCCCAACCACAAAATGCAGGGCTAATCCAATCTCGTCTGCACTCTCCATTAGTTCATCCTAAATGATGGAAGGTATTGTCCATAGTTTTATCATGCAGCACTTCTCAGCAATAACTTGCTCACGAACAATCAATGTGACTCCCACAAGGGCCACTTCGCTCCTGACCTCATTAGAATCTGGGGTTCCAAACCTGAACAAAAGAGCCGAATTCGAGAGATGAGGGGAGAGTGACTGTCCTTGACATAAAGATAGCACTCTATGAATGTCTCAATGTCCAGTTACTGTATGATCCAGGAGTGTATCAGGGGTGGCCTGATGGCTCAGTGGTTAGCAATGCTGCCTCACAGCACCAGGGTCCCAGGTTTGATTCTAACCTTCAGTGACTGTCTGTGTGGGTATCCTCTGGGTGCTCCAGTATCCTTCCACAGTCCAAAGGTTAGGTGAACTGGCTATGCTAAAATTGTTCATAGTGTCCAGGCGGGTGGATTAGTCATGGGAAATGCACAGTTACAGGAATAGGGTGGGACGCTCTTCAGAGGGTCAGTGCAGACTCGATTGGCCAAATGGCCTCTTTCAGTACTATCGTGATCCTACGACTGTTCATGCAACAGTCATAATTTCTATAATTTTGTGGGAGTTCACTATGTCACTTATCTCTGACCCACCGCAACAACCACACTGGCTTCGAGGTAACAAAGGCTACCTGACTCCAGCCCATAACGAAATGCACACAAAACAAGAGCACAGTGGGATCTGCACTGTCACACATGGGGACATGGCGGTGGGCAGTGGGGGAAGTGGAGTGTAGAAGGGGACATGGTGATGAGCAGTGGGGGAGTGGAGGGGTGAGTGCAGGAGGGTATATGGTGATGGGCAGTGGGGGGTGGAGGGGAGAGTGAAAAAAGGGATATGTCGATGGGCAGTGGGGGGGGGGTGGAGGGGGGAGTGTAGGAGGGGACATGGTGATAGGCAGTGGAGGGGGCAGTGTAGGAGGGAATATGGTGATGGGCAGTGGGGGTGTGGAGGGGGGAGTGTAGGAGGGGCATGGTGATGGGCAGTGGGGGAGTGGAGGAGGGGACATGGGGATGGGCAGTGAGGGGGTGTAGGGCAAGTGTAGGAGGGGACATGGTGATGGGGGAGTGGAGGGGGGAGTGGAGGAGGGGATATGGTGAAGGGCAGTGCGGGGTGGAGGGGGAGTGAAGGAGGGGACATGGGGAAGGCAGTGGGGGCGGTGGAGGGGGGAGTGGAGGAGGGGACATGGGGAAGGCAGTGGGGGCGGTGGAGGGGGGAGTGAAGGAGGGGACATGGGGAAGGCAGTGGGGCAGTGGAGGGGGGAGTGGAGGAGGGGACATGGGGAAGGCAGTGGGGCGGTGGAGGGGGGAGTGAAGGAGGGGACATGGGGAAGGCAGTGGGGCAGTGGAGGGGGGAGTGGAGGAGGGGACATGGGGAAGGCAGTGGGGCGGTGGAGGGGGGAGTGAAGGAGGGGACATGGGGAAGGCAGTGGGGCAGTGGAGGGGGGAGTGGAGGAGGGGACATGGGGAAGGCAGTGGGGCGGTGGAGGGGGGAGTGAAGGAGGGGACATGGGGAAGGCAGTGGGGCAGTGGAGGGGGGAGTGGAGGAGGGGACATGGGGAAGGCAGTGGGGCGGTGGAGGGGGGAGTGAAGGAGGGGACATGGGGAAGGCAGTGGGGCGGTGGAGGGGGGAGTGGAGGAGGGGCCATGGTGAAGGGCAGTGGGGGGAGTGGAGGGGGGAGTGTGGGAGGGGACATGATGATGGGCAGAGGGGGGTGGAGTGGGGGGAGTGTAGGAGGGGACATGGTGATGGGCAGTGGGGGGGTTGAGGGGGGAGTGTAGGAGGGGACATGGTGTTGGGCAGTGGGGAAGTGGAGGGGATAGTGTAGGAGGGGACATGGTGATGGGCAGTGGAGGGTGGAGAGGGGTTGTGTAGGAGGGGACATGGTGATGGGCAGTGGGAGGGTGGATTGGGGAGTGTAGGAGGGAATATGGTGATGGGCAGTGGGTGGAGTGGGGGGGGAGTGTAGAAGGGGAAATGGGGTCAGCAGTAAGGGGTGGAGGGAGGAGTGTGGGAGGGGACATGTTGATGGGCAGTGGGGGAGTGGAAGGGATAGTGTAGGAGGGGGCATGAGGATGGGCTGTGGGAGTGGTGGGGGGGTAGTGTTGGAGGGCACATGGGGATGGTTAGTGGGGGGAGTGGAGGGGGAGTGTAGGATGGGACATGGTAATGGGCAGTGGGGGGGTGTAGGGCGAGTGTAGGAGGTGACATGGTGATGTGCAGTGGGGGGGTGGAGGGGGGAGTGGAGGAGGGGACATGGTGGAGGGCAGTGCGGGGTGGAGGGTGGAGTGTAGGAGTGGACATAGTGATGGGCAGTGGGGCGGTGGAGGGGTAGTGTTGGAGGGCACATGGGGATGGTTAGTGGGGGGAGTGGAGGGGGGTGTAGGAGGGGATTTCGTGATGGGCATTGGGTGGTTGGAGGCTGTAGTGCAGGAGGGGACATGGGGATGGGCAGTGGGGGGGTGGAGAGGGAGTGTAGGATGGGACATAGTGATGGGCAGTGGGGACAGTGGGGGGGGGGGAGTGTAGGAGGGGACATGGTAATGGGCAGTGGGGGTTGTAGGGGGGAGTGGAGGAGGGGACATGGTGGAGGACAGTGCGGGGTGGAGGGTGGAGTGTAGGAGTGGACATAGTGATGGGCAGTGGGGCGGTGGAGGGGGGAGTGTAGGAGGGGACATGGGGATGGGTGGGGGTGTGTGGAGGGGGGGAGTGGTGGAGGGGACATGGGGATGGGCAGTGGGGGGGGTGGAGGGGACATGGTGAGGGGAATGCGAGGTGGTGTGTAGGAGGGGACATTGTGATGGGCAGTGGGGGGCGTGGAGGGGGGAGTGTAGGATGGGACATAGTGATGGGCAGTGGGAACAATGGGGGGGAGTGTAGGAGTGGACATGGGGATGGGCAGTGTCGGGGGTGGAGGGGGAGAGTAGCAGGGGACATGGTAATGGGCAGAGGGGGGAGTGGTGAGGGGAGTGCAGGAGGGGACATGGTGATGGGCAGTGGGGGGGTGGAGGGGGAGAGTAGCAGGGGACATGGTGATGGGCAGAGGGGGGAGTGGTGAGGGGAGTGCAGGAGGGGACATGGTGATGGGCAGTGGGGGGGTGGAGGGGGGAGTGTAAGAGGGGATATGGTGATAGGCAATGAGGGGCGTGGCGGGGAGAGTTTAGGAGGGGACATGGGGATGGGCAGTGGGGGCAGTGGAGGGTGGAGTGTAGGAGGGGACTTGGTGATGGGCAGTGGGGGTGGAGTGGGGGTGTGTAGGAGGGGACATGGTGATGGGCAGTGGGGGGTCAGGGGGTGAGTGCAGGAGGGGACATGGTGATGGGCAGTGGGGAGTAGAGGGGGGAGTGTCGGAGGGGATACAGCGTTAGGCAGTGGGGAGGTGGAGGGGGAGTGTAGGAGGGGACATGGTGATGGGCAGTGGGGGGTCAGGGGGTGAATGCAGGAGGGGACATGGTGATGGGCAGTGGGGAGTAGAGTGGGGAGTGTCGGAGGGGATACAGCGTTAGGCAGTGGGGAGGTGGAGGGGGAGTGTAGGAGGGGACATGGTGATGGGCAGTGGGGGGTCAGGGGGTGAATGCAGGAGGGGACATGGTGATGGGCAGTGGGGAGTAGAGTGGGGAGTGTCGGAGGGGATACAGCGTTAGGCAGTGGGGAGGTGGAGGGGGAGTGTAGGAGGGGACATGGTGATGGGCAGTGGGGGGTGGTAGGGGGAGTGTAGGAGTGGACATGGTGATGGCCAGTGGGCGGGGTGGAAAGGGGAGTGTAGGAGGGGACATGGTGATGGGCAGTGGGGGGTGGAGGGTGGAGTGTAGGTGGGGACATGGGGATGGGCAGTGGGGGGAGTGGAGGGGATAGTGTAGGAGGGGACATGGTGATGGGCAGTGGAGGGTGGAGAGGGGGTGTGTAGGAAGGGACATGGTGATGGGCAGTGGGGGAGGGGGGAACGGGGGGACATGGCGATGGGCAATGAGGGGAGTGGCGGGGAGAGTGTTGGAGGGGACATGGTGATGGGCAGTTAGGGGTGTGGAGGGGGGAGTGTAGGAGGGGACATGGGGATGGGCAGTGGAGGGTGGAGTGTCGGAGGGGACTTGGTGATGGGCAGTGGGGGTGGAGGGGGCTAGTGTAGGAGTGGACATGGTGATGGACATTGGGGGATGGAGGGAGGAGTTTCGGTGTGGACATGGCGATGTGTAGTGGAAGGATTGCGGGGGAGTGTAGGAGGGGACAAGGTGATGTGTAGTGGGGGTGGAGGGGCAGTGTAGGAGGTCGACATGGTGATGGGCAGTGGGGGGTGGATGGAGATTGTAGGAGGGGCCATGGGGATAGGCAGTGGAGAGGTGGAGGGGGGAGTGTAGGTGTGGGCATGGTGATGGGTAGTGGGAGGATGGGGGGTAGAGTAGGAGGGCACATGGGGATGGTTAGTGGGGGAAGTGGAGTGGGGTGTAGTAGGGGACTTGGTGATGGGCAGTGGGGGGGAGGGGGCTGTGTAGGAGGGGACATGGTGACGGGCAGTGGGGAGGGTGAGGGAGGAGTGTAGGACGGGACATGGGGATGGGTAGTGAGGGGGTGGATGGGGAGTGTAGGTGGGGATATAGCAAGAGGCAGTGGGGGAGTGGAGGGGGGAGTGTAGGAGGGGACATGGCGATGGGCAGTGGGGCGGTGGAGGGGGGAGTGGAGGAGGGGACATGATGATCGGCTGTGCGGGGGTTGGAGGGGGGAGTGTAGGGGGTACATGGTGATGGGCAGTTGGAGGATGGGGGATAGAGTAGGAGGGCACATGGGGATGGTTAGTGAGGGAAGTGGAGGGGGGGTGCAGTAGGGGACTTGGTGATGGGCAGTGGGGAGGGTGAGGGAGGAGTGTAGGATGGGACATGGGGATGGGTAGTGAGGGGGTGGATGGGGAGTGTAGGTGGGGATATAGCAAGAGGCAGTGGGGGAGTGGAGGGGGGAGTGTAGGAGGGGACATGGTGATGGACAGCGGTGGAATGGGGCGGGGGAGTGTAGGAGGGGACATGGCGATGGGCAGTGGGGCGGTGGAGGGGAGATTGTAGGAGGTGACATTGGGATGGGCAGTGGGGGAGTGAAGGGGGTAGTGTAGGAGGGACATGGTGATGGGCATTGTGGCGGAGGGGTATTGTAGGAGGTGACATTGGGATGGGCAGTGGGGGGGTGGAGGGGCGAGTGTAGTGGGGGTGTGGAGGGGGCAGTGTAGGAGGGGTCATGGTGATGGTCAGTGGGGGGCTGTATCGGAGGGGACATGGCGATCGGCAGTGGGGGGTAGAGTGGGGAGTGCAGGAGGGTACAGGGCGATAGGCAGTGGGGGGAGTGTAGGAGGGGATATGGCGATGGGCAGTGGGGGGAGTGTAGGAGGGGACATGGGCTGGGCAGTGGGGAAAGTGGGAGGGGGAGTGTAGGAGGGGACATGGGATGGGCAGAGGGGGGTGAAGGGCCAAGTGTAGGAGGGGACATGGTGATGGACAGTGGGGGGATTGGGGATGGAGTGTTGGTGTGGGCATGGTGATGGGCAGTGGGAGGGTGGAGGAGGTAGAGTAGGAAGGCACATGGGGATGGTTAGTGGGGGAAGTGGAGGGGGGTGTAGGAAGGGACTAGGTTATGGGCAGTGGGGGGGGTTGGAGGGGGTAGTGTAGGAGGGGACATGGAGGTGGGTAGTGAGGGGGTGGGGGGAGTGTAGGAGGGGACATGGGGGTGGGTAGTGAGGGGGTGGGGGGAGTGTAGGAGGGGACATGGTGGGAGGCAGTTGGGGGGTGGAGGGGGGATTGGAGGAGGGGACATGGTGATGGGCAGAGGGGGGAGTGGAGGGGGGAGTGCAGGAGGGGACATGGCAATGGTCAGTGGAGGGGTGATTGGGGGAGTGCAGGAGGGAATACGGTGATGGACATTTGGTGGGGTGTAAGGGGAGTGTAGGGGGGACATGGGCTGGGCAGTGGGGGGTGGAGGGGGAGTGTAGGAGGAGACATGGTGATGGGCAGTGGGGGATGGAGGGTGGAGTGTAGGAGGGGACATGGGGATGGGCAGTGAGTGGAGTGTAGGAGGGGACATGGTGATGGGCAGTGGGGGGTGGATGTGGAGTGTAGGAGGGGACATCGGTATAGGCAGTGGGGGGTGGAGGGAGGAGTGTAGGAGGGGCATAGTGATGGGCAGTGGGGCGGTGGAGGGGGGATTGTAGGAGGGGCATGGTGATGGGCAGTGGGGCGGTGGAGGGGGGATTGTAGGAAGTAACATTGGGATGGGCAGTGGGGGGTGGAGGGGGCACTGTAGGAGGAGACATGGTGACGGGCAGTGGGGGATGGGGGAACGGGGGGACATGGTGATGGGCAATGAGGGGAGTGGCGGGGAGAGTGTTGGAGGGGAATGGGGATGGGCAGTGGAGGGTGGAGTGGGGGAGTGTAGGAGTGGACATGGTGATGGGCAGTGGAGGGTGGAGTGGGGGAGTGTAGGAGTGGACATGGGGATGGGCAGTGGGAGTGGAGTGGGGGAGTGTAGGAGTGGACATGGCGATGGGCAGTGGGGGTGCAGGGGGCGAGTGTAGGAGTGGACATGGCGATGGGCAGTGGGGGGATTGGGGGGGGGAGTGTAGGAGGGGACATGGTGATGGGTAGTGGGGGTGTGAAGCGGGCAGTGTAGGAGAGGTCATGGTGATGGTCAGTGGGGGGTGGAAAGGGGAGTGTAGGAGGGTACATGGGCTGGGCAGTGGGGAGAGTGGAGGGGGGAGTGTAGGAGGGGACATGGGGATGGGCAGTGGGGGGTGGGGGGCTGAGTGTAGGAGGGGACATGGTGATGGGCAGTGGGGGGGTAGAGTGGGGAGTGTAGGAGGGGACATGGTGATGAGCAGTGGGGGGGGTAGAGTGGGGAGTGTAGGAGGGGATACGGCGATAGTCAGTGGGGGGGTGCAGGGGGAGTGTAGGAGGGGACATGGTGATGGGCAGTGGGGGGAGTGTAGGAGGGGATACGGTAAAGCGGATTTGTTGGGGTGGAAAGGGGTGTGTAGGAGGGGACATGGGCTGGGCAGTGGGGGGATTGGGATGGAGAGTTGGTGTGGTCATGGTGATGGGCAGTGGGAGGGTGGAGGGGTAGAGTAGGAGGGCACATGGGGATGGTTAGTGGGTGAAGTGGAGGGGGTAGTGTAGGAGGGCACATGAGGATGGGTAGTGAGGGCGTGGATGGGGAGTGTAGGAGGGGACATGGTAATGGACAATGAGGGGAGTGGAGGGGGAGTGTAGGAGGGGACATGGTGATGGACAGCGGTGGAGTGGGGGAGAGTGTAGGAGGGGACATGGTGATGGGCAGTGGGGGGTGGAAAGGGGAGTGTAGGAGGGTACATGGGCTGGGCAGTGGGGACAGTGGAGGGGGGGAGTGTAGGAGGGGACATGGTGATGGGCAGTGGGGGAGTGTAGGAGGGGATACGGCGAAGGGCATTTGTTGGGGTGGAAAGGGGAGTGTAGGAGGGGACATGGGATGGGCAAAGCGGGTGAAGGGGGGAGTGTAGGAGGGGACATGGTGATGGGTAGTGGGGGGATTGGGGATGGAGTGTTGGTGTGGGCAGTGGGAGGGTGGAGATGGTAGAGTAGGAGGGCACATTGGGATGGTTAGTGGGGGGTTGGAGGGGGTAGTGTAGGAGGGGACATGGTAATGGGCAGTGGGGGGATTGGGGATGGAGTGTTGGTGTGGGCAGTGGGAGAGTGGAGGGGGTAGAGTAGGAGGGCACATGGTGATGGTTAGTGGGCGGAGTGGAGGGGGGAGAAGGAGGGGACTTGGTGATGGGCAATGGGGGGTTGGAGGGGGTAGTGTAGGAGGGGACATGGGGATGAGTAGTGAGGGGGTGGGGGGAGTGCAGGAGGGTACATGGTGAGATGCAGTGGGGGGGTGGAGGAGGGGACATGGTGATGGGCTGTGGGGGTGTCAATGGGGGAGTGTAGGAGGGGTCATGGGGATGGGCAGTGGGGAGTGTAGGAGGGGACATGGTGATGGTGAGTGAGGGGGGTGGAGGGGGGAGTGTCGGAGGGGACATGGTGATGGTGAGTGTGGGGGGTGGAGCGGGGAGTGTTTGGTGGGGACATGGGGATGGGCAGTTGGGGTGGTGGAGGGGGGAGTGTAGGAGGGGACATATTGATGGGCAGTGGGGGGCATGAAGGGGCGAGTGTTGGCGTAGGTATGACGATGGGCAGTGGGGGGACGAATGGAGCTGGAATAGAAAGACAAAATGAAAGAGGGAGAAGTGGAATTGCGGGGATAGAAATTGGGGAAGTGGAGATGGGAAATTGAATGGGGGTTAAGGAAGTTGGGGAGCTGGAGTAGGAAGTGGAAGGGTAGAAGTGGAATGAGGCAGGGTGAGAATTGATGAAGAAATGATGTGGTGGTGTTGAATTTGAGACTGTTAAAGACATATTCTCTCTGAATTTTTTCATTTTTTTTGCAGGAGGCACATGGCAATTGATATACTAAATGTAAAATCTTTAAGTTACTTGTCAACAACCCACAGTAAATGATGAGAGAAGATAATTGGTTTTCATTAGGTTTTAGTTACTTTTACAGTACAATGACAAAGACACAGAATCAATTTTAGCAGGCCAGACGTTTCTCTTCTTTTATTGTAAGTATTCAAGGTGTTCCTCTGACCAGGAGTTTAGATTAGATTAGATTCCCTACAGTGAATCGGCCCAACCAGTTCACACCGACCCTCCGAAGAGTAACCCACCCAGACCCTTTTCCCTCTGACTAATGCACCTCGCAGTATGGGCAATTTACTTGACCTGCACATCTTTGGACTGTGGGAGGAAACTGGAGCACCCAGAGGAAACCCACGCAGACACAGGGAGAATGTGCAAACTCCACACAGACAGTCGCCCGAGGCTGGAATCGAACCTGGGACCCTGGCACTGTGACTGTAACTGCACAAAGGAGGAGCAAGTGAGGACTGCAGATACTGGAGATCATAGTCGAGACTGTGGTTCTGGAAAAGCACGCAGGTCAGGCAGCATTGGAGGAGCAGGAGAATTGATGTTTTGGGCATAAGCCCTTCATTAGGACTCCCTCCAATCTTGATGAGAGCATTATGCCCAAAACATCGATTCTCCTGCTCCTCAGATGCTGCCTGACCTGCTGTGTTTTTCTAGCACCACACTCTCGACTATAACTGCATAAACCAAACAGCAATCTGTTGCTGGCCGAATCTCACTCTGCACGAACACACACCCCAGTGGCGTGATATTTTTTCTCACTGCCTGCAAAGCAGCACCGTAAACATAACTCACAATGAGCTCCAGCAAACGTGTTTTCAAATACACAGCCTTCCACAGTCTTCAATTTTAAAACTTTTTTTTCAATTGCGATATTGAGGAATACAGCACATACTGATTACAGCTGACTATTATGTACAAACATAATATTCCTGAGGCACATAGGTGTCTGGGCTAACAGTCTGGGCTGCTAGTCGGTGTCATGCTTCAAGTGATCTGAGGTAAGATGGAGTTAGAGATCTTCATACCCTCAAGTCACAAGCTGTGAAACCGCAATGTCTTCGAAAATACTGACACTGTGACCATGAGGCATCTACAGCAGACTCACTTTTCATTTCTTATTTGCCTCAGTACGACCCTGTTACTCTAAGTGACAAAAGAATTTATGGTGCATAATGTCTCCCACCTTACACCCTATTCCAAACTTTCTCATCATTCCCATTTCATCTCCATAAAACATATCACATGTCAAACTTGTCCCAGTTCAGATGAAAGATAATCGCCTGAAACATTAACACTGTTTGTCTCTCCGCAGATGCTGCCAAATCTGCTGAACGTTTTGTCTTTCTTCCAATGGTCTAATGTTTTGATACTGTTATCAGAAGGCACGTTCCAGTGTCTACACTGGTCATTGAGATCTCTGAAGGCCTTCTCACAATGTGGATTCCAATTCATGTCCTTATTTGTGAAACTGGCAACAGCTGTTGTCTAATTCTCTGATCTTAACTTCACATTCATTCAGCCCTTGGCTCCGGTGATATTCAGTGCTGTGCTGTGTGTGCTCCCTGTTCATACAATCACACAGGACTCCACAGAAGGGACACCGCTCTCCACAGCCACATAACATTGCGGACAATTCACTGGATGGGGAGAACAGTGATTTTCCCAGCAATGTCCTTCTCCCAGTTTTTAACCCTTTCAGTTAGATCATTTGTTCTGATAAAAATTCAATTTCTTGTTTGAAGTTCGGGGCGTTAATCTTTTCAGACTGAAAAGTAACAGGTCCCAGTGTCTCTTGTGGAATCTGTATCTCATCCCCCAGTTTTGCTCTAAATGTCTGAATGATCCCAGTAACTGACTGCTCATTATTTGGAGGTGTTATGTCTTTCACAGTATCCCTCACCCGGGTGATAATCCTGTGCAGAACTTCCAAAGCGAGAGAGCGCAACAGAGGAACTTGTTCATCATTTGTGGCTGCACAGCGTTGGACAATTTGTTCTTTTAGCCAATCTTTCTCGAATGACACGGTGTGTTGTTTCTATCAGTTATATTCTTCAAAACTGTCTCTCTCCTTCAAATGCAGCACACTCAATATCCTACCTTTAATATGCTTGTGGTTAATAATTTTTCACCACTGTTTGAAACATCGAAAAACACATTTTTAACAAATCTGTATTGGAAGTTACTTCTATTTTAATACTATTATAACTTTTTCAGATTTTCCTTCCCTTTGTGAACAAGCTGGTTATTCTCAGTCATCATTCTCATTCACTCAGCTCCTCCAAATTCTTGGGGTCTGATTATTCTTCAGGTGATGATTTAGTTCCAGGATGTGGACTCAGTGACTCAGTAAAATCTACATTATTCCTGTTCTTTGTACTTGCTTAGGAGAATGTCATTACCTGGATTACTTTACACTTTATTTACATCATCTGTCAGAACCAGACTCAATGCTTGTTCGCTCTGAGTTTGGTTTCTCCCACTGGGTCAGGTTTCAGGTTCTGAGTCTCTCTGAACAGGCTCTGCCTTGAGTAATGTGTGGGATTCAATGAGCTCCAGTTCCACTTTATTATCCGTGGCTTCCTGTTGGTGGAGAGTGGGTCCCGTTTCCAGAAATGGTTGCGTAGAAACTAATAAAAACATTAAACACGTCAACTGTGCAACATTTGGAAAAAGTGTAAATGTGGATAGAAATAGATTAGTGATTTAATCAGTGTTTAGAAAAATTTGGAATCTCACCTGTTTGATGTTCTTCTCCAGACTTCCCATGGCATTGTTGCTGTAGGTTTCCAGGTGTATCTGTGGGTAAGAATTAGGACTTTTAACTGTCAATGTATGCATGTAGATACAAGGATGTTGCCAGGGTTGGAGGATTTGAACTATATGGAGAGGTTGAGTAGGTTGGGACTGTTTTCTTTGGAGCATCGGAGGCTGAGGGGTGACCTTATAGAGTCTTATAAAATCATGAGGGGCATGGATAGGGGAAATAGACAAAGTCTTTTCCCTGGGGTGGGGGAGACCAGAACTAGAGAGCATAGGTTTAGGGTGAGACGGGAAAGATATAAAAGGGACCTAAGGGGCAACTTTTTCACACAGAGGGTGGTGTATGTATGGAATGAGCTGCCAGAGGATGTGGTGGAAGCTGGTACAATTGCAACATTTAAAAGGCATTTGGATGGGTATATGAATAGGAAGGGTTTGGAGGGATATGGGCCAAGTGCTGGCAAATGGGACTAGACTAGGTTGAGATATTTGATTGGTATGGACGAGTTGGACCAAATGGTCTGTTTTCATGCTGTACATTACTATGGCTTTCATGTGTCTTGCACTACTATTTTTTTCACCCCGCTTTTAATATGTGCTGGGGCCTGTGCAAAAGTAAGAGAGACTACAATGGGAAACAATAAACCTAAGAGATAAATAAACTCAAACCAAAATTGCTGGAAATGATCAGCTTATTTCGGTAAGAGAGATAGAAATTAGAGCAACTTGAGCTCAGTGGCTGAAATAGCCTGTTGTACTCTTCAATACAATCATGTCTGATCTTCTGCCTCAGCTTCACTTTCCTACTCATTCCTACACTCACATTGTTGGAGGGAGCATGTTGTCATGGAGAGAAGATGAGCTAGCAAACAGGAAATAGAGAGTATGCATAACTGGGTCATCCTCTGGCTGGCAAGAAGTAACAACTGATGTGCCACAAAGTTCAGTTTTGGGACTTCAACATTTTGCAATCCGTAACAGTTATTTCGATGAAGGGATGGAAGGTATGGTTACTAAATTTGCTGATGACACAAAGACAGATGGGAAAGAAGATTGTGAAGGAGCTGCAAGGAGGTGACAAAAGGATATTGATAGGTTAGGTGATTGGGCAAAGATGTGGAAAATAGTGTATAATTAAAATATTGTCCATTTTGTCGTAAATAGCATAAATGTAGCATATTATCTAAATGGTGGGAGATTACAGAACTCTGACATGCAGAGGGATCTGGGCATCCTTGTGCGCAAATTACAAGAGGTTAGTTGTACTGACTGGACCATAGGACTGCTTTCTCATAAGAGAGAGAGAGAGAAAGACAACAAGTCGTGACTTAACCTGAGGGTCACCATACCTTAGGCAACTGGAGAGGTCGAGAATGAGAGTACTTCATGGTAATCTCAGCCAATGTGGGAATTTTGGAAAGCCAGCAGAATATTATTGCTCATGGCAAAGGGAATTGAATACAAAAGTAAAGAGATTGTGCTTTATTTACACAAGGATTTGGTGAGACCACATCCAGAATACAGTGCAATGCAGAGTGATGCCAACAGCATGGGTTCAATTCACCTTCCAGCTTAGGTTACCATGAAGGACTCACCTTCTAAACCTCTGTGGCATCCTAGAGGTTACAACAGAACAGAAACTGAACTAGACTACCCATATAAATAGGTCAAGCCACCAGAGTCCCAGAGCACAGTAAGGATGCTGTCTCGTTAGGGAAAATGATTAGTGATGGTTGAGGCTGCCTGGTTTGATATTCTATTTCCTCTGATACTCACCTCTCTGAGTCCTTTTCCACATTACTAATCCGATTATTCCAACTATAATAGCCAGTGGAATGATCACGAATCCTAACATTTCAAGATGTGAGTGTCCAGCGCTGTTTCTTGGGACTTCTGAAACACATTTGAATAAGATCATGATTATTCCTCTGTTCCTGAACCCATTCAGTTCTGAATTAGCCTGTTTGTATGTTGTCATTGCTCCCAGGATTACATTACCAAGAGGTGGCACGATTGATCATTCTCAAACCTCAGCTATTGACAAACACCTAATTCCCACCGAAATAAAGGCCAGCTTTGGCTGTATTGCTAAAGGCTTCTGGCTCATTGTTCTATTCAAGGGGAATTGGTTTAGCTCAGTTGGCTGGCTTGCTGCTTTACAGAGCAGTGTGACGCCAATAACAAGGGTTCGATTCCCATCATGGTATGAGGTTACGATAAAGGACTCTCCTTCTCAACTTCTTCCCTTGCCTGAGGTCAGGTGGCCCTCAGGCTGAATCACCACCAGTCACTTCTTTCTAATGAGAGAGCAGCCCCTGTAGTCTGATACAACTATGGTGACACAACAACAAAAAAAATCTATTCAGGACATGGGAGGATAACTGCCCCAGTCTCTTCTTTGAAATCTATGGCTGGTAATGGTTCCCCATTTACTTAAGAATGACTGCTGTCTGTCTCTAATAGGTTTTTGCAAAGCCTTTTATTTACACTGTTGTGTAAAAAAAGAGTAACTGTACATATGTCTCTTACAAGTAAAAACTATTCCATCATTTTTTCACCATCTTGTGCATATAACTGATTAAATAAACACGATATCATGTTCTATATCATCATCATCATATGCATTATTATAATACCACAGTGCCCCCAAGTTTTTCTCAACTTTTACATGGATGTTATTTA
Organism: Chiloscyllium plagiosum; assembly: GCF_037043375.1. Classification (NCBI taxonomy): domain Eukaryota; kingdom Metazoa; phylum Chordata; class Chondrichthyes; order Orectolobiformes; family Hemiscylliidae; genus Chiloscyllium; species Chiloscyllium plagiosum. The sequence continues at coordinate 56,421,133 of NW_028270173.1, read as the reverse complement.
ACCATTTCTTCCACCATTAACACCCCCCAACCAACAGCAATATCTGAACTTCACAGGTTGTGTCTTTGCAGCATCTTATAGTTTATTCTGGTCTTACTCTCATCACCACTGATCAAGGGCAAGAGGCTTCAACCATTTCTGTGATGTAATTGTAATTCTGTACAATAGTCCATGTAGTTCTTTCTCAGTATCTCACAGTTTATGGGCATTACACTCATTCAGTCTTGATACTTTTTGGGTCCTTCTGAACATTCCTATCTGGTTTGGTCAATATGACAATGCGATTGCTCTGCCTGAGGACTGTGTTTTCTAACTTCCCAACTCTGGGCCATATTAAATTGCACTGTCAAGTAACTGCACACAGCATTCACAACAAGGTAGATGACATAAAGTTACTGAAATAATTCCACAGAAGCTGTTTTCCTATCACCAAGTCATCCTTTACTTACACGTGGAAAGTCCTTGACATTATTCCAGCTCCCTCAGAACCAGATCAGAGTGCTTTTATCTGTCACTCTTGCTTTTATCTGTCAGCTAGGGCTCCCTGATTTGACCAGATTAACAGCCCAAATCAGGGATCTCATCTTCACCAAAGATCCTTAGACAGCACCTTCCAAACCCATGACCACTTCCATCTAGAGAAATGCTGAAGGCATGAGGCACAAATTGATTGAGGGGAATTGAGCAAATACTTTAAAAAACTATCCATTTCCTTTCTACAGGCATGTCTTCTAGAGAACTATTACATGGGCGGCACGGTGGCTCAGTGATTAGCACTGCTGCCTTACAGCACCAGGGTCTCAGGTTCGATTCCAGCCTTGGGTAACTGTCCGTGTGGGGTTTGCACATTCTCCCTGTGTCTACGTGGGTTTCCTCCGGGTGCTCCAGTTTTCTCCCACAGTTCAAAGATGTGCACATCACGTGAATTGGCCATGCTAAATTGCCCATACTGTGTTAGGTGCATTAGTCAGAGGGAAATGGGTCTGGGTGGATAACACTTCGGAGGGTCGGTGTGGACCGTTTGGGCCGAAGGGCCTGTTTCCACACTGTAGGTATTCTAATCTAATCTAATGACCTCAGCAACTATCCATTCCTCCAAACTAAAAAAAGCTAGACATCATGACAGACAAAAGAAGTTCAGGAGTATATATGGTTATAATCAAAGGTCTATAAAGTTGCCTGAAACAGTTGCCTGAGGACCAAGAAGATTTTGAGGAAAGGAAGAATAAATTAGAAATTTAATCTTGCAGAAATATAAATATAAACTGGAAAAATTGCAAAAGATACGTAAAATGGAAACAGTTGGCTAAAATGAATGAGTCCATTAAAGGCAGAGTTAGGATAAGTTAAAATGTGGAATATAGAATTGGTAGAAAAGCAAAGTGATTACTTTGCATCTATTTTGCGGGAGGAAAAAGCATAAGTCTCCCAGAACTAGAGATCCAAGTGATTAGGGAGAATGAGGAGTTGAAGGATGTTAGTATGAGTAAAGAAGATTGTATTGGAGCAATTAAAGGGGTTGAAAGTAGACGAATCACTTGAATCTGATGGTATACATCCTTAAGTGTTGAAGGGGGTGACTATAAAAGATAAGCTTTGGGTTAGGTATTGGTGATTACCTTCAAATATTCTTTATAATTCTGAATGATTCCTGCAGGTTGAACAATAGCAAATGACACCCAACTATTTAAGAATGAAGTGAGAGAGAAAACTGGGAACAACAGTCTATAGCTTTACAAAAGTAGCAGGGAAAATTCTATAGAGAAAGGGATAAATAGACACTTGGTTAATAATGATCTGATTGAGCAGTGTTAGCATGAATTTGTGAATGGAAAACCATGTTTGAGAAGCTTATTGAAGTTCCTAAGGGAATTGATAAAGGAGAGCTGATGCATGCAGTATACTTTGATTTTCAAAGGTCTTCAGGGATAGATGAGAATGTAGAGTTTAAGACATATAGAGATCAGCAATGAATTGCAGAGCAACCTCAGGGGACTGAACGATCCACTTCAGCTCCTTATTTGCATTTTTAGATGCTGTGAATCTCTGAAAGGATTAATTCACAAATTGTGGGCCACTGACTAAAACAAACTTATCTGAAAAACTCTTTGTGAAAAGATGTTCCACAGTGATTTGATCACTGCCTCAGTTATAGTGTGAAGTCTGGCAATGTTTAGTCACATAGAGAAATATCTACTTTGATAAAATATGCTGGTTCCCTTGAAAGTGGAAGAGGTCCATTTCCAAATTTCCATGGCCTGTCAGAGAGATCTCAAGAAAAAAATCATAGTTCTGCTGGTGCCAGGCAGTTTCTGGATTATACATGTGTGGCAGAGTAAATCCACCATTTTTAATAGTTCCTGACCATCATTTATTACACGCAAACTCTAAACTTGTTTTTTTCCAAGTGATCTCCATCGACTTTCTGAAGAATTTCTTTGGGCATTGCCTTTCGTGTTAGCAGGCTGTGATTAAAGATTGAAAAATCATCCATCACAAAGTACCAATTCACAAATTGTGGACCACTCTCATACAATATGGTCTGCTGAGGTCATGATGCTTCCATCACACCTGATCACTTGCCCAACCTTCTTGACAGAATTTTCTGATGTGGGCTATTCTGCACCAAACTTTAGCAGTCCCTGGTTTTTTGAAATTTCTTCTTAGAAGCTGGCAAACAATTTGTTTTTAGAAGTAGAAGCATTTTTTTGTTGCCCATAACAAAGACCAAAGCTTTTTATTCAATACAACGGCAGCAGAGTAGGGCTTCTGATCCTGGGTATCGTTCACTCCACCCAATTTTCTTTTTTTTTCTTCTCCTCCCCTCTCTTTCCTCATCCTCTTTTCTTTTTCACATTATTTTATCTCTGTTGAAGAGCTTGATTGTGGTGACAGCACTGTGCAGACTTATGGCAGTCCCCACGTCTGCAAGATGGTGGCTGAGTAATCTTGGCCATTTGGCCTGCTCTTCTTCCTTCTCTATTATTATTTCCTTTCTTTCAGTTTTAATTTTTTTTAAAGTTTTTTTTGTCTACAAACTTACCTTCTGGGGCAAGGCAGTGGCGGCGGCAGTATCGGGCTCGTTGAATTTGGTGGCTAGCTAGATGTCTCATGTTAGGCAGCAGCTGGGGCCTGACCCAGGACTCTCAGTGAATTCCAGATGCCTGTGCATGGACCAAAGGTGAGACAGAGGATCTGCTTGGGTGGGACTTTGATCAGAGCTTTGTCAGTCTGAGATCCAACGCATCGAGAGTGTGGTGCTTACAGCCCAAAGCGCTTATGCCCAAAACGTCGATTCTCCTGCTCCTCAGATGCTGCCTGACTGGCTGTGCTTTTCCAGTGCCACACTCTTGACTCTGAGTTTCAGCATTTGCAGTTCTAATTTTCTCCTCCCTGAGATCCAACGCAGCCATGGAGGATCCCGCGACATTTGCAGTGATGACGGAACATCGAGCGAGTGTGTAGAAAGTGTAGGAGGATGAGCCTTTTAGGAAGTGCAGTTCCAGAACAGCTAAGCAATGGCTGAACATTTAGCTTTATTTCTTTTTTTTTTGACATAATGTGAAGAAGGATTGTATTGTTTCATTTTATTCTTTAATTTTTCCAGCTATGCTAAGAGCAACTGTAATGTTTAGCTTTTAACTTTGTTCTTTCTATTCGTTCTTAAGTTTTTGTACCTAAGTGCTTGTACCTAAGATGGCACTGTGTGGGACAGCATTGAAAACTTTTCACTGCACTCCTGTACTTTTGTACACATGACAACAAAGTCTAAATCGAAATCGAAATCCACTGTATCTTGAGACAATATGTCAACTGCAATCTGAGCTTTGCCGGTTACAACTCCTTCTTGGGGCCATTGCAAAAGGCTTGCCAAGATCGTCATACCAATATCAGTGCTTATCTTAAATTCTTTTGCGAAGCCTTTTGTTTCTAGGGTGACTGAACATAATCTCCGGTTTTCCTCCGTAACTACCCATAAGAGATTTTTTTTAACTTCCAATTTCTTGAAGCATCTGGTTTTTAGAGGTGTCATTTCTTTTCCCTTTTGCTATAATTTTTGATCTGAGAACTTGCTGCAAGTGACCGGTCTTCCTTCAACTCCTGGCCGTTCCTCCATTTCTCTTGTACTCCATGGTTTGCTGAGCTCCATAAGGCGAACACGATTAAATGGCTGCTGTACTGCTTTCCCGAACCAGGGGCCACAGTCAAAGGACACTTGGCTAAAGCATTTAGGACTGAAATGAAGAGACATTTCTTCACCCAGAGAGTGGTGACCCTGTGGGATTTGCTACAACAGAAAGCAGTTGAGACCAAGACATTGTATGATTTCAGGAAAGTGTTGGATATCGCACTTAAAGGTAGCAAAGAAAATGGGAGAAAAGCAGAAAGAACAGGGTGATGCGTTGGATGGTCAGCCACAGTCATAATGAGCAGGCTGGAGGGGCCAAATGAGATTATTCCTATCCCTAGTTTCTACTTTCCTGCTCTTTCCCTGTGTCCACAGGCTTTTGAGTGAGGAGGGCTGTCTCACTGAGTAATAGAGATACACAGCATGGAAGCAGACCCTTCGGTCTAACTTGTCCATGCCGACCAGATATTCTAAATCAATCTAGTCCCATTTGCCAGCGCTTGGCCCGTATCCCACCAAACCCTTCTTATTCATATATAGCCATCCAGATGCCTTTTAAATGCTGCAATTGTACCAGCCTCCACCACATCCTCTGGCAGCACATTCCATACACGTACCACCGTCTGAAGGAAAAAGTTGCCCCTTAGGTTCCTTTTAAGTCTTTCCCTTCTCACCTTAAATCCATGCCCTCTAGTTCTGGACTCCCTCACCCCAGGGAAAAGACCTTGCCTATTTACCCTTTCCTCATGATTTTATAAATCTGCTCACCCCTCAGCTTCTAACACTCCGGGGAAAAGAGTCCCAATCCATTCAGCCTCTCCCTATAACTCAAACTGTCCAACCCTGGCACTTCTGATCTACCTGACTAACTGAATCATCGAAAATTTAGGCATTTTCCCACATTATTGCCCAATTCTGTGTTTTTCCTTTGCCTTGAACACTGTAATGAACTGCTTGTTCAGGTGTTAAATCCCAGTGTTTAGCCCTAAAAAAAACTAATAGCTTTTCACTGCAGAGTCTGATGATGACCCGATCACGAATAAGCTCAACTCTCAATGCTCCACACCTGCGTCAACTAACAAACTCTCACAGGCCTGTCAGAACTGATTCAATGGATTTCCCTGGAATCTGGGCTCTCTGAATAAATCACATTCACTCGATTGCAGGTATTGCTCTGGGATGAAATGGGCCTTGAATGCCTTTAAGGGGAGATTCTGAATCTGCAGTGCTCTCTTCCAACCTGTCTCAAAGGCCTGACTTCCGAGTGGAACATAAAGATCTGATGTCTCTGCTCAATGGCACACAGCTCAATACTGCTCGATACAATTGTTTCTTCAATGTTATTGTGAGGAGGCTCTCTGAGTTTGACTGCTGCTCACATCATGACTGACTTGCCCCAGTAAGAGTCTTCTGATATTTTTCTTTACCTCTTTTGAGATTATCTGCTGATGTTTTCCTGTGGCTCCAATACATGATTAAATCAGAATCTCTATAAGGTTCCACACAGTAGGCTATTGGACAAAATGCGGAGGAATGGGCTTGTGGGAGATATAACAGTTTGGATCAGTAATTGGCTTGCTGAAAGAAGACATAGGGTGGTGGTTGATGGGAAATGTTCATCCTGGAGTCCAGTTAATAGTGGTGTACCGCAAGGGTCGGTGTTGGGTCCACTGCTGTTCGTCATTTTTCTAAACAACCTGGATGAGGGCGTAGAAGGGTGGGTTAGTAAATTTGCAGACGACATTAAGGTTGGTGGAGTTGTGGATAGTGACGAAGGATGTTGTAGGTTACAGAGAGACATAGATAAGCTGCAGAGCTGGGCTGAGAGGTGGCAAATGGAGTTTAATGCGGACAAGTGTGAGGTGATTCACTTTGGTCGGAGTAACCGGAATACAAAGTACTGGGCTAATGGTAAGATTCTTGGTAGTGTAGATGAGCAGAGAGATCTCGGTGTCCAGGTACACAGATCCTTGAAAGTTGCCACCCAGGTTGACAGGGTTGTTAAGAAGGCATACAGTGTTTTAGCTTTTATTAATAGAGGGATCGAGTTCCGGAACCATGAGGTTATGCTACAGCTGTACAAAACTCTGGTGAAGCTGCACTTGGAATATTGTGTACAGTTCTGATCACCGCATTATAAGAAGGATGTGGAAGCTTTGGAAAGGGTGCAGAGGAGATTTACTAGGATGTTGCCTGGTATGGCGGGAAGGTCTTACGAGGAAAGGCTGAGGGACTTGTGGCTGTTTTCGTTGGAGAGAAGAAGGTTGAGAGGTGACTTAATAGAGACATATAAGATAATCAGAGGGTTAGATAGGGTGGACAGGGAGAACCTATTTCCAAGTATGGTGATGGCGAGCACGAGGGGGCATAGCTTTAAATTGAGGGGTGATAGATATAGGACAGATGTCAGAGGTAGTTTCTTTACTCAGAGAGTAGTAAAGGTATGGAATGCTTTGCCTGCAATGATAGTAGATTGGCCAACTGTAAGTACATTTAAGTCGTCATTGGACAAGGATATGGACGTACATGGAATAGTGTAGGTTAGATGGGTTTCAGATTGGTATGACAGGTTGGCGCAACATCGAGGGCAGAAGGGCCTGTACTGCGCTGTAATGTTCTATGTCCTATGTTCTACTTACTATTACCATAGTTTGTGTTGTCATGAGACATATGGCTCAGTGTTCTGTTCTGCACATTGAAGAGATAGCTATCCTAACTCCTTCAGGTTGTATGTGGACTATAATGATTGCCCTCAGACTGACTCTAGTAGAGTTTTACAAACCCTAGAAATTACATCAATGCACATAACACTGCAAGTTCATCTCTCAGAAGCACAGAACATTCTATCCTGTCTTTACAGGCTCCTGCACATGACAGCTGATGTCATTGTTAAATTATATTATAAATTGCCATGTCATTGTCATATCCACTCTCATTATACTAGAAACTTTATATGTGTTGAAAATCTACTTCTACGTCTTGGATTTGCTGCCTGGCAACATAATAAAAGATCCTTGTAAAATATCTGCTTTTATATTCGAGTTGGTTCACCTTCATTCACTATCTTTTACCCCATTATATTCCTAGCTTCCTTCTTAGTGGTTGGCGGGGGAGGAGAGGGGAATTTGGACTTGAAATTGGTCATGGGCAAGCAGCAGTGAGCACATCTGAGACACAATTAGTTCTTGAGCACTAAATCTTGGCTGTCATTTCACTGAAGCACTCAGTGAGCACTGGACTGTTTCTGCTGGTATGAATTGCCTTATTGTTCGCTCTTTGATCACTCCCTATTTCTGGAATGTAACGTTACCTATTTTATATAGAGCCAAAATATTTGTACAAGGTCTCTCATTCTTTTATCACTCATTACAATTTATTTTGCCTCTAAGAGATCAATGTTTACTTTCACTTATTTCTTTGTAAAAGATCTGCTTTCATATCCCTGGTTGGTTTACTTTTCTGTTCTATCTTTTACCCCATTTTCTTCCTAGTTTCTTTAGCAGGCCACAATTGGATTATTCTTGCTCAGTCCTTTTTCTCAATCAAGTGTATTTTCATTGAACATGTAGTTTTAAATATTTTTCTCCATTGATTAAGCATTATACCTTGTAATTTTATTTACAATTTCACTTTAGTTAATATTCTCTTCATAACGATTTAACGATTTGAGATTGGAGGGTTTTTTCCCAAACGTAAGATGGAATTCATTGTATTATGAATACCTTTTATCATACAGTCGACTAATATGTGATTATTAATTGAATTATGCTTCATTGCATAACACAAGCTGGAAAGTACCTTGCACTTGACCCATAGATGATTCTGCAACTTTCTTTTTCAGAAATCTGTTCAATACTAATAATACAGAAATTACTGTAATAAGGATTAGAAGAGATGTTGGTTGCTGGCTGTTGATGACGAATTGATGTCTGGATACATATGGGGGAGGGGGAGAGAGCTGGGACTGAGGGAGAAAGCTGTTAGACTGATACAATCAATATACTCTACACGAATGAAAGTTAAAAGGTTACGTCTCGTAGTTCGTATTTAAGCAGTCAGATACAAATCCAATAAGAAAACATCCCACAAACATTATTGCATATTCTTTGTTGCATGCTTCGACTATTTTTTTGCTTAATGTTCTCTGTCTCAGTGAAATCGCTGTGAGGGGGCCTTTAAACTGTTCCACTTGTGTTTCTGAGTCTTGTGATTCCTGCTCTTCGTCTGCACGTGTTTTACTTCCTGATCCTCTGCACCAACTTCCTTTCTCAGTCTTGCTGTGATGACAGTGCTACCCAAACACCATCTTGATGGGACCCCATTTTAAAGTTTCAGATTGTGTGTGACTCTGGATTGAAAACCGTGGGAAGAGGACTAAGGGGGAGGGTGGGGTGCAGGTGAAGTGGTTTGTGGGACAGCTCTTTGTGTTTAAAAGGTAGGACTTTAGAGCTACTAGCTTTAACCCTAGGAAAAAAGGGAAGACCCAGCATCTTACAGATCATGGTTGTAGCAGCAATCAGATCTCGAAGAAACAACATAACAAAAGCACAAACATCTGAAGGAGTCTTGCAGCTGACAAAACTCTCTCTGAGCCCCTCTGACCACCAGTACCATCTTGGAGCTAGAGACACTAAAATTTAATCCTGCAACTGGGGAGGGGGAATGGCCGACAGGTTTGGAAATGTCCTGCTTTACCATGTTTTTTGCTGTAAGGTTATTATTCCTGAAAAAGGGCTTATGCCCGAAATGTCGATTCTCCTGTTCCTTGGATGCTGCCTGACCTGCTGCGCTTTTCCAGCAACACACTTTCAGCTCTGATCTCCAGCATCTGCAGTCCTCACTTTCTCCTCTATTATTCCTCCTCCTCCACCACTCTTCCTGTCTTTCCAAAATTTTGTATTCTTGTGATATTTATTTCCCAGCTTTGGTCAGTTTGCAAACTGCGTTTCACAATGATGATTAGATATGAACCATCTATTTCTAACTTGTACCTATGGTTGATCCATCTTATTACAAATACTTTGCAAATTCAGTTAAAATGCCTTTGAGTATTTGCTACTACTATTTGCATGGACCTTATTCTCTGCTGCAGTATTAATGTCAAACTCTGTTTCTTTTCCCATTCTTGTTTATGCCCAAATCTTTCCACTGTTCCATTATCTCTATTTCCCTTGTTAGATTTCTAAATCTCCTATCATCCAAACCTGCCAGCCTCAAACCATCAGTTTCAAGACTGCCTAGATATATTATTTCAGGACAATGAACCCAGCCCAGTTCAAACAAAGACCATCCTTAAAAAAAGGTCTCTTTTCTGAATATTGGTACCAGTGCCCCGTGAATCAAGGCCCCTTTTCTTTAAACTATCTTTTGAGCCTAACATTTAATCCACTTGATCCTATTCAGGTTAACACATGGCTGAGATAACAATCCAGGTATACATATTAGATTTGAATGTAACTGCTAAATAGGAACTATGAGACATGTAACTTTTTAATTTTTTGTGCATAGTATATTGATTGTATCAGTCTAACAACTTTCTCCCTCAGCCCCAGCTGTCTCCCCCAACCACATATGCATACGTGACAATTACTTCACACAGAGAGTGGTGGGTATTTGTAAAACGTTGCCAGCAGAGGTGGTAGAGGCAGGCACAGTAGATTCATTTAAGATGCATCTGGACAGATGCATGAGTAGGTGGGGAGCAGAGGGATACAGATGCTTAGGAATTGGGCGACAGGTTTAGACAGTGGATTTGGATCGGCTCAGGCTTGGAGGGCTGAAGGGCCTGTTCCTGGGTTGTAAATTTTCTTTGTTCTTTGTTCTAAATATCTTTGAGGTTTTGCATTTTAGCACACGCCAACTCCTCAAACTCAGTCAGTGAAAATTCATTCTGAGTTCTATTCCTATCATTGGCTCTGCATGGACCACAACAACTGAATCCCCTTGCTGCCCTTGACCTCCAGTCCAAGTTCATCTCTAGATATGAAAAGACATCCTTAATAAGGCACCAGGCAATGGAACACAAACATTGGGGAACTCTCACTCACAGTTGCAGAGAATCGTCATATCCCATTATTACCAAAATTCTTTCTACACACCCTGTCCCCACCACCAAACGGGATCCTGAACCACAGTGCTACAATTAGTCATACATCCACCTTACAGTCTTTAATCTCATTGCTCTGGTGGCAAATGCTTCCCAATTACTGGCCAAGTCTCCCCTACCACTCCATCCTGAATCCCAGCATCTGCCTGACTCACAGTCACACTCTCCTGTTCCCAGTCAGTCGGCCAACTTTAAAGTTCTACTTAACCTAAGGAATGTAACTGGTACCTCACCCTCTTGCTGACTCTCATGTCTGCAATTCTGAATCTACCTTGGTAACTCAGATGCAAACATGTTTAAATTGCAGACACTTACCATAGTTATGGTTCTTTAAAATTGCAGTACACTGCACGACCTGTCATTTTATTACAATTATGACACACTATCAGTGCTGCTATCTTCATCTAAATGTATTTGTATACTTAGTTAACCAGTTACTCATTTGGTAAATTTATTTTATGTTACAGTATACTAGCTGGAAGATAAAACTCTCACCAGTTACTGGAGATGCCAAACAAACCTTGCTCGATTGTCTCTAACTATTGGGTCCCCACTTACATACCAGCTCATGCTTTGCATGAATGATTGAGGCCATTGTAATATTTAATATGCTTTTGTATGGTGTCAAGGAATTATGGTGCCTCCAACTAAATGTGATTTGTGACAAACATCATTTTGACAAAATGTCTTCACCAAATCTCTGGTAAATTCAGTTTCTCAGAAAGTTTAAGTGATGTGTAGAATTAACCGGTGGTCTGTTGCCAGTACACAAACAGCTACATGGCAATCTGAATTCATTCAAAAATCCCTGCAGCCAAACCATCAGAAAAATTACAAAATGTAAAAATATATAGCTTGCTTAGTGACGTATTTCATTTTACTTTTCCACATTTCTTTCTGTCTTATTCCTTTTTTTGAATCTGTTTCTTCGGCACAGTCTCAGTTTCTCTTGCCTGTAACTATGTATATCTCATTCATTCGATCCTTTTAGTTACACACACTCTCCCTGTTCTCTTTCTCCCTCACACATGAATATCGATTATAGTTCCTTACCCCACTGATAGAGCTGGGCCTCTGCCAGGCTGCTGTGTTCAATGTGACAGGAGTATTGATCCTCATCCCCAGCATTGATCTCAATCTCTTTCTGGATCTGATGGGTCCCATCATGGTTCGGTCGTATCCCCGAGGATTGGGTCTCAGACATGACCTCTCCATTCCTTAGCCAGGTCACCTCGATGTCTACAGGATAAAACCCAGTGACCAGGCAGGAGAGAGTGAGCGGCTTGTCCTGACGACTGGGCTCCCTCCTGGAGATGAACACTTCAGGCTGAACTGTGATGGGAAAGGGTGAAACCACAAACAACAGACAGACACTGAATGGAATGGGAGAACGGTTTCATAGATCAGTGAGGTTAGATCAGAACTGAAATAAATACCTGTCCTTTTGAGATATTCCTTTCCAAAACGTAAGCGTAGTTTTAAGCGCTCAACAAGTTCTATTTCCAACTGCCATTTCCAATATTTGTTCCAGGATTCATCTGAATTCCATTTCTCTGCAGTCTTCACTGCAAAGTGATTGGATGCGACCCATCTCATTCTGTCCGGCTCTAAACTAATAAAGTCCTTTCCATCAAATCCAAATCGCATCGCGATATTAGTGGAGCTGTCATCATTTATTTCAACTTTCCTTATCCATTGGAAAATGTGAATTCCTGTCAGTAATGAACAGTAAACAAAAGGTACTACCGTTAGAAAAGTATATTTATTTTGTCATGGATTTCTCTGTGCGCTCAGTAATACAGTAATAGGTTTCTCTGTGGGCTCTGCATTGCTATACTAGTAAAATTAAACTAGCTAATTATTACAATAGATTTCTTTATTGATTCGTTCACAGCAGGATTTATTACTGTAAAACCAAGTTTGTACACAGTACTGAAGGAACACTTGCATGGAAGAAATCTATTGTCTGTGAATATCTTCATTTTGTGAAACCCAAGCAGTTCTCTGGAACTTGGGCAGTATATCATAGTTTTGAGAATGTACAGGAGGAGGTAAAACCTGTTCCCCCCCCTCGGGACATGAAGCCATCCTGGCAATACCCGCACTGTCAATGAAAAAGGATCAGCAAGGAAATCAATGTGAGGAACTCATCTCCAGGGGAGTGTAGTCAATAAAGCAAGTTCAATCAGCTCACGAGATAGGATCACTGCACCAGCCTCTCTGCTACAATATTCCTGCGTTCTGCTCCCTTCATGGTCATACAACCATCACCCCACACTCCACAACGCCTGTCCATCTTTCAAATGAAATGCCAAACTTGTACTCCCTCTCATATAGGGAGGAAAATCAGAATTAATGTCTTGGATCTGGTGACCCTTCTTCTGGTTTTTCTAGACAGATACTGCTGGGCTTTTCCAGCAGCTTCCGTTTTTATTCCATGTTATTCCAGGCATTTGGGTTGTCTCCAGCACCACCGTATTTTTAATGTTTTGGAATTATCTCTCTGCCTCATTTAATCGGATTTCAGTTGTTATTCAGCTGTTGACATTTTACTCACACTGTCTAACACCCTTGGTCAGCTGCAGCGACTTCTTATTTGGCACTCCATTCACACCACTTTTATGATCTTTTGATCCCCCTGCCCAGATTCTTGTCTGTATGCTTCTCTCTCACTACACCTGATGATGGGGCTACCCTCCGAAAGCTTGTGATTTCAAATAAACCTGTTGGACTACAACCTGGTGTTGTGTGATTTCTGGCTTCATAGAGACACAGTCATAGAGATGCACAGCACAGAAAAAGATCCTTTTCAACCAACTCATCCATGCCGACCAGATATCCTAAATTAGTCTAGTCCTGTTTGCCAGGATTTAGCCCGTACTCCCCTAATCCCTTCCTATTCATATACCCATACAGAGATTTAGTCTTAGCATAGAATCAGGGCTCAACATCACTTCAAAGCAAATAAGAGATCTGCTGAAGCAGTCTCACATTATATAGCATCATCTCCAAGGTGAAGTCACCATCGCCCAACTGGACCATAGGCTGCTCTCTCTCATCACAGAAAGACAGAACTGGTGATTGCTTAACCTGAGGGTATTGGTCAGCTCTGCTGGCTGGATGGCTAGTTTTCAATGCAGAGTAAACCAACAGATGAGTTCAATTCCCACACCAGCTGAGGTTACCATGAAGGATTCTCCTCCTCAATCTGTCTCCTTGCCTGAGGTATGGTGACCAGCAGCTCTCTCTCTCTCTCTAATGAGAGATGTAAAAGATTCCATGGCATTCTGATGACACATTGAGGAGTTATCCTCAGTCTGCTGACTAATGTTTACTAGGAGATAGTAAGGACTGGGGAGTCAGAGTCAACAAAGTGTGGTGCTGGAAAAGGCACAGCAGGTCAGGCAGCATCTGAGGAGCAAAAGAGTCGACGTTTCGAGCATAATCCTTCATCAGACCTGCTGTGCCTTTTCCAGTGCCACACTTTATTGACAAATATTTACTCCTCATTCAACATCATAATAAGTGGGGATCATTGTCACATTTTGCTATGGGAGCTTGCTGTGTTCAAGTTGGTTACTGTATTTCCTATATTCTTGCAGTGATTCTCTGGAGATGAGCTGTCCTGAGGTTATGAAAAGCCCTAAGTATATGTAATTTTTCCCTCTTTCTCCCAGCTTAGCACAGCTGCATTCCTTCACTTCTCGACAACTCATATCTCCTAAACTGCAAACAGATTCATTCCTCTGTGACAGGCACCCAAGTGAACATTATCAGTATTACAGTTATCATTAACCATTCACTGTTATTGGACAGGGTTGCAACAACTTTGGATGCTCTGTGACTTGGAAGTGAAGCTGAAGGTGTTAACAAACATCAACTTGTCTTTCTGGATAATGGAGTTTGCTAGTTTGAGGACTTTGTTAAAGAAGTCCGAGTGGATTACTGCAATGCATCTTGCAAATAGTACTCACTGTAGCCATTCTGCAGTATGGTGGTACACTGTGTGGGGAATTGTGCAGTGTAGTGACAGGAGTGAATTTCAAAAGAGGTGGATTTGGCTGTAGTCAAGTGGGCTGCTTTGTCCTGGATTGTAACAAAATCAGGAATAAGGTTTGTTAGCTGTGAAACCATCAACTGTAATATCAAATCTATCCATCTGCTTCACTACATGTGCTTAAGAACAGGAAGTCTGTCAACATGTGACTCCTACAGCAATCTGGTTGACTCTTAACTGGCCTTTGAAAAGGCTGAGCAAGTCACCCAGTTCATGTCAAATTCAGGACAGGCAACAAATGTTGACCTTGCCAGTTACACAAAAATCCCATCAAAGAGGGAATTAGCCTGGTTTATCTGATTGAATGCTGTAGTACAGTGGACAGGATTGCCCATACATTGTACGTACACCCAAGGGTCATGGGTTGCAGTGTAACTACAGATGGATGCCCACCTGGCACTCACTGAACACAGCAGTCAGCTGAGAGATAATAAGTCAGCTCGCATCCACTGACAGGGGAAGAATTTCAGGTTGATGACCATTGTCAGACGGGGAAAGTTTTTCAATACATAACAGGTTTTGAGCAAGTGAGAGTGGAAATGGAACAACGGAGAAGATTAGTGACAGACTGGAATGGGGAGAGGTTAAATGACAAAAGAGTTGGTGTTGCAGAGCCAAAGGGAGTGTTGGTGGGTAAAGGAACAGAAATTGAGTGTTCAGAAGGATTACACAGGATTTCTGGCACAGAAACAGGTTAAACCAGTCCCTGCAAGTGCTTATGCTCAACCTGAGTTCCTCCCATCCTCTTTGCTGCAAACCTACCTTTGTGATCATCTATTGCCTTTCCCTCAAAATACTCTAGCTTCTCTTTAAATGTAACAATACTATTTACTTTAATAACTCCCTGTGGTGGCGAGCCATACATTTTCTCCAATCTTTGGGTAAAAGTTTAAATTCTCTGTTGGGTATTTCTGGTTATCTTACGTTAAGGCTTTGAATGATTTTCCCCAAAAGTGGAAATGTTCTCTCCACATCCACTCAATCAAAATCTTCCAAAGTTATTAAAACCTCCAATATGCACTCGTGAGGCCTTTTGGCCTCTAAGGTAGAATGGACTCAACTTTCAATTCTTTTCTGATATGTATTTGAAAAATGTGGTGCTGGAAAAACACAGCATTCTGATAGGTATCCCATGTTATACACCCTGTCAGCACCATCTCCAGTGCCCAATGTTTTATCCTTTTCATAATATGGCAACAAGAGTTGCAGTGTGTGATCAATACAAATTTAGCATAATTTCCCTAATTTTTAATGCTGCTCCTTTAGATATAAAACCTAGTGCTTGGTTCACTGTTCAATGGCTTTGCTAAGCTGAAATGCAGATTTTAGTGAATAATGTGTTTATATGGCAAGATCTCCTTTTCTTCTCCCCCCACCTAGACCTGCAGCTACTAACAAATAAATAACTTTCCAATTCCTAGAAAGCACAGCCAACTCCCTCCAATTTCATGTCATTTGCACTTAAAAAAGTTTTGATTCCAAAGTCCAAAGGATTGATGTAAATTGTGAACAGCAGTAGTCCCAGGTCTGAAGACTTCCCACCTTCTGCAGCTCTGAATAAGTATCGTTTACTCCCGTTCTCTATTTTGTCTTGAAGCCAACTTGTAATCTGTTCTGTGACCTTGACCCTGTCTCCACACTCACTGGCCTTGTTCATTTGTCTATTGTGGAGACTGAGGTCAGAAAGATCAGAGCGGAAACTCAGTAGATCAATAAAACATCAGCTGACAGGAAGCTGGAGTCACAGAGTGAACAGAAATGCTGTGCAAAATGGTCACCTGTGAGTGCATGATCTCTCCAGTGTGTGGAGACCACATCACAAGCAGTGAATATAGTAGGCTAAATCGAAAGGACTACACTCTACCACAAATCACTGCATCACATGGAAACAGAGCTTTGGGTGAAGAAGAAACAATAAAGAAAGGGTAAGTGGAAGTATGTGTATTGTTGCTCTTACCGGATGTCTGGTTTGTATTCTTCATTATCATCTTCAAGTTCTCTTTTGCAATGGCACAATGTTTATTCCCTCGATTTGTGAGATATTCCCAGTATTCTTCATCAAAGGCATCTGTCATCCACTGCTGACGGGAGATTATCTGAGGGGTACCGCTGTCATAATAGGCCACTGGAACTCCATTGATCATTCCCACTCCAACATACTCGGGTAAGTCAGCAGTGCCAGAGGTAGCTAAATACATAACTGTAAATGCATTCCTGTCTGTAGAAAATAAAGATTAACAGATTCAAGGGACATCTAAATAAACACTTACAAACACTACCACCTGATCAAGGAAAACTCACCCACGTAGTGACGGTGTGAAATCAGAATGATGGTGTGAATGCTGAAATCTGGATAGTGTATCCACACCAGCAAATACCTACCATAGTTCTAACGGCAGCTGAAAAAGCCCCGAAGACACTGGCACACATCGTCTGATCAGGGTCGATACTGAATGCATTGACCTGACTGGTGGAGACTTCTGTAACCCAACCCTTTTCTGCTTTTTCAGCTACTTCTTTCAGTTCAAGAGGTGAGGAAAGAGTGACTGGCCCGAATTAGGAGTGGCAGTGGGCAATTCAGCCCTTCGAGCCCACTCCGCCATTTAACATGATCATGGCTGATCTCATCCTGGTCTCACCTCCAGTTTCCTGCCTGCTTCCACAGCCCTTTATCCTGCATTTGACAAATATGGCATCAAGAAGTTCTAGCAAAACTGGAATCAATGGGTATCAAGGGAGAACTCTTCGCTGGTTGGAGCACACAGGAAGACGGTTGTAGTTTTTGGAGTTCAGTTATCTCAGCTCCAGGACACCTCTGTACAGGTTCCTCAGGATATCGTCCCAGGCTTAGGGTGTCTGGTTGTAATGATTAGCTGATCACTGGTAGACCCAGGCATTAAACTGGGTAACTTTACCTGGCCTAGTGTGTTTCTAGAGTGTATATACCTAACCCAAGTCTCTGATTCTGAAGTCCATGTTACGAACAGTTGTGGAGAATCCCAGACAATCCCAGAATCCTGATTTGCGCCTCCCAATCTAGATCCCAAATCTGATAATTCAAAGACCTGAAGATTTGGATCAGTGAATCTTCATTGAGTGAAAATAGGGATGGGGCCAGGTGCTGGCAGGTGAGACTAGATTGGGTTTGGGATATCTGGTCGACATGGATGGGTGTGACCGAAGGGTCTGCTTCCATGCTGTACATCTCTATGAGTCTATACATCGGAAGATTTCTGATAGGAAAGAAAATGCTCCTGGAAGCTGCCTTTTTATTGTCGACCATTCTTTCAGTTCGAGCATTAAACAGGCTGCTGTAAGCATTTTGAATCAACTTGTTATGACAAATCTCCAGGGTGGGACTCAGACCTAGACCTTCTGACCTGGCCACAGGAGCCTCAAAGATGACTGCCCCTGGTATTTTAAGACAGACAGTCTCCTATCCAAATACTGAGGCTACTAACGAGGAGCAGACAACATCAGGCACTTTCAGACTCATGTGACAACTGGGCGTCAGAAACCAACAGCTCATTTTAGGTCTGTGGGGAAGGAGAAGGAGAGAGAGAAAAAGCTGTTTCCCTCAGTGCAAAAACTGCAGGGAGAGAGAAAGGGCAAGACTGTTAGACAGAAAGGAACAATTAAACAGACAGTGAAACATGTCCACGGAAAGAGGCAGGAGCACAGAAAAAAAAGAGAGCAAGAAAACCAGAGAGAGAGAAAGAGAGAGAGGGGCAACCAGAGAGAGGGAGAGAGAAAGAACCAGAGAGAGATAGAGACAGGAAGAGAACCAGAGAGAGAACCAGAGAGCGAGAGCGAGAGAGAAAGGGAGGGACAGACGGAGAGACTGAGGCAGAGACAAAGAAGAAACAGAAACAGGGATACAAAGAAAGAGAAAGTGAGATACTTAGAGAGAGAGACAGAGCAGAGATTGAGGGACAGAGCCAAAGGAAAAAATATCCAGAAAGAGAGAGGCAGAGCTCCAGAGAAAGACACACATACATGCAGAAGGATACACAGCATCCCCCCACCCCCCTCCCCCCGACACACACAGATTGTGGCACACTGAGACACAGAATGTCAGAGAAAGAACATAGACACACAGTGAGTGAGACAGACATGAAAGGAAATTAGCCCCTCAGCTCTTCACTAGTACAATTGTGACATTAATTCCTGACAGAAACCGACTGACATTTACATTCCTGTGAAGTCCCAGGAGAGTTCCTGTCTTCGCCCTGAGCTGGAGAAGAGAGAGAGAGAATGGAAAGCTGAATTCTGTACTTACCGGGAGAGACCCAGGAAAAACACAGGGAAATGGAGAAAAGGATCAGCAACATTCTGGGAACTTGCTGTCCCTATTCTAACCAGGGACTTGGAATAAAACACTCTGGGGTTGAGGGTGGGGATCAATTAATGTTTGCACACTGGAAAATACAGTAGAACAACAATAAAATCGAATTAACTGTTCACCTTGAACTTTGATCATTTCCTGAACTCAAATTCCAGACGCAGAGTATCAACTATTGGTTCATCTCAGGGATATAACCAATTAAAACGACGAACAGTCACAAGCTGCCTCAGCTGCCAGTAAGCTGACTCATACTGTGTGATTCAGATTGTGAATTAAGAATCAGTGGAAGTGAGAGTGAACAGGGTCCGCCACCAGCTCAACGACAAACACAGGAATCACAAAAATCCTTGGCCTAATAGTACACGGTGGGCGGCACTGCTGCCTCACAGCGCCAGAGACCCGGGTTCAATTCCTGCCTCAGGCGACTGTCTGTGCAGAGTTTGCACATTCTCCCCGTGTCTGCGTGGGACAGAGAGACCCGGAGCAGCGAGGACAGCTGCTCGCTTTTTTTTTCATCCAAAGATGTGCAGGTTAGGTGAATTGGCCATGCTAAATTGTCCGTAGTGTTAGGTAAGGGGTAAATGTAGGGGTTTGGGTGGTTTGCGCTTCGGCGGGTCGGTGTGGAATTGTTGGGCCGAAGGGCCTGTTTCCACACTGTAAAGTAATCTAATCTAATCTAAAAAAAATCTAAAGTAATCTAATCTAATCTACACGTTTTGACATTGGCCCCACTACCCGGGGAAGGTTAAACTGCATCCACTCAAAGACAAGAGTTATGCATCAAATATTACAGTTAGACAACCTCTTTAATATTGTGACCAATACACAGACACTTCACAGAGAAGCTCACCAAACAGGAGGAGAGTGGGGGGAGGGAGTTACACTGACAGGGGGAGAGTGAGGGGAGGGAGTCACACTGACAGGGGGAGAGTGAGGGGAGGGAGTCACACTGACAGGGGGAGAGTGAGGGGAGGGAGTCACACTGACAGGGGGAGAGTGAGGGGAGGGCGTCACACTGACAGGGGGAGAGTGAGGGGAGGAGTCACACTGACAGGGGGAGAGTGAGGGGAGGGAATAACACTGACAGGGGGAGAGTGAGGGGAGGGAGTCACACTGACAGGGGGAGAGTGAGGGGAGGAAGTCCCACACTGACAGGGGGGGAGAGTGAGGGGAGGGAGTCCCACTGACAGGGGGAGAGTGAGGGGAGGGAGTCACACTGACGGGGAGAGTGAGGGAGGGGGTCACACTGACAGGGGGAGAGTGAGGGGAGGGAATAACACTGACAGGGGGAGAGTGAGGGGAGGGAGTCACACTGACAGGGGGAGAGTGAGGGGAGGAAGTCCCACACTGACAGGGGGGGAGAGTGAGGGGAGGGAGTCCCACACTGACAGGGGGAGAGTGAGGGGAGGGAGTCACACTGACGGGGAGAGTGAGGGAGGGGGTCACGCTGACGGGGGAGAGAGAGGGGAGGGAGTCACACTGACAGGGGGAGATTTCGGGGAGGGAGTCACACTAAAAGGGGGAGAGTGAGGGGAGGGAGTCACACTGACAGGTGGAGAATGAGGGGAGGGAGTCACACTGACAGGGGAGAGTGAGGGGAGGGAGTCACACTGACAGGGAGAGTGAGGGGAAGGAGTCACATTGACAGAGGGGGAGAGAGAGGGGAGTGAGTTACACTGACAGGGGGAGAGTGAGGGGAGGGAATCACGCTAACGGGAGTATGAGAGTAAGGAGTCACACTTAGCTCCATAAAATGAAGATTTATTCATGAGAAAGTGTTCATTGATCAGAATCACAGGGTTATGCTGTGTGTAAACTGTAAAATGCCTTGATGTTTGCTGCCTTGTAGAAATGGTCTGTTTGTTTACCACAGGGATAATTTAGCAGCAGTAATGGGGGAGCTGGAGGACCCAGAAGTGGACATGCCACTCTGAACGCAAGCAAGTTGCCAGTACTCCAGCTGCCATCAGGACAACGAGTAATCATTGTTTACATTTGTGAAGGCAGAATCTTCGGGGTGTGAGAACTGGGTCACTAGTAAACATAATACTATTGAACCTACATGAATATATAATGGGTTAACTGTCGGGTAAAACCTTGTGGGGAGATGTTATATATGGTAATGGTTCAAAAGAAGTTATATTGAGCTCCACCCAATCTGATGAGGTCACCTACAGTCTTTGGGTGGAGACAGTTGAATCCTACATGATCACCTTTTGGGAGCTCAATATGTATTCTATACAGCTCCTACCAGTCCGAGTTATCACTTGTAATGCAAGTTGTACTTCTTGATTTCAGGCAATGAACCATTTAACCAAGACCAGTACCTCTTCTCTCAAACCTCTTCAATGGTCTATCCATAATACTATATTAGGACAGGCCCTAGACACAGTATAGAAAGAGACGGCGAACTACCTCAGAGAACCATTTCTCTGCACTACATACTTGCATGGGTGATAAATGTCACAGTGGTCCCAACACAGGCAAACAGAGTAACACCATATCCAGTAATGGGATGTTTCATATATAAGTGTATCAGACTGAAAGTTTTCCAACTGAGCCATCCATTCTAAAAGAAAAAGATGAAACAGAAGAAGTATTGCAAAAGGATGCATTTTAGCATTCAGGAGATTGATATGGGTGGAATTAAGGAGTCAAAAAGCAGTTAGGATATTAATGGGGTTTGCCTACAGTACTGATAACAGTGATGAAGTAATGGGAAGGTTATTATGAAAGAAGTGTTGTGTAAAGGGACAGTGGTTACAATAGAAAAATTTACATTCCCAAAAATCATGAATTTCTTGAATACAATCAGAATAGTTTCAGAACAATGAGAGATCTTTTAACATGGAGAACCCTGTGAACTGGAGACAAAATGGTGAATTGGACAGTAAATATATCATCAGCTTACATTGAAACCTAGCACTAATATCCTTTAGGGAACAAAAACGCTCATCCTAACCTGGATGTTTATCCTTCAATTCTTTATCACATCCACTAACTCCACACAGAATCACACATTGCTTTTATTCCAAACTCCCAGCTGAACAGTTGGCACGGTGGCTCAGTGGTTAACACTGCTGCCTCACAGCACCAGGGACCTGGGTTCAATTCCAGCCTTGGACAACTGTCTGTGTGGAGTTTGCACATTGTTGCTGTGTCTATGTGGGTTTCCTCTGGGTGCTCTGGTTTCCAAAGATGTGCAGGTCAGGTGAACCGGCCATGCTAAATTGCCCATACGGTATGGGAATGGGTCTGGGTGGATTACTCGTCAGACGGTCTGTGTGGGGTTGTTGGGCCGGAGGTCCTATTTCCATACTGTAGAGAATCTAATCACATTTGGGCGGCACGGTGGCTCAGTGGTCAGCACTGCTGCCTCACAGCACCAGTGTCCCAGGTTTGATTCCAGCCTTGGGTAACCTCCTGTGAGGAGTTTGCACATTTACCCGTGGGTTTCTTCCGGGTGCTCCGGTTTCCTCCCACAATCCAAAGATGTGCAGGTCAGGTGAATTGGCCATGCTAAATTGCCCGTAGTGTTAGGTGCATTAGTCAGAGGGAAATGGGTCTGGGTGGGTTACTCTTCGGAGGGTCGGTGTGGATTGATTGGGCTGAAGGGCCTGTTTCCACACTGTAGGGAGTCTAATGTAAAAAAAGTGCTTTCAAACTATTCCCTGAAATAGGGCATTGGAAATCAAATCCCACTATTTCTGGAGTTGGCACAATGTGAAAATTTGATTAAATCACTGAATTCAAATTACAAGAGTACCTAATCATTAACAAGAAAACTTATTTATTGTATTGTTATGACAATCAGCCAAACCAAACCAGCTTTTCTATCTTGGTATGCACAACACAGTAAAATTAATACTTTCAAAGACCCTCAATAGTTTCTAATCAGACTTGAATAACCAGTCTCAACTCAGTAAATAATCAACTATAAACACACTTTCATAATTAAACAAAAGACTTTGTCAGTTACTAACAACACAGTAACTTTGTGGTTTAATTTTACTCTGCCAAAATAATCTAGTTGTTGTCTCGGCGATAAACTCTTTTGTGTAAATGAGGCTGAAAACAGAGAAAAAAAAAGTTAAAAGGATGAATAAAACAACAAAACTGGCCAGATTACTTACACGATTTTCACGATGCATGAATTCACACACAGAGATGATTGTTTCTTGATCAATCATCTGAAGATGCCAATTAGGGTCACCTTTACAGTTCACCCAGATAAAGAGAGAAATACGTCTCACTTAGTTTTCCGTCTGAGCTGCCATGAACTACCTACGGAGGTTAGGCAGAGAGCTTTCAAATCTTCATCTTGTAACATCAACAGCCAGATTCCCTGTCATAAAAAAAACACTCCCAAGTCCTAATTCAAACTCTGACCACTCACTAACAGATTGACTGCTTCCTCCACGGGGTCCAAGTTATCATTTAGCATCTGCCACCTGACTGAGCATCTTTTTCAGACTTCCTGGAACCAATTCCCAGATACTGACCTCATTAATAGCCAACTTCTGCTGGCTCTTAAAACACAGTCTTCTTCCTCCGTGATGAAGTATTGACAGACGTTTTGATCAGGAACTAATGTAGAATTAACTTCTGGGCTTGGCCTCACAAATAAACAAAAGCTGGTTTGGTCTGCTTTCCTTTTTACATAAGCTTTTACCCACAATTCAAATGTTATCTTTCGCTCACAGGTCCCAATGGATAGCTCCAAACCAAAATTGATAAGAAGATAAAATAAAAATAATGAAACATCAATGAGTGTTCGAACAGCAACCAAACAAGTTTAACCAATGGTAAGAAAAAGACAAGAATTGCTAACTTACAACTCTTTAAATTAAGTTCTAACAAAAAAATCCCACGTATGTACAAACAGAGATAAAGAGATAAGACACAAATATTATGGATGGGGAAGGTACAAAACTGCCAGTGAAGTACAGTTCTGGTACCAGTCCGATTAGAGACCCATGAGCTATTTTATTTTTGTTTGATTTGGATTTCTTTCAACTCCTGTTTGAGGACATGAGAAAGTGGACACACCAAATCTCAGTCTTTCATTCACTGGTTGAAGATTCATCCTTTCAGTATGTCTAAATGTGTTTTTCCCCATTTCCTTTCAAGAAGGGAATTTGGAGGGGGGTGGTGGGGGTTAGAGACACAGAGCGAGAGCGAGATTTTCTTTTACTTTCCACTCAAAAGGTAGAGAGAAGGAAAGAGTGGGAGGGAGAGATTTGGGTGCTTTCCCTTTTATAGGTGAATGTTTGAGCACAATCACAAAGCTGTCGACACCTGCCCAGGAACTAATCAAAACGTCGTTGCTATGCTGAGCACTCTTCAACAGACACACAACTGTCCCGTTTGAACAAAAAAAACAATCAAAAGTCAGTCACTGGGTAAAACTGGTCTGAATGGGCACTCACAGAGCTGAAACATGCAGCATCCTCCTCCACTGCTGTAAATCAGGCAGATATAACACAGAAGGAATCCCAGTGGTTCATTTTTGTTTTAACCCTACAACAAATTCGACAACAGTGCCTTGGTTTACAGCAGTATCTTTTCCCGCTTCTTAATCCGTAGTACATGAAAAGAAAATCTTTACAGGCATTACACCATGATTGGCTTGGCTTCGTGGCCAATAATGTGCATATCTACAAGAAATTTTCTTTTTACATATTTTGCAATATTCTTGTGAAAGTTATGGTTGGGGGGTTGTATTGAAGCCAAGAACCCGAGGAATGATTCATATGGCTTTTGGAACAACGTTAATCATGGTCACAGAACCCACGCAGATGTGGGTTCAAATCCCACTCCAGGACGAGCAGAATTCCTCGCTGATTTCCCAGTGCAATACAGAAGGTGCAGAGACAGGGGAGGTGAGGCCAGGGAGGGATTTGAAAACTGACTCAAAAGCCTCACTGATGCTGATTTGTAGTGAACATCGGGATATTCCTTGAGTTTTATTGTTGAACACCTTTTGAACTGTGTCTAAACAATAGAACTTACCTGAATGAATAAAAACTGAAAGTCCATCAGCAGTACTGATTGACGACAATCAAATGTCCATTCCAGCTGACACTGGGGACTTTACCAACTTTCACAGCTTTAGATACACAGACACGAAGACAACACTGACACCCACAGCACTTCAACTGGTTACTAATGTAAATCACATCAAACTTTATCTACCTTTTTAAATTCACTTATGGGATTTGGCATTTCTGGCTGTGATCCATTTGATAATAGTTAAAAAGCACACAACACCAGGTTATAGTCCAATAGGTTTACTTGGAAGTATAAGCTTTCTGAGCACTGCTCCTTGGTCAGGTAGTTAGTGGGGCAGGATCATAGGACACAGAATTCTTTGTTCTCCACATCATTTGATAATAGGTGGACTCAAAATGCTGCTGCGAAGGGAGTTCCGGGTATTTGACCCAGTTATAGTGAAGTAAGGATGGTGTGCAGCTTGGAAGGGAACTTGTGGGCATTTGTATTCTCAGGTAACTGCTACCCTTGTCCTTGTCAGTGGTGGAGTTTTTAAATTTGAAATGCCTTGTCAAGTACCCTTAGGGAGTTCATGCAATGCAGATCTTGTAGTTGGTGACACTGCTGCTGCTAAGTATTAGTAACTAATGTCTTTAGATATGGTGCAAACCAAGTGCTCCATTTTATTCTTAATGTTGTCAAGCTTGTTGAGTGTTGTTGCATTCATCCAGAAAAGTGGAGAATGATCTGTCACACTCTTCACTTGTACATTGCAGATAGTAGACATGAGTTGGAGAGTCAGGAAGTGAGTTATTCACTGCAGGATTCTTAGCCTCTGACCTGCTTTTTTAACTGCAGTATTTATATGGCAAGTCCAATTGTGTTTCTGGTCAATGGTGACCCCTACGTTGGTGACATTCAGTGATGGTACTACTATTGAAAATCAAGGTGCAGTGTTAGATTCTGTCTTGTTTGAGATGGCCATTGACTATGGTGTGAGTAATACTTGTTATTTATCAGTCCAAGCCTGGATACTGTTCAGATCTTACTGTATACAGACACAGGCTGCTTCAGTATCTGAGAAGTGTTTAACAGCTTGGCCCAGTGTGGCAGTCTCCTGATATGTATTGTAGTCTTACGGCAGTAAGCAGTGATCCTTGGGCCTGGCATCGCCTCTGCAAGGACTTCTGCTCTTGAGATGATTTCTCAAAGTGCAGTCTCCCCAGGGCTAAACCTTTAGAAAGACTAGAATATTTGAACCTTCAGCTTTGGTGTTCTACTTAAACCAAAGGTCTGCAATGTGTAACTTTTAACCTTACTCTGCATGTTTTATGTTATACTATAATTACTGCAATGTTTAACTTTGTTCTTTCTTTCTACCTTGTCCTTAAGATTCTGCACCTAGATACTTGTACATAAAGTCACTATGCATGGTGCTACCTTATACACTTTACGTACTCCTGTACTTTAGTACATGTGACCATAAAATCAAATCAAATATGTGACATGAGATCATTTACAAAAAAAACTAAGATGGCTGAGCTGAGTACAGTACTGAGCTGAGGATCTCCTGCAGTGCTACCCTGGAACTGAGATGATTGACCTTCAACACCACAGCTATCTTCCTTTGTACTCGACAGAACTCTAGTCAGTGGAGTTACCCCCAATGGCCATACAACTGGCAAACAGTATAAATTACCATATCCTGCTACCTAATTGGCAATCCCGCTTTATCAGCCTATGCTTGCAAATTTCAGAACACTGCATCTCACATTAGATCTGATTCTGCTGGTGGACAACATTTATCAAAGAACGCGGAGTGTGCTGTGAATTACACCAAAAAGTAATTGAAGATTTTTCAGTCAAACTTGCAACGTGATGAATTTGCGCATATCCAGAAGCTACATATATTAAAACAGAGGACCCTGCGTTAAAAGAGGCTAAAGGAATATTACACCTTTTTTGATGGAAAACGGGTCATGGTTCTACCCATCTCTGCTACATTCCCATGGCAATACCCTGACCAATTAGATTCCAGTTGCACAGTCTGAGAACTAAGAGTAACTGTTCTTGTTCCATCTCTTCACCAACGCTGGCACAATTTATTAGCACCTTCTCTTCCTGTACAAATTGGACTCCCTTTCTCAAGTTAGCTTCTTGTATTTTAGTCTTGATGAATGCAAGACAAAAAGCTTCAATTTCACATCTCCTTTGAACACTGAATGTAGACTCCTGAGTATTTCAGTGAACAGGAACAGTTATCAGGTACACTGGGTTACAGTGTAAGAATTTATTGAGTTATAAATCACAACAAACATGAGTGTTACATTCAGCTTATAACAATCTTGCAACCAAACAAAATAAAACACTTGCAATGATTCAAAATCTGCCTCCAAGTCCTAATTTTGTTAACATTTTTTGGTTAGGCAAAGGGAGTAAGTGTGAAAGAATTCAGATATGGATTAGCCATAATCTAACTGAATGACGTAACTGTCTCAAGGGATTACTCCGGTTCCCACATTTCTTAAAATTTCTCTCCACTCATCTCCAACAAGAAATAGTCAGTCAGTGTCATCCTCTTCAACCTCCAGCTCAGCCTCTGACCCCCCAGATCACAACTTTTTGGAGAGAAATTTACATTTCATGGTTAGTTTAAGTTTATTTATTTGATGAAATAATCAAAGCATGTTAATCAGTTAACAGTATTATGTTTAATTCTAGCTCATTAAAAAAAAATACACAACATATCACGACTCAGCTGGTAACCCATCTTTAGTTAAAGGTATATCACCATTTCTCAGTGAAAATTTCCAGTATATCAAGATTGAAGGAGCGAGTTCCAACTGCTCATCCTACTACATCGCCATCATACCTTTAACAAGTACCTGGCATTATGGCTGTTAGAGATAAGGTAGAAAGATTTATTATGCAAATTGAAAAAAAGAGCAATAGATTTATTTTACATTAGTCGAGTTTTAATTTGCAGTGTTTTAGAAGATAAACCATGTTTTGCTCTATCACACTATTATTTGTCAGAGTTTTGTTCTGTAATAGTCTTTACAGTACAATTCTTTTTGACCTTTATTCCATAAGACTATGCATTAACCAAACCTTGAAGTATAATTATCAACAACACCTCATCTTTCATACACTGATTGTCATCATGCACATATTTTACACACACTCTCTACAGATCAAGTATCATCTACTTTGCAATCTCTATATTTTAGGTTATATGCAAATTTACCACAATGTTTAAAAAGTAATTTGTTCCAAGCACCAGTTGTAGTAACTACATTCCCCAGCAGATGACCTCTAAATCAGAATCCTATCAGTGACCATTTGATATAATGAGAATGCTCATCAACTAAGTCTGATAGGACAGGCTCATGGTACCAAACATGCGGGCAAGACAGTACATGTCCTCTTCTCCTGAATAAATGAGTAAAAAAGCATATTGTAAAATGTGCCACTCTGTTTGTGAGAAGTTATAAAAATAAGAGAACAAAGTCTAATGAGAGCGAAGGTCAAATAAATAATTGACTTCATAGGAAACGGTTAGAAGATAATGGGAAGTCTCATCAGGAATAAGTGTGATTAAGAGCCAGAGATTGATCTCACATTCCCGAAACCATTGAGAATCCAGCCTTGTCTCAGTTGGACCTCCCTCTCTCTCTTTCAACACTCATTTGTAGATCACAGTTTTAGGAAGGTATCATTGGTCAGCTCCCCATACGATGCAATTTTGAGCAGGTGATGGTTATCCAGACCAGTAATGTGACCCACCTAAGTCAGTAGGCCTTGCAGAACACTGGTGACGTTACTTGTTTCCGAGACTTCAATGGTTGTAGTGCAACCCTCACAGTGGATCCTGAGAGGGTGCTGCAGAGGTGGTGCTATTGGAAGCACTTACGGTGTACATGTCTGCAGTGCTGAACCTCTAACAGGGCATCATAAAGGAGGGTGGTGAGGATTATGTCTTTGCACAGAAAGCTTCGTCCTTGCACTGAGTTTACAATTCTTCACACATTACTAGAGTATGCTAAATGCTTTGGAAAGCCTGCCGTCTGCTTCCTTGTCTACAGTGGCATCAAAACTCTCCAAATTGGTAAAAACTGCTCAAAAGCAGTCAGCTTGGTTCTTTCGTTGATAATGCCTAACACATTGGAGTCCAGGGCATTTTTCATTTGAAGAATTGAATCATCCCGGAGTAACACATTGAGGATGCACTAATCAAAAAAGCAGCTCTTGAATTTTTCCTATGTCTTTGTACTAGAGGATGCCAAGATGGAAAAGATGAATTCCAAGAGGATTCATCTCCCTCATTGCAGTTTCCAACTCCCGGCTCCTAAGACTTCCTTCAATGCCAGGAACTGTGATGTTGAAATTGCCAAGGACAATTTTGGATGAGTTTTATTGAACTGCATAAAACAGATCTTATTCAGCTGCATGAGTAGAATTGCACACTGCTGGCCTTACAGCAGGAGGCGAAGGGATGTGATGAATTCGGAGTGGCTGATTGACAGACTCAAAACCTTTGTGGCAACAGATTCCTTCGTGCAATTGACCAGTTTGTTTTCATTTACACTGCAGTTCAATAATATCACTGCATATGGTTGTGCCTGGAAAGTGTTAACAAAGCACCATCTTTCAAAGGTCAAAGCACATGTCAAGCTTGAAACTGAAGACCACAATCTGTTGTCCAAGCCAGAAGCTGAAGACAACAGCAGCGACGAAATTAAGAAAGCCTAAGTGTCACCTGCACCTTAGGTTGAATATGGAAGCAAGAACCATGATAAGTCAATAGATTTGCTACGTAGACTTAAGTATTATTCCTGTAAGTTAACAAACCTTTCCTGAGTTACATCACTGCACTGTTTCCTACTGATTAAGTGATTAAGGTCGCAAGTGAAGAAATAGGTATTCAATCAGTGCAGAGTCGTGGAATTTGAGTTTAAGTAAATTACCCATTTCAACACCCTCCCACCTGGCTATAGTTCATCCCTGGTGTAATCCTTGTCCATGGTACTGATGCTCTCCTATCCAGCTTCCCATCTTCTCACACCAGAAACTTCATACACCCTGCACTCTCTATCCTAACTCTCAGATATCACTGCTGTGCTCACTGACCTACATTAGTCCGTACTTCCCCAGTACCTCCAATTATAAAATTCTCATGTTCAAACACAAATTGTTCCCTGGCCTCACTCCCTCTCTCTGCCAACCCCAGCCCCACCTCTCTCAGAACTCTGCAGTTCAGGCCTTTAGTATATCTGCCCCACTTCCTTCAGGTCATCATGATGGCCAGGTCTTCGGCGTCTAGATTCCAAGCTCAGGAACTCCCCCCTCAAAACTCTACATTTTCTCTATACTCCCACCTTATATATCTTTTAAACTAAACCTTTAGAACCACTACAATCCCCAACTCATCTCTCCCTCATTCATAGATGATGCCTGTTCAGAGTTGGGTGTTTCTGCTATTGATCTTTATGGGGCTGACCAGGCCAATTCCTGACCCACAGATCTTTGGAAACAAGGGGTACAATTTCCAAAGGGATTGTAGGAGAGAGCGAGCAGGAATTGCTTCCTTTTATTCTTTCTTTCCATGCTATTGCCCTGCCTTATCTCTAAGCTGTTGAGGCTGAAAGTATGATAGACAAATTGCTGCCATTTTGAATAATTCTGAAGTGCCTCTCTATCATTAAGATCAATCTATACACAACACCATAACCGAGAAGGGGAACAAATACCCTCCAGTCTATCCCAATCCCGGCAATCAGACGAAAAACAAAGCCTGCAGTCACAATGGTATTCCAGCGGAGTTCTTCTAAGCTGGCAGACGTTTGCTCAAGTGAAGAGTCCATTCCCTCGTCCCATGGATTTTCAGGGTAAATAAGTTTCCCTTGGCTTCAGGAATGTCATAACTGTAGCTGTTCAAGAGATAAATTAGGCTGTGCAAACAACTGAGATGTTTCCATCTTGCCATAGCATGGAAAATGTTGACACACATCCTCCTGAATTACCCACATATCGTGGTTGACGAAATCCTCAGGGATGCAGTGCTATCCCCCATCATATCTCCTTTGTTTTGGTGTCAATTTCTATATGATTGTAACTGCATTAAACACTTCAGGATGTCTTGCTGTATTGGTGCTGTATAAATGCACATTTTTGTAGGGGGTTGATGTCCTCTTTCCCATTCACTCCAATCCACAAGATACTGACTTGAACATTGAGTGACTTCTACTGCTTGGTTTGAGAAGCCATTTGGCACATGGCCAGCCAGATAGTAAAATGATGTGAGACAATGGAGACTGTCACAGTTGAACCACATCCTGCCCTACCCGACTTCCCAGCTGGACTGACTGATGAGGAACGGTATTCCTTGCTCATTCTCCCCCTGCATAGGCCAGAGGCACTAAAGGTAATTGAGGTATTTCCATTACTATCCCAGGAATTGCTCATCTCAGAGTTCATACTGGTCAATCAGAAGCTGAAATCTTTTTAACCACTGTGCATCTGATTGTCTTCTTGGTCAGGGAGAGAGAGTCAGTGAGTGCCTTGTACCTGACACAGCACTGAAAGGACGCTGAATTTATACAGGACCTTCTGTACATATTGATGTCTTCATTTGGTGATCCAGTCAAAAGGTTAAATTTGACCTTTTTGAAATGAATGGATGATGGTGGGAGATATTTGAGACAGACCCTGCTGAGGCAGATGATGCTTTGGAAATACAGGTCCCCTGTGACAGCACAGGAGGGTAAACAACACAGACAACTCTCAGTGCAACAGAAGCAGGTGACTCAGCTCCAAGTCTGTGTGGAGACATTGGTGTGCGGTTGACCTCACATCAACAGGAGTGTACCTCCTGAACGACTTCGCCTGGTGTGCCATGTTAGCTGAGAACCAATTAAAGGCAGTATTACTGAATTCGCACTGAATGGGTCTCTCCTGTGGGAGAGGCCATGGTTTCTCACCAGTTGTATCTGCTGGTGCTTTAGGATGTCAGAGGAGTGGCTGAAAGTTTTGTTGCAAACATCATGGCTGAAGAGCTCCTTCCCTGTTTGAATACTCAAGGAGTCCCAAGAGAATTGAAGAGGTCACAAAAGCCTCAGCAGAAACCTCTCATTTGAAGGGTTACTCCCCTGTCTGGATGTCATGTGAGACCAGTAAGTACGGTGACTCAGAGAATGATTTGTTGCACACCTCGTATGTTAACTGTTTCTCCCCTGCGTGAATGCGCTGGTGTTTCCGCAGGTTTGAAGAGTCAGAGAAGGATTTGTCGCACACCTCGCACGTGAACGGCTTCTCCCCAGTGTGGATGCGTTGGTGGAGGAGTAGGGTCCACGACCGTGAGAATGACTTCTCGCACACCTCACAGGTGAAGGGGTTCTCCCCCGTGTGAATGCGCTGGTGCTCGAGGAGGGTCGATGAGCGTAAGAACGATTTATCGCATACCTCGCAGACGAAAGGTTTCTCCCCGGTGTGGATGCGCCGGTGTTGCAGGAGGGTCGATGACCGCGTGAACGATTTGTCACACACCTCACACGTGAACGGTTTCTCCCCAGTGTGAATGCGCTGGTGCACAAGCAGCGGCCATGACTGAGAGAATGACTTGTTGCATACCTCGCACTTGAATGGCTTGTCGCCAGTGTGGATGCGCTGGTGAGTCATGAGCGTCGCAGAGAGCGTGAAGGCCTGGTCACACACCTCACACTTGAATGGTTTCTGCCCAGTGTGACGGTATTGGTGTTTGCGAAGGTTTGATGGGTAAGAGAATGACGTGTCACAAACCTCACACGTATACGGCTTCTTCCCAGTGTGAATGCGTTGGTGCGCACGGAGATTTGATGACTGCGAGAACGATTTGTTGCACACGTTACATGTGAATGGCTTCTCCCCTGTGTGAATGCGATGGTGCACACGGAGGGTTGAAGACTGTGCAAAAGATTTGTGGCATACCTCACATGTGAATGGTTTCTCCCTGGTGTGAGAGTCTTGTTGATTGAGGAGGGTCGATAACTGTGAGAACGAGCTATTGTATGCCTTGCACGTCACTGATTTCTCCCCTGTCTGAATCTTTGGGTAGGACAGAAGATGGGAGGATTGAGTGAAAGGCATTTCAGAAACATCACAACTGAAGGATTTTTCCCAAGTGTGCATCATCTGTCTCGGGGACATCACTATAGTTTCAGTACAAACCTCACAGTTGAATGGTTTCTCTTCCATGTGGCTGTCCCTGTGTTCGCAGTGGCACAACTGAAGCACCTTGCGTGATTGGTGGGGTCAGGACTCTAACCCTCCGCACAAGCCTCACATTTGAATAGAAATGAGTCAGTGACTCCCACGGCTTGATGAGTGAATGCAGCGCTCACCACTCAGAAGCCACTCACCCTTCTTCCCAGCCTCACCCTGACCAATCGCCCACAGCCGAACTTTCAGAAAGGTTAGTTCTGATGGAAGGCTGCACACCACTGACCAGTTTCAGATCCGATATGTCAAAGCTCCCCTGACCCGACCAATTTCCAGATGATAGTTTCACTGCCCAACCTTCTGTGTTGAGCAATGCTGTGAAGGGACTGGATGTCTTCCCACAATTGTGCAGTTGCTCCTTGGTTGATGGTCAAGATTTATTCCCAGTGTCTATCCTCTCTGTATCCTCTGGTGGAGTATAGTGCAATCCTTCTGTAAAACAAGAAAAGGGAAAAAATGATTTTTCCAACTCACTTTCTTCCTTTGCTGAAGGGATTGATTCCCCTGTGTGGGAGACTCAATTACAAGATCTTGCTTTTTCCTCACTTGTGTGACACCCCCTGAATCTAGCAGAGACAGTGGATAGTGACCCGAAGATAACAATGCCCAGAGTATGGTGCTGGAAAAAAAAAATCACAGCAGGTCAGCTAGCATACGAGGAGCAGGAGAATCGATGTTTTGGGCATAAGCCCTTCATCAGGAATGAGGAATGTGGGCTGGGGGGCTGAGAGATAAGTGAGAGAGGGGTGGGGCTGGGGGGTGTGAGGTAGCTGGGAATGTGATAGGTGGATGAAGGTGGGGGCAGGGGAGGGTGATAGGTCAGAGAGGGTGGAGTGGATAGTTGGAAGGAAGATGGACAGGCCAAAAGGGCAGTGCCGAGTTGGAGGCTTGGGACTGGTAAAATCCACATTGATCCCATATGGTTGCAGGGTCCCAAGGCAGAAGATGAGGCGTTCTTTCTTTAGGCTTCGGGTGGTTAGGGCTTGGTAATGGAGGAGGCACAGAACCTGCATGTCCTTGGTGGAATGGGAGGGGGAGTTAAAGTGTTCAGTCATGGGGTGGTGGGGTTGGTTGTTGTGGGTGTCCCAGAAATGTTCTCTGGGATGATCCATAAGTTGGCGTCCTGTCTCCCTGACGTAGAGGAGACCACATTGTAGCTATATTCTTTCCTCTGCATATCAGCCCACATCTTTCCAGGTACAGTGTTAACTGACATTCAATTCATGATAAGCTCAAGTCTTGCTGGCAAAGATAAACTTGATCTTTAGGATATGCATTGAACATAAATGCATATCAGGTGATATGTTGATTGAATATGTTGATAATCCTCCTCTTATTTTCCAAAATTACTTGAAGAAAACACAAAGTGGAAAGTGTTAGAAGCAGAGGAAAATATTGTTTAAGGGCACCAGGTTGAAGGTTTATCCTGGGAAATTGATCAGTAGAGTGTGGGTTGTGCAATCAGCCAGAGTACTGGGTAAAACTATCAAACTCGAAAACGAGACTTTTGGGAAAGGCCAAGCCCTTCTGGTAAAAATCTATAAATAAGGCATTAAAAGATATTGAAATAACTGTGTCTGCTAGTAATGACAGCGAAATGCTATGACAATGGATAAATAATTCAGTGATTAATGATTCAAATTCAAACATGGAAAATTTGGTTCACAAATAGAATTATTGAGAGAAATGTTTACCATGAACATTCTCTCATCCCTCCTCATCTCAGCAAACCCACATTTCCTTCTGTTAAACTAGATATTCACATGAATGAGAAATTATCATTAAAAAGGTATTTGTCTCAACTACTCCATACTGCGAATCTAAAGTTTGAAGTTTTAGGAATTTATGGATTAAAATCAAAAATGACTCCATCAAAACATTCAGCTTATCCTAGAATTCTAAATATAATCCGTCAAGGAAGGGAAACTGCAACACTGTCTGTTCTGGCCTATACGATTACTCCACACAACATGGCAAACTCTGGCAGTCTTCTGAAGCAGCCGAGTAAACCATAGTGAACAATCACTACAAAATGTAATAAAGAGAGAAATTAGAGAGATCTGGCATTATGTCAGATTAAAATGAAGGTGATCTCAACCCAGTGAAATCTGTCAACTCTCCCTTACCAAGGTCTGAGTCCCCAAGTGAGGAGAGCTACCCACAGACTGTATCAACTTGGAAACATAACAGACTCCTCTGTCACCATCCATGGGAATGTCCCACCCTACATTCAACTGAGGAGGTCCTCAATACTGACTCCATGAGCGTCATGTCTTTCAACCAAACAAGTGCAAGAAAAACTAATCACTTTGCTCCCAACTGATGAATGAGTGTTATACCATGTTAGTCATCACAACGGAAGTAAACTTAGAACATATTTGCACCATTGTAGATGGATATTGCAGGATAAAATCTGTACAAAGACTGTAGGAAGAGGCTTTTCTGAGAGGAACATTTCTGAAACTGTCCAAAGAGACAACAGATGCAGATGGAAAACTACAAAAGCTAAACATTTGGACCTATGCCTGGAGTTAGCTTTTCAGGTTATAGTTTCGTTTTGGTAAGATCCATTGATCTGAAAATCAATCACAGGTAGATCTTGTAGTGTTTTCTTGTTATGAAGGAAATCCTTTGGTATCTTTAGACTGCACACTCAGGATTCACTTTTAGGCTGACACAGTAAACTTTTGAGAAGATTTCCTCATGACGGACCTTGCATTTTTAATTAAGAACTTACGGCATACCTTGAGGGTATCTAATTATATTGTTTTAGCTGCCAGCAGGGATAATAGAATTACTTTAAAATCATCAAAACCGTTAAGAGGATGACTGCGAATAGGTTATCACAAAAGGATAATGTTGATGGATCTGAATAGAAGAGACATGGAGTAATAGAGTTAATGATCAGGCCCTAGGGAGTGTTACAGAACAAACAGACCTTCAGATGCAAGTGCATAGTCCTTTGAAAGTGTCACAGGTTGACTGGGTGGTGAACAAGGCATTAGGCACACTTGCCTCAAGATATTGCGAGGCCACTTTTAGAACACTCTATAAGAATGATGTTATGAAACTTTAATAGGTTCAGAAGAGACTTACAAGGATGGTGTTGGGGTCGGAGGTTTGAACTATAGAGGGAGGCTGAATAGGCTGGGTTATTTTCCCTGGAGTGTGGGAGGATGGGGATGATGTTAACGAGGTTTATAAAATCATGAGGAGCTTGGATAGGGAGAAATGTTAAGGCCTTTTTCCACTCAGAGTAGGTGAGTAGAGGGTACAAGTTTAAGGCGAGAGACAAAAGATTTAAAAGGGGCCTGAAGGACATTTTCATGCAGATGGTGGTGTATGTATGAAATGAGCTGCCAGAGGAAGTGGTGGAGGCAGGTAAAATTACAACATTTAAAAGGCACCTGGATGGATATATGAATAGAAAGGATTTAGAGGCATATGGACCAAATGTTAGCAAATGGGACTAGATCAGTTTAGAATCTGGACAGCACAGACGATTTGGACAAAAGGGATCTTCTGTGCTGCAAATAAGGACAAAAAGGGAATGAGGGAGAGAATAGGGACCCTCAAAAATCAGCAAGGCAACAGACGTGTGGAGCAGCAGGAGATGGGGGAAGATACTGAATGAGCATTTTACATCATTGTTTACTATGGAGAAGGACATGGGAGACATAGAATGTGCGGAAACAGATGGCGACATTTGAAAAATGTCCATATTAGAGGTGGTGGTGCTGGATATCTTGAAACACATAAAAGTGGATAAAACCTCAGGACCTGATCAGGTGTACTGTGCAACTCTGTGGGAAGGTAGGGAAGTGATTGCTGGGCCCCTTGCTGAGATATTTGTATCATTGATAGTCATGGGTGAAGTACTGGAAGACTGGAGGTTGGTTAATGTGATGCCACTGTTTAAGAAAGGTGGTAAGAAAAAAACCAAGGAACTATAGACCAGTGAGCCTGACAATGCTGGTGGACAAATTGTTGGATGGAATCCTGAAGGACAGGATTTACATATATTTGGAAAGAACGGATTAGGAATAGTCAGCATGGCTTTGTGCCTGGGAAGGCATGCCTCATGAACGTGGTTGAGTGTTTTGAAGAAGCAAAGAGGATTGACAGAGACAGAGCAGAAGACGCGATCTATACAGACTTCAGTAAGGCATTCAACAAGGTTCCCTATGGGAGACTGGTTAGCAAGCTTAGATCTCATGGAATATAGGGAGAACTAGCCATTTGGATACAGAACTGGTTCAAAGGTAGAAGAGAGGGGGTGGTGGTGGAGGGTTGCTTTTCAGACTGGAGGCCTGTAACCAATGGTATACCATAAGGATTGGTGCTGGGTGCAATGCTTTTTGTCATTTATTTAAAATGATTTGGATATAAGCATAGGAGGAACAGTTAGTAAGTTTGCAGATGACACCAAAATTGGAGGTGTAGTGGACAGTGAAAAAGGTTACCTCAGATTACAACAGGATCTTCAGATGGACCAATGGGTGGTGAAGTGGCAGATGGAGTCTCATCTAGATAAATGAGAGGTGCTGCATTTTGGGAAAGCAAATCTTATCAGGACTTATCCACTTAATGGTAAGGTCCTGGGGAATGTTGCTGAACAAAGAGACCTTGGAGTGCAGGTTCATAGCTCTTTGAAAGTGGAGTCACAGGTAGTTAGGATTGTGAAGAAGGCATTTAGTAAGCTTTCCTTTATTGGTCAGAGTTTTGAGTACAGGAGTTGGGAGGTCATGTTGCGGCTGTACAGGACATTGGTTAGGCCACTGTTGGAATGTTGCGTGCAATTCTGGTCTCCTTCCTATCGGAAGGATGTTGTGAAACTTGAAAGGGTTCAGAAAAGATTTCCAAGGAAATTGCCAGGGTTGGAGGATTTGAGCTATAGGGAGAGGCTAAATGTAGAACATAGAATAGTACAGCACAGAACAGGCCCTTTGGCACATGATGTTGTCCCGAGGATTATTCCTAATCTAAAATAAAATAACCTAACCTACGCACCCTGACAAATTCACTGCTATCCATGTGCATGCCCAGCAGTCGCTTAAATGTCCCTAATGACTCTGCTTCCACCACCACAGCTGGCAATGCATTCCATGCATTCACAACTCTGCGTATAGAACCTACTTCTGACGTCTTCTCTGTACCTTCCTCCTAGTATTTCAAAACTGACACCTCGTGCCAGTCAATCCTGCCCTGGTGAACAGTCTCTGGCTATGGGCTCTATCCATGCCTCTCATTACCATGGATACCTCGATCAGGTCACCTCTCTTCCTCCTTCTCTCCAGAGAGAAAAGTCCGAGCTTAGTCAACCTCTCTTCATAAGAAAAGCCTCCAGTCCAAGCAGTATCCTGGTAAACCTTCTTTGCACCCTCTCCAAAGCCTCCGTATCTTTCCTATAGGGCAACCAGAACCGGACACAATATTCCAAGGGTGGTCTCACTTGTAGAGCTGCAGCAAAACCTTCTGGCTCTTAAGCTCAATCCCCCTGTTATTGAAAGCCAAAATACCATATGCTTTCTTAATCCTGTCCACTTGGGTGACAACTTTGAGGGATCTATGCATTTGAACACCAAGGTCCCTCTGTTCCTCCACACTGCCAAGAATCCTGTTTGTAATCCTATATTCAGCATTCAAGTTCAACCTTCCAAAATGCATCACTTCGCATTTATCCAGGTTGAACTCTATCTGCCATTTCTCAACCCAGTTCTGCATCCTGTCTATGTCGTGCTGCAGCCTGCAATAGCCCTCGATACTATCAACAGCACCTCCTATCTTTGGGTCACTGGCAAATTTACTAACCCACCCTCAACCTCCTAATCCAAGTCATTTGTAAAATACTACAAAGAGCAGAGGCCCACGAACAGAGGTCTGCGGGACATCACTTACCACTGACCTCCAGGCAGAATACTTTCCATCTACAACCACTCTCTGCCTTCTGTCAGCCAACCAATTCCGAATCCAGATAGCCAAATCTCCCTGTATCCCATACCTCCTGACTTTATTAATGAGCCTACCATGGGGAACCTTACCAAATACCTTGCTGAAGTCCATATACACCACATCCACTGCCCGATCTTCGTCGACTGTCTCGTCACCTCCTCAAAGAACTCAAATAAGATTTGTGAGGCATGAATTACCCCTCACCTAGCCATGCTAACTGCCTTTAATCATGCTATGCTTTTCCAAACAAACAGTCATAAATACTATCCCTCAGAATCCTTTCCAAACCTTACTGACCACAGACTTAAGACTGACTGGTCTCTAATTGCTAGGGATTTCCCCATTACCCTTCTTGAAAAGAGGAACAGCATTTGCCTCATTCCAATCCTCTGGGATGACTCCATGGAGAGTGAGGAAGCAAAGATCTTTGCCAAGCAGCTGAGCAACCGCATTTCTTGTTTCCTGGAGTAACCAAGGATAAACCTGGTCTGGCCCTGGGGAATTATCTGATCAGTGATGAAATAGGCCCTTCTGCTCAACAAGTCCACACCGACCCTCCAAAGAGTAACCCACCCAGACCCATTTCCCTCTGACTAATGCACCTAACACTATTGGCAATTTAGCATGGTCAATCCACCTGACCTGCATATCTTTTGGTCTTCAATCTTAATGTTTGCTAAAAATTCCAGCACATCAACCTTGATCTGCTCAAGCCTGTTTCCCAGCTCTTCAAAGTTCTCATTCACAACAAAGGTCACTTTCCTTAATGAAAGCTGAAGCAAAATAACTCATTTAGGGCTTCCCCTA
Source organism: Chiloscyllium plagiosum (assembly GCF_037043375.1). NCBI lineage: Eukaryota > Metazoa > Chordata > Chondrichthyes > Orectolobiformes > Hemiscylliidae > Chiloscyllium > Chiloscyllium plagiosum. The sequence goes on along the minus strand of NW_028270173.1, from coordinate 56,381,490 downwards.
TCTGCTCAGATCCACGTACAAGTTCCCTACACGATCCCTGACCGGCCCAACCTTCATGATCATTCTTATTCCTCACGCATGAGTAAAAAGCCTTTGGGATTTCCCCAAAGCTAGGACTGCTTCCCCTGGTGCATCAGAGACTGAGGGGTGACATTATAGATGTTTATAAAATCATGAGGGGCACAGATAGGGTAAATAGCCAAAGTCTTTTCCCCAGGGTGAGGGAGTAAAAAACTAGAGGGCATAAGCTTACGGTAAGAGGGCAAATATATAAAACAGACCTAAGGGGCAATTTTGTCACACAGAGGGTGAAATGCCAGAGGATGCAGTGGAGGCTAATACAATTACAGCATTTAAACGATGGGTATATAAATAGGAAGGGTGTAGACAGATATGGACCAAGTGCTGGCAAATTGGACTAGATTAGGTTAAAGTATAAGAGGCATAGACGAGTTGGACTAGAGTCTGTTTCCATGCTGCATATCACTACGACTCTAACTCTGTAATTGATTAGCTCCTTGAACTGGGGTCGTCCAATTGCAGGGTTTTTTGTTGCATTCATTGCGATAACCTTGCCATTTGGGCCAGCATTTATTACTAACCCCTAACTGCTCATAGAGAGAATCAACCATATTGCCGGTGGCGTTTTGAAGTCACACAGGTCAGATGAGGTAAGGAGAGCAAGATTTCCTTCGCAAAAAGGCACTGTGAGTCAGGTGCTTTTAGAACAATGTTTTCATTAGGCCATCGTTTCATTTCAGATATACGCTGAGCTCGAATTCTTCATCTACTATGGTGCGATTTGATCCTTATCCACAGGACCTATTCCTGTACTGTATAACTCTGTGGCTATGAATATTAAAAATACAGACCCCCGACCAGCAAGGTAGAAAAGGCGAGAGGATGGAACTAGCTGAATTGCTCTTACAGAGAACAAACAGACAGAATGACCACCTTTCATCCAGCAACTATTGTACAGCCCTGCAGCTACACTCACCATCTCCTCATTGGGTCTTCAGCCCCCGAGCGGAAGTGAACCTGCCCCGGAAGTGAATTCGCCGGAGTGGTGATATGATTGATGTCCCACCCAGCCAATGGAGTAACCAGCTCGACCAAAGCACGCGCACCAGTCATGGTGACGCAGGCCGGTTGAGGACAGTGCCATTGTTGCGCGGGCGCTGTGGAGACGCGGTCTCTCCGAGATGCACCCACTTTTATAATGATAGAGCAGGAGGAGGAGGAGGAGGAGGAGGAGGAGGAAGCGCGCTGTCTGAAGGGCGGTGCCGACTCTGCTTCCCAGAAGAATGGCCTTTCTGTGAAACTGAAGATTGGACGCGTTCTGTGGGAATGCGCGCGCAGTAGCTGGAGGCAGGCGCTGTGGTGGGAGCCCCGGTTTCCCCCACTTCACCCCGCTCCTACCTCCACGTGACCCTCCTTCGCTCCGCCCCTGCTCCTCTCCCCACCCTCCGGCAACACCGCAGCGCGCACCTGCACCACCCACGTGGCCAGTGCCGTCCTTCCCGCCCAGGGCTCGCGCTCCCAGATTTAAACGCCCAGTCTCAACCGTCGCTGAGGCCCCTTTAAAAAAAATGGGGTTTATAGCCCGACGGTGGTCGATGAGACGGACTGAACCCACCTGTTCCTCCAGCGGATTCATTTGCGGCGTCTCTGGCCGCCAATTGTAAGAAATCTAATCCTTTGCTTCGGTTCTGTGGATATTTCTGTCAGTATTCCCCAAAGGGAGTCGGATGCCGATTTTTTAATTTTAATTTTCTGTTATTTTACACCCGAAAGCTGCTCAGTGACTTCCTGGGAAACCTCACCACGCAACTTGAGCGCCCCGTCAAGTCTGCCTACCAGTCGCTCGCTCATAACGAGTAGAAAGCGGAGTTAACTTTTCCACTTCTAGCCTGGCTGTAACTGTCCTTTTTAACATTAAAAAGAGCAGCCTGTGCGAATCCGGTTGTGCTGCCCACACCATGGTAAAGATATGTGATCCCACTCCAGCTCTGCTCTGCCATTCAGTAAAATCGAGGAGAGCTGATCCGATCTGTAACCTCCACCCTATCTTTGTGTATTCCCCCAATAATTTAGTTAAAATTAAATAAAATAAGGTGGAGGATTGGTGATGTGGTGTTTCTGCAGATGTGGAGCTGGTGGACCCCATTGTGGAAATGTTGGATGCTGGAAGAACTCTGCCTCAGAGTCGATGAGCTGGAGTCTGAGCTTCAAACATTGTGGCACATCAGAGAGGGGGAGAGTTACACAAACACTGTTTCAGGAAACAGTCACACCCAAGGTGGCTCAGTGGGTAGCACTGCTGCCTCACAATTCCCTCCTCGGGCAACTGTCTGTGTGGAGTTGGCACATTCACCCCGTGTCTGCGTGGGTTTCCTCCAGGTGCTCCAGTTTCCTCCCGCAGTCACAAAGATCTGCAGGTTAGGTGAATTGGCCATGCTAAATTGCCCGTAGTGTTAGGCGAAGGGGTAAATGTAGGGGAATGGGTCTGGGTGGGTCGCTCTTCGGCAGGTCGGTGTGGACTTGTTGGGCCAAAGGGCCTGTTTCCACACTGTAAGTAATCTAATCATTAGGCTAACAAACTCAAATTCGGCCAGTGGTCAGGGACAGGAGGGTGTGGCAGTGAGTGAGGCAGGTAGAGGGATCCAGGAGGTAGAATTGCAGGAGCCTCAGGCCCTGTCCTTTTCCAACAGGTTCAAGAGTTTTCCTCTGTGTGGACGGGAATGGGGTCTGCAGGGAGGATGAGCTGCCTGACTGCAGCACTATGGTGCAGGGAGCCATTCGAGTGGGGGTGGGGAGAAGATAAATGTTGTGGTTGGGGACAGTACAGTTAGAGGGATTGACACTGTTCTCTGTGAGCAGGATCGAGAGTCCCGAAGGTTGTGTTGACTGCCTGGTGCTCTGGTGTGGGATATCTCGCCTGGGCTGAAGAGGAACTTAGAGTGGGAGGGCAAAGACCCAGTGGTTGGGTCCATGTAGGTACCAACAACATAGATAAAACGAGGGCAGAAGTTCTTCTAAAGGAATATGAACAACTAGAAGCTAAATTAAAAAGCAGACTCTAAAAAGGTAATAACCTCTGGATTATGACCTGAGCCACGAGCTAATTGGCACAGGGTCAATAAGATTAAGTAGGCAAATGTGTAGCTCAAAGACTGGTGTGAGAGAAATGGGTTTAAATTCATTGGCCATTGAAACCAGTACTGGGGAAGAAGGGATCTGTTCCAATGGGACGGTCTTCACCTGAACCATGCTTGGATCAGAATCCTAGTGAATCGCATAACTAGGGCCGAAGATTGTTTTAAACTTAATTTTGGGGGGGGGGGTGTCAGTTGTAGGGGAAATTAGAAATCTCAAATCAAAGGAGGAAGTTAGAGTGCAGAACTCAGAGGTTATTAAAATGTCTAGCACAGACACAAATAGGACAGAGTATTTGGAAAGGGTTAGCAATCAAACTTTAAGCACAGTAGACAAATGAATGACAATAAGAAGAGGGATAATTAATACAGGACTGAAGGTGTTATATCTGAATGCACACAGTATAAAGAATACGGTAAATGAGCTTGTGGCGCAGATCAAAATTGGCAGGTATATGTGGTGGGCATTACAAATGTGGCTGCAAAGGGAGCAGCATTGGGAGTTGAATATTCCAGGATATACATCCTATCTAAAAGATAGGCACATGGGCAGAGGGGGTAGGGTTTCCCACCTGCCTATCTTTTTGATAGGATGTATATCGTTGAATATTCAGCTCCCAATCCTTCTCCCCTTGCAGCCACATCTCCGTAATGCCCACCATGTATACATAAATTAGTAAATTAAATCAATAGTAAGAAATAAAGTAGGGTCAGATGGTATAAAAATCTTGCAAGTTTTGAGAAGATTTGTAGGTCAGGTTGAGGTTCTGGATGTAAGTTTGCTCGCTGAGCTGGAAGGTTCATTTTTGGATGTTTCATCACCATACTGGGTAACATAATCAGTGAGCCTCTGGTGAAACTCTGTTATGTCCTGCCTACTACTTAAATGTTTAGATTTCCTTGGGTTGGTGATGTCACTTACTGTCTCAGTGATATCATTTCTGATTCTTTGGTTCTATTTTCTCAGGGGGAGGTAGATGGGATCTAAATCAATGTGTTTGTTGATAGAGTTCCGGTTGGAATGCCATGCTTCCAGGAATTTTTGTGCGTGTTGGTTTGGCTTGACCTAGGATGGATGTGTTGTCCCAGTCAAAGTGATGTCCTTCCGCATCTGTATGTAAGGATACTACTGATAGTGGGTCATGTCTTTTTGGGGCTAGTTGATGTTCATGTATCCTGGTGGTTAGTTTTCTACCTGTTTGTCTAATGTAGTGTTTGTTACAGTTCTTGTAAGGTATTTTGTAAATGACGTTCATTTTGGTTATTGTCTGTGTAGGGTGTTTTAAGTTCATTAGCTGCTGTTTTAGTGTGTTGGTGGATTTGTGTGCTACCTTGATGCCAAGAGGTCTGAGTAGTCTGGCAGTCATTTCCGAGATATCATTGATGTAGGGGAGAGTGGCTAGGGTTTCTGAGCACGTCTGTCTGCTTGTTTGGGTTTGCTGAGAAATCGGTGGACTGTGTTCATTTGGGTACCCGTTCTTTTTGAATACACTATATAGATGATTTTTCTCTGCTTTTCGTAGTTCCTGTGTGCTGCAGTATGTGGTGGCCTGTTGACATAATGTTCCAACGTAGCTTAATTTGTGGGTGTTGGGATGATTGTTCAGTATGTGTTGTTTTTCTGCAGATGTTTGTTTGAAGCTCCCCGTTGACTTCGCTCTACTGTGACACCTAGGAATGGCTATTTGTTGTTGTTTTCCTCCTCTTTTGTGAAATTTATGCCAGTAAGGATATAATTGATGGTTTTGAAGATTTCGTTTAATTTGTTTCGCTTTGTGATGACAAAGGTGTCATCCACGTAGCAGACCCAAAGTTTGATTTGGATGTTTGATAGAGCTATTTGTTCAAGTCTCTGTATTACTGCCTCTGCTGAGAACCCATGGGCATTCCGTTGGTTTGTCTGTAGGTTTTGTTATTGAAAGTGAAGTGGGTGGTAAGGCATAGATCCACAGACTTGACGATGTCCTTGTTGCTGAAGTTGGTGGTGTTTGGTGTATGTGTCTTTGGTTCTTCTAATAGTTAGTCAGTGTTTCTTTGGCCAGGTTGATGGATGTTAACAGGGCTGTTATGTTAAAGGAGACCATTATTTCATCCTCTTCTATCTTGATGTCTTTGGCGTTCAGGAATTCTTGGGTGGAATGAATGGAGTGGCATGACTCTTCTACTAAGTGTTTTAGTCTTTGGTTAGATCCTGGAATCCATTTTGAAAGATGAGATTTCTGAATACTTGGAAATGCATGGTAAAATAGGGCAAAGTCAGCATGGTTTCATCAAAGGGAGGTCATGCCTGACAAATTCTATGAGTAAGTAATGAGTAGGTTAGACAAGGAGAAACGTATCAGATATGATTGAATAGTGGAGCAGACTCGATAGGCTGAATGGCCTAATTTCTGCTCCTATGTCTTAAGGTCTATTCTTTCCTCGTCTTGGTATTAATTTGCTTGTCCTTTGGTTCCCTTTATCTGACTCACTCACAGTCACACCTTACTTTCCCTGACTGTGTCAGAAACATCTTGTCTGAAGATGTTCGAGTGATTGACTGATTATTGTCATGTGTACCTAAGTACAGTGAAAAGCTTTGTTTACAAGCAGTACAGGCAGATCATCGGGTTAAAAAATAAACTCTGACAGAGACATGCAGGTCACCTCACACAGGGCATGCTCTCAGCAAGTCCAACATCTAGAAGATCAGCATTATTTGAAGTTAGAGAATCCATTTATCAGTCTAATAACTGCAGGAATAAAGCTGTTCTTGAACCTGCTGATGCGTGTGTTCAAGCGTATGTATGACTGCTTCTTGGTATAGCAAATATTCTTTTAATTGGCACCTTATGAACCGGCACTCTCAACCAACCAGCACAAAATTATATACCTCAAAGATCAAAATGTTGCGATCTGAGTAGCCAGTTGCTGGTGGAAGCAAGAAGGCTGTTTGCTGCTTAACTTTTTTAAAGGCAAAGTTGTATTATTATTTTAGTGAATAAAATATATTTAAGAGTATAACCGTGATGTATATTTCCCTCTCATGTTACTATTATTAGTGTTTTTGCATTGATTATGTGGACCTTTTGATCAGCTGTAATATTTGATCAACTGGCACATTCCCCTGGTCTATAGGCTCATAAAAAGTTTGCTGTACAAAGAATCCAGGTTAGTTTCCCCCTCATCTGTTGTTTAGACTCCAGCTCGTAAATTCTGTGAAAATTGAGTGCTCAAGGCCAGAGTGGACCATAGCATGACAAAGGCTGAGGGAAATTGATGTCTGAAATCCAGAGTGATAGCTCACAATTTGGTTTCTCCTAAACTCGTTCGAGAGCTGAATGTTAGCTTATTCTCGTCTTCTAGTTGGAAGAAACTTGATACAAATTTTTGCTCCAGTATTTTTAAGAAAAACTTTCATTTTCTAAGCAAAAAATAAAATGCTGTAGATGCTAGAAATCTGAAGTAAAAACAAGTTGGAAACCCCCAAGCTGAAACTTCAATCATTTACCAAAGAGAGGCTGATGGGTGACCTGAAAGAAGTATATGAAATTGAGTGGTATGGATAGCTGGAGTCTTTTTCCCAGGGTGGAAATATCAAATACTAGTTGGCATAGGTTGAAAGCAAGAGGAGAAATGTTTAAAGGAAATGTACGAAGAAATTTTTTTTACACAGGGTGGTAGCTACCTGGAATGTGCTGCCAGGAGAGGTGGTAGAAGCCGATAAAGTAACGTCGAAGAGGCATTTCAACAGACACATGAACAATCTTGTGCAGGCAGATTGGATTAGTTTAGAATGGACATGGTGGACCAAGGGGCCTGTCCCTGTGCTATTTTGTTCAATGTTTGTCCTGCATTACAGTAGTATCCTTGAATTCTCATAGATTGCAGATTTGGTATATTACCTGTGATACTAGTTTTAATTAATTATTTAGTTATATTAATTATTTTATGGTGATTTTTATACATTTTATTAGCTTTACCACCAATGTGTATACAATGTTAAAACTTGGAAATAGAATAAGAAGGTGACCAGTACCTACAAATTAATGCTTGCTTTTGTAAATATGTTACTTTTGTCAGCCATTTCAAATTTTGGCAGATTTCCTCTTGTGGATTAACTGATGTTCTAATTGAGCTCAATCTGGGACTTGCCCCTCAAGTTTTATTGACAGGCTCCATGACTGCCTTTCATCTCCAGGTTTGCTTTGCTGCCACTCTAAGTTTGATCTGTGCCTCATTCCTCAGGCTTTTATTGAGAAGTTGCACTGCTGTCATTCACCTCCAGTTCACTTTGTTCCTTTCCAGCTCAGATTGAGCACTGACATCCTGTTTTTGATTAATGGTCCGACACAGATCACGAACTGAATGGTTCTTCAAAAACTGGAATTGGTATCTAAAGTGCTGATCTGATCACACATTGAAACTTTCTATCCCCTTGCATGTCTGACATGTTCTACAAAACTGCACTATATCTTCATGAAATCTTGGTCATGAAAAGTATCTGTTTATTGATGCCTATGTTTCTGTTGTATACTTAGATGCCCTGACATAAGAACTTCATGTGCTATTAGCAATATCTCCTTATGATATCTGGCAATACCACAATTTGATGAACAACCATGAAGTCTTCATCTGCAAGTCTGTGGATGTTTCCACTTCCTCATCAGAACTTTTTCAATATAATAATAGCCTGGAACTCCTATAACCTCAGCTTCAATATGGGCTATTTGTGTCAACTTCCTTAACTCTGGGACTATTTCACGAGGCTCAATTTGTGAAGACCTACTTCTTTTTAATTATCGTCATTTTTCATTAGAGTTTCAACTACTTCTGCTTGTAGTGCAATATTACTATGACCTCTGGTGATCTGTTTGTAGCACCATTGGTCTGGTCATCACTTATGATGGGAAGGTATGCTGGATCTGTTCCTACAACTGTTGTCTCCTTACCTTCAACTCAACTTTCCTTGATTACAGGCAGAGCTGTAATCTTCACTTCTATTAAGCAATTCCCTAGGAGTAAGTAATTCCATCCATTAGTAATCTCTTAACTACCCTGATGACCACCAGTCCAGATAACAAGTCAAAATTCATTTGAACTTTGTACAATGGAACCAGGATAATCTTCACTCATCTTGTTTACTAACACTTGTGTTTTTCTCAAGAGATTTAAATGAAAGACTAAATACTTCTCCATCAAAATAATTTTAGTAGCACCTGCAATTACTTCTTCATTTGACAAAAAATGTGTTATCTTCCCTTTAGACAAAATCCTTTATATCTCTCATCCATTCTATTTACTTCCTCTGCAGCAGTGTTTACCTCTGGTCCCTTAGTTGTAGTTAAAGTGACAATTTAATCTGTGCTTTCTTCCTAATGAGTTTCTTTTTTGGACTCATTAGTCCCACTAGCTTTCCTTGCAAATTCCATCATTCTGAATGAATGTGTCTCTTCCTTTGTTACATTGAAAACACTTCGGCATCGATTTTTATTTCTAGCCTTGGTATTTTCCTTTCTAACCTGAGGAGGAGATTTTGGGCATTCTCAGCTATCCACTCTTTACCGTAAATATGTGTCTACCTTTCACTCTCCAACTTCCTCTTTTAAATTTCTGGTGGGGTGAGGGAACGAAAAAGTGTTTCGAGTATGGATCAACTCTTAATTAGAAGCACAAGGAGAAATTGCTGGAAAAGCTCAGCTGGTCTGGCCATATCTGTGGAAAGAAATTAGAGTTAACATAAACTCTGATTTCCAGCATCCGCAGTTCCTTTGGGTTTCATTTGGCTCTTAACGTGTCTAGCAGTTGTAACCAACAATAACGGATTCTGGGAGAAACTCCGAAGGTTTGGCAGCATTTGCGGAGAGAAGAAAGTTAACATTTTTGAGTTTAGTGACCCTTCATAGCCTCTCAACCTCTGTATGATCCTGACAACAGCCTTGCTCCACATTCATGGAAGAATCCATCTAGACTTGGACTTAAAACTACAACTTTAAGTTACACTGTTGGGCTAGAGCATGAAGAATCATGCCTAATACTTACCTGCTGAAAGACCCTTCCTGAGTCTTATTTGGGATTGGACACTTCCTGTGCATGTAACAGTAATAGATGACACATGTCAAATGATACATGAAGACAACAATTTTATTAGATTTACAATAACATGTATTATAACAGTATTTACAGTTTTATTTTTTCTAGACAGCTCCCAAATATAATTTCCTCTAAATCAGTCATCTATCAATGTTCTTCCTTCCATCATCTTCTGTAGTTGACAAGTTTACTCTTCCTGCATCAACAAATGCCAGATGATGTGTCTCTTTAAGTCCAGGCCTCCTTTTAAATTTAACTAAAACAAGAGTCTGAAAACCACGAGTTCTTGTCAAATTCTCACAGGCACTACGAGGCATACACTCTGCAGGACTAAAGCTGTTTATACAATCATTTGCCATCAATCAGGTTATACTGTTCATCAGTCAAACTCCATTGCCTGTCCATCATGTGCAAGGCTACTTATTGCTGTGGCTTTTAGTTCAAACATCACTGAACCAGTAAGAACTGACTCTTAACTTGATTAAGTTAAGTAATAACTTAAGTGATCAATATTAATAACATTAACCATGGAACAGAAACAGAAGTTTCTGGAAAAGCTCAGCAGGTCTGGCAGCATCTATGAAGAGAAATCAGAGTTAGCATTAATGTTAAAAAAAAAAACCTGCCTTTGGATGATCTGGGATAATGAAAGGTGATATATAAATGTAAGTCTTTCTTTCTTAGGGAAATATTTGTGCTTCCTGTGAACTGGAAATTGTAAACCCATAGAGAAATTATTCCAGTCCACAAGTGACAGTGAACCAGAACTCACCATGTTGCCAAATAAGGTAATTTGGGTTAAGATTAAAAAAAATACTGTTATTGATAAATCTATACATTAGATGGATAAAGCAGCAGTCAAACAACAGCACAATGTTTGGCATCCACTAAAATGTTACAACCGCATTCAAGAAATTTCTTCAGAGTGAACTAACAATATGTCTAAGTGCATATGTCAATTTACAAGCTTCAATTTAAAAATAACCAGCAGCACAGCTTATGTTTTAAACAAAATAAAATTAATTTTATTGTGCAACTATTGCTAACAAACATGAGTAAAATTCCAGTTAAGAGCTAAAATAATAAACAGGTAATTGTATATGAGGATGAAAATGTGATAATTCTCTGATTGTTGCAAGTATAGATTGGAGGAGAAAGTAAGGTCTGCAGATGCTGGAGATCAAAGTTGAAACTTTATTGCTGGAACAGCACAGCAGGTCAGGCAGCATCCAGGGAACAGGAGATTCGACGTTTCGGGCACAGGCCCTTCTTCAGGAATGAGCAGAGAGTGTTCAGCAGGAGAAGATAAAAGGTAGGGAGGAGGGACTTGGAGGAGGGGAGTTGGAAATGTGATAGGTGGAAAGAGGTCAAGGTGAGGGTGATAGGTCGGAGTAGGGTGGAGGCGGAGAGGTCAAGAAGAAGACTGCAGGTCAGGAAGGCGGTGCCGGGCTGGAAGGATCCGGCTGAGACAAGGTGGGGGGAGGGGGGATGAAGAAACTGGTGAAGTCCAAGTTCATCCCCTGCGGTTGGAGGGTTCCCAGTCGGAAGATAAGACGCTCCTCCTCCGACCGTCGGGTTGTTGTGGTTTGGCGGTGGATGAGTCCAATGACCTGCATATCCTCGGTGGAGTGGGAGGGGGAGTTGAAATGCTGTGCCACAGGTTGGTTGGGTTGGTTCGTCCGGGTGGCCCAGAGGTGCTCCCTGAATCGCTCCGCAAGTAGGCGGCCTGTCTCCCCAATATAGAGGAGGCCACACCGGCTGCAGCGGATGCAGTAGATGATGTGGGTGGAGGTGCAGGTGAATCTGTGGCGGATATGGAAGTTTCCCCTGGGGCCTTGGAGAGAAGTGAGGGGGGAGGTGTGGGCGCAAGTGTTGCACCTCCTGCGGTTGCAAGGGAAGGTGCCGGGAGTGGTGGTTGGGTCGGTGGGGGGTGTGGATCTGACAAGGGAGTCGCGGAGGGAGTGGTCTCTACGGAAAGCTGATAGGGGAGGGGAGGGAAATATATCCTTGGTGCTGGGGTCTGTTTGGAGGTGGCGGAAGTGACGGCGGATGATGCGCTGTACATGGAGATTGGTGGGGTGGTAGGTGAGGACCAGTGGGGTTCTGTCCTGGTGGCGGTTGGAGGGGCGGGGCTCAAGGGCGGAGGAGCGGGAAGTGGAGGAGATGCGGTGGAGGGCACCGTCGACCACGTCGGGGGGGAAATTGCGGTCCTTGAAGAAGGAGGCCATCTGTGTTGTACGTATTTTGAACTGGTCCTCCTGGGAGCAGATGCGGCGGAGACGAAGGAATTGGGAGAATGGGATGGCGTTTTTACAGGGGGCAGGATGGGAGGAGGTGTAGTCCAGGTAGCTGTGGGAGTCGGTAGGTTTGTAGTAGATGTCCGTGTTGATTCGGTCGCCTGAGATAGAAACAGAAAGGTCTAGGAAGGGGAGGGAGGAGTCCGAGACTGTCCAGGTGAATTTGAGGTCGGGGTGGAAGGTGTTGGTGTAGTGGATGAACTGTTCAACCTCCTCGTGGGAGCACGAGGTAGCGCCGATACAGTCATCAATGTAGCGAAGAAAAAGATGGGGGGTGGGGCCAGTGTAGTTGCGGAAGATGGATTGTTCCACATACCCTACGAAGAGGCAGGCATAGCTGGGGCCCATGCGGGTGCCCATGGCTACTCCTTTTGTTTGGAGAAAGTGGGAGGATTGGAAAGAAAAGTTGTTCAGGGTGAGGACCAGTTCGGTCAGTCGAAGGAGGGTGTCGGTGGAAGGGTACTGGGTGGTACGGCGGGAAAGGAAGAAGCGGAGTGCTTTGAGTCCTTCGTGATGGGGGATGGAGGTGTACAGGGACTGGATGTCCATGGTGAAGATGAGGCGTTGGGGACCGGGGAAGCGGAAATCCTGGAGGAGGTGGAGGGCGTGGGTGGTGTCACGAACGTAGGTGGGGAGTTCTTGGACTAATGGGGACAGGACCGTGTCGAGGTATGCCGAGATGAGTTCGGTTGGGCAGGAGCAGGCTGAGACGATGGGTCGTCCGGGGCAGTCAGGTTTGTGGATTTTGGGCAGGAGGTAGAAACGGGCGGTTCGGGGTTGTGGGACTATGAGGTTGGAGGCGGTGGATGGGAGGTCCCCTGAGGTGATGAGGTTATGGACGGTCTGGGAGATGATGGTTTGGTGGTGGGGGGTGGGGTCATGGTCAAGGGGGCAGTAGGAGGAGGTATCTGCGAGCTGGCGTTTGGCCTCAGCGGTATAGATTGCAAAGATTCTCTTTCTGAAATAAAAGGCCATGATGTGGCGATGTCGGTGTTGGACCGGGGTGGAGTGGGCATGACACGTTATAGTCTTAAAAAGTTCTTTAGAAATCACAAGCTCTGAGTGCTGCTGCTTCGTCAAGTGAAGTGACTTGGGCAACACTCCTGAAGCTTTTGATTTCAAATAAACCTGTCAGACTATAACCTGATGCCATGTGACTTCAGACTTTTGAAAAAAAAGGTTGAAATCAAATTCAATATGAATGATGGCTTCTGTATTGAAATAGTTGGAAGTTGTTCCCACAAGTGAATTCAGTAAACATAGCAGATTCTGGGAGGGAACACAGTCTCCTTTGTTTCATTTTTATGGCATTGCAGGCTGTGGCTCTTGGTAGTCTGGTTTAGCATAGCAGTTCCTTAACTGGAATTTTCTGGATGCCTTCCTTTGTCTTGTTGCTGTGAGCAATTTTTGTTCAAGATGTCTCTCTCCTGGGAGTGGCCAGATGATGATTCTCCTTTAAATGACTGTGATAACATTAGCTGAGAACAATCAAACAAAATGGTTGCAAATATTAACCAATGTAGTCTTATGTGTCATTGTTACATACAGTTCAGGCCTCGCTGCAATACGGGAGTGTGGTGGTGTCATTGTTTCTCTGCTCTGGAATTTTTGTTGACATGTGGAGTTACATTGCGGTCATCTGAAGGCTGTACATCATATGTATATATGATGATCCATTCAGTTTTGGCACAGAGGTGGCACAGATAAATGAGTTACACATCAATGGTTTTTAACTTTGACACCGGAGGCAGTTGATTTTTGAGATCAGTAGCCACTGTCAGTTAAAGTGTAAATGGATGATCTCACAGCCTTGTTTGACACTAGTCTGGATTTTGAAGCTTCTGTTTCCACACGGGGGAATGCTGCTTGTTGGGTAAATCATCGACTTGTTCAAGTTCGTGATAAACATCCACCCAATATGAAGACATTACAAAGTGCAAAGATTCAAGAAAAAAAATATCAATATCTCGGGTGAATAACAACCCGACAATCAGAGAATTTCGGGTGCTGCTCATGACCAATCTGGAATATTTTCAAACATCCAACTCAATTTCCAAACAGCTGTACTAAACTCCTGTGCCCAGACCATTGGGTTTCAGCACTGTCACCACCAGAACTGGTTCGGTGAACATGACTTTCAAATATGACCTGGAACTAAATGATGAGCCGCCTTTGCCTGTCAGAATAACCCAAGGTTACAGGCCGTGAAGGTAGCATTTAAACGGCTCAAGATTGATGACCAAAAACACATTCACAAGATAAAGGACAATATGGTATTGGGGTGGAAGGACCAAATGATTCACACGACACCCACCAGTTCACTTCCAGCATCAAAGAATTTATTGAAATTGAACCAGTGGAAATCTTTTAGAGCTATTCCCCAAACAAAGGCAAGACATATACTTTTATATATTTGTTTCATCCCGCCTTTAACATTTACAAACCAATTATATCATTAATTAATGGCACACATTTCCAATTAAGCTAATCATATGACTGCATAACTAGAGATGGACAGGCTTGTGACATCTTCTGGTAGAGGCTGGCATTAGCTTTTTTGGCTGTTGTTTAAGCTGTGTCATTTTATTCATTGCGTTCAGGACAAAGCAATTGCACAAATGGAGCACAATTTGGTCACAAGGTCTTTAACTGACATTCTTTCCTATTTGTGACGTAGCCCTGGGAGGCTTTTGAGTTTTAGGCCAATATGGCATGTGGATGTCTGCCTCTGAATGTTTGTGCACTGCCCTCTGTTGGCAGATACACCAATATTAATTCCTGTTGGTGGCACAGCCCTTTTTAAGTCTAGGCAATAAGACAAATAGAAGTCTATCTCTAATGAAGACAACAAATGCTGGCAATCACAGCGGGTCAAACTGCATCTATGGAGAGAGAGAAAGCTAAGTTTCAAGCCTAGATGACTCTTCATCAGGTCTGAAGTGTGGAGGGGGCAGCATTTATGCCACAGTTGGGAGTGTTCTGGAGGGAGTGAGGTATAGACTGCTATTGGAGAAAAGATGTTGATAGTTCAGATTAAATGATCGCAGTGTGAGAATGGCAGAACAATTGTGGTTCTGGTATCAGGAATATGACTGACCTTTGGTGCTTGAATACCCCAAACCCAAAGCATAACTTTCTCAATGACGGGAGCTTGCCACTCCCATTATTCCAGTCTTAAGTCCTAATCATTTCTATGGTTGGTACTAACTAATTCCACCTCAAAATCCCAGATGGCCTCCTTCTTCCACAATCGCAACTTCCCTTCCCACGTGGTTGATGCCCTCCAGCACATCTCCTTCACTTCACACACCACTGCCCTTGAACCCAGCACAAGAAGGACAGGACCCCCCTGTCCTCACCTTCCACCCTACCAACCTCCGCATATAACGCATCATCATCATCCGCCACGTCAGCCACCTCCAAACAGACCCCACCACCAGAGATATATTTCCCTTCCCACCCCTATCAGTGTTCCGAAAAGACCATTCACTCTGCGACTCCCTCATCAGGTCCACACCACCCCCATCAGCCCACACCTCACTCCTGACACCTTTCCCTGCCACTGCCGGAAATTCAAAACCTGTGCTCACACCACTCCCCTCACCTCCGTCCAAGGCCCCAACATCTCTGGGACACCCGCACCTACCAACCCCACCGCCCCGTGGTTGAACACTTCAACTCCCCCTTCCAGTCTGAAGGACATGCAGGTCCTGAGCCGCCTCCACTGCCAAACTGTTACCACCTGACACCTGGAGGGGGAATGCCTCATATTCCGCCTTGGGACCTTGCAAAAACGCAGGATAAATGTGGATTTTAACAGCTTCCTCATTCCCCCCCCCGGACACATTATCCCAGTCCCAAGCCTCCAACTTGGCACCGCTCTCTGGACCCGTCCATTACTCCCCCCTCTAACCTAGTGGGCGGCACAGTGGCACAGTGGTTAGCACTGCTGCCTCACAGCGCCAGAGACCCGGGTTCAACTCCCGCCTCAGGCGACTCTCTGTGTGGAGTTTGCACATTCTCCCTGTGTCTGCATGGGTTTCCTCCGGGTGCTCCGGTTTCCTCCCACAATCCAAGAATGTGCAGGTTAGGTGATTTGGCCATGCTAAATTGCCCGTAGTGTTAGGTGAAGGGGTAAATGTAGGAGTATGGGTCTGGGTGGTATACGCTTCGGCAGGTCGGTGTGGACTTGTTGGGCCGAAGGGTCTGTTTCCACACTGTAAGTAATCTAATCTAATCTATCACCTTCTCCCTCATCTTCATTCGCCTGTCACTTTCCCCTCTGTCTCTATTTTGGGGAATACCCTGTCCATTGCCATCTATTTCAAAGCTACTGACTCCCATAGCTACTTTCACTACAGCACTTCACTCCATGCATCCCACAACCTATTCTCCCAGTTCCTTTGCACTCGTTGAATCTGTTCAGATGACATGGTTTGCTTCTTCCATAATCTTGGTTTCCCACTCACTGTGGTTGACAGAACCCTCAATCCCATCATCCATGCTTCTGCCCTTGTCCCTTTCCATCACTCACAACAGTGTGATTGGGTCCCCTATTGTCCTCACTTTTCGTCCCACTAGCCTGTCCATTCAAAGGATAATTCTCTGCCATTTCAGACAACTCCAGTTGAACACCACCATCAACCACATCTTTCCCTCACTCCGCATGTTTGCATTTCACAGATTGTTCCCTACAGGACAGCATCCCCGCCACCCTCCCACGGTACCTTCCCATGCAACTGCAGAAGGTGCAGCACCTGCCCCTTCACCTCCTTGCTGCTCACCATCCAAAGTTCTGAACAGTATTTCCAGGTGATGCAGCATTTCACCTGTACTTCCTCCAATCTTGTTTATTGTATTCACTGCACCCAATGCAGTGAATAAAATATGCAGTTCTATATTGGAGAAACCAAATGCATGACCCTGACCTACCCACAGCCATTTTAGTCATTTCAGCACAGCGTCCTGCTTGTATGTCCAGTTGTCTGTCCTCGGCATTTCTTCCTTTTAGGTTTACTTCTTGCATTCTCTGTCATCATGACCTCTCTCCCCTCCCCACACCCCAGTGCGACCGTCTGGCAGTTAGTCACACTGTTGTTCTGCCATTCTCACATTCTGATCACTTAATCTGAACTATCAACATCTTTTCTCTACCAGCACTCCATACCCCATCAACCCACACACGTCCCCAACTTTGGCATAAATGCTGCCCCCTCCAGACTTTGCTTTACCTCTGATGAAGAGTCATCTAGACTTGAAATATTAGCTTGCTGTCTCTTCATGAATACTGTTAGTGCCAGTGCTTCCAAATAAATCTGTTGGACTATAACCTGGTATTGTGATTTTTAACTTTGTCCACCCAGTTCAACAATGGCTGTACTTCATAAATGCTGTCTGACCCACTGTGATCTCCAACATTTATTGTTTTCAGTATACATTCCAGCATTTGCGGTAATTTGCTCCGGATGTCTGTCTCTGAATGTGTCCTCACTGCCCTTTCTATTGGATGCCTGCAAAACAGAGATAAGCCTTCTCCAATTTATCAAAATATCAGAAATGTCCAGTTTTCTGACAGTTCTGGTTTTCAGATAACCAGACTTTGGATTACATTATTAACATATGGAGATTCTGCATCGCTTTTTCACTTCATTGGCTTCATGATCAATTCAGTGTGTGAAGATCTACAAGATAATTTCTTCACTCATCTTACAAATGCACGCCCAATAAAAGGTGGGAGAGAGCAGGTTCCATAGGCACCCCAGAGTCTGAGGAATTATGCATGTGACCCCAGCAACAACTTTAATTCATGTTTATGAAGTAATCCATCTGCAGTTGGGTTAGAATCACCACAATGCACAAAATTCTCCTCTAATTCCCATTGACTATTTGGGAGCCTATAGTGTGACCCCAATAACATCACCATTCCCTTTGTATTTCTTAGCTCCACTCACAAAGCATCACTGGATGATCCTTCAGTATGGAAATACATAAAGGTGGATAAATCCCCAGGACCTGATCAGATGTACCTTAGAATTCTGTGGGAAGCTAGAGAAGTGATTGCTAGGTCTCTTGCTGAGATATTTGTATCATCGATAGTCACAGGTGAGGTGCCTAACATGGTGCCACTGTTTAAGAAGGTTGGTAAGGTCAAGCCAGGGAACTATAGGCTGGTGAGCCTGACGTCGGTGGTGGGCAAGTTGTTGGAGGGAATCCTGAGGGACAGGATGTACATGTAATTGGAAAGACAAGGACTGATTACAGATAGTCAATGTGGCTTTGTGCGTGGGAAATAATGTCTCACGAACTTGATTGAGGTTTTTGAAGAAGCAGCAAAAGGGATTGATGAGGGCAGAGCGGTAGATGTGATCTATATGGACTTCAGTAAGGCTTTCGACAAGGTTCCCCATGGGAGACTGGTTAGCAAAGTTAGAAGTTACAGAATACAAGGAGAACTAGCCATTTGGATACACAACTGGCTCAAAGGTAGAAGACAGAGGGTGGTGGTGGAGGGTTGTTTTTCAGACTGGAGGCCTGTGACCAGTGGAGTGCCACAAGGATTGGTGCTGGGTTCTCTACTTTTTGTCATTTACATAAATGATTTGGATGTGAGCATAAGAGGTACAGTTAGTAAGTTTGCAGATGACACCAAAATTGGAGGTGTAGTGGACAGTGAAGAAGGTTACCTCAGATTACAACAGGATCTTTATCAGATGGGCCAATGGGCAGAGTAGTGGTAGATGGAGTTTAATGCAGATAAATGTGAGATGCTACATTTTGGGAAAGTAAATCTTAGTAGAATTTATACACTTAATGGTAAGGTCCTAGGGAGTGTTGCTGAACAAAGAGACCTTGAAGTGCAGGTTCATAGTTCCTTGAAAGTACAGTCACAGGTAGATAGGATAGTGAAGGTGGTGTTTGGCATGCTCTCTTTTATCGGTCGGAATATTGAGTTCAGGAGTTGGGAGGTCATGTTGCAGGACATTGGTTCGGCCATTGTTGGAATATTGCATGTAATTCTGGTCTTCCTCTGGGAAAGATGTTGTGAAACTTGAAAGAGTTCAGAAAAGATTTACAAGGATGTTGCCAGGATTGGAGGATTTGAGCTAGAGGGAGAGGCTGAACAGGCTGGGGCTGTTTTTCTTGGAGGGTCAGAGGTTGAGGGGTGATCTTATAGAGGTTTACAAAATCATGAGGAGCATGGATAGGATAAATAGACAGTCTTTTCCTGAGGTTGGAGTCCAGAACTAGAGGGCATAGGTTTAGGGTGAGAGGAGAAAGGATACCTAAGGGGCAACGTTTTCTCACACAGGGTGGTACGTGTGTAGAATGAGCTGCCAGAGGAAGTGGTGGAGGCTAGTACGATTGCAACATTTTAAGAGGCATTTGGATGGGTATATGAAAAGGAAGGATTTGGAGGGATATGGGCTGGGTGCTGGCAGGTGGGACTAGATTGGCTTGGGATATCTGCTCGGCATGGATCGGTTGGACCGAAGGGTTTGTTTTCATGCTGTACACCTCTATGACTCTATAAACTCTGACTCCTGCTGTGATATTCACTTTAATCAAAAATTAAGCTGTCAGTTTTGTCCATTCCTTAGCCATGTTTTTGTAATGGCTATAATAATTTGCAATTTAATCTAACAGGCATTCTTTGCTCCCTGTCCTTTTCCAGCCTGACCTGTTCCCCCTCCTCCCCACCGCCCCCACACCCTGCCAATCTAGTTTAAACCCTCCCTTGCAGCATTAACAAACCTTGCCATGAAGATATTGGTGCCCCTCCAGTCCAGTTGCAACCTATCCCTCTTGAACCGGTCACTTCTGCCCTGCCTGCACCAATTCTTTAGCCACGCATTCATCTGCCATATCCTCCTGTTCTTACCCTCACTAGCACGTGACACTGGAGGTAATCCGGAGATTATCACAACAAAGTCCTGGTTTTTAACTTTTTTTTCTAGATCTCTATAATCACTGAGCAGGGCCTCATCCTTGTCTCCTCCTATGTCATTTGTGTCGACGTGCACTTGAGAACATGGATGATATGGAGCTTTCCTTAGATGCCGAGTGACATTTCACTGTAAGAAATACTTGAATTCCCTGCTGATAAATGATGGCCCATTGTCTGTCACCAAAAGGTGCTTGCAAAGTTTCAATCATTGTACCCGTATTTGGTGAATGATTCTATGCATGTTGTACCACTTTGGGCATCCACAAAGATTAAAAACATAGAGCCCATGAAAGGACTGGCACAGTTGACATGTAACTGAGTCTAGGTATTACCCAAATGTGGGAGGGCTGCTGATGGTTATTTTTGTCTTTGTAGGCACTCTGGGCACTGCCCTATCAACATGACTAGGTTGGCATTCAATCATGATCAGCAGATATATCTTCTCGATTAAAATTTTAGAAATTCCTGGATAACCCTAGTGGAGTTCAGAAGGTATCTGATGGCTACCTTTGCTTGGGAGAACCACTCTTGCTCCCCATGATAATATGTCATCCTCTATAGTGATCTGGTCATGCCAGGTCCAAACAGGTGATGGCCCTTTTGTCTCCTCTATCACCACCAGTTTTAGTTTTGCCAGGATCTTTTTGTGTCCACAGTTTGATATTTTGGCCTGAAAGTTTAAAACGAGAATAGACTATTCTAGAGGAGGTGCTACCTATTCTAGAGGTATCCACCAGTGGGAGGCAGCTCAATGCATCCACCTCTGCCATTTGGCCTCCCTGACAGTGTTCCAACTTTTAATTGTATGGTCTCCAAAGAAGAGCCCACTGCTGAGTTCAACCTGAAGGTATGTGTGGCACGGCACTGTCCTCTTGCCCAAGCATGTCGTTAAGATATGTTGTGACCTGGAGTAGACCTTGTAAGCTGTTGACAATCGCCAGCTGGAAAAGAGCTTAGGCTGACGATATTCCTAAATGCAGTGTCGTATATTGGTACAAACCCTTATGGGTATTAATTATAACATACTTCTGGGAATCCTCGTCTAATTGCAATTGCAGGTAGGTGTGGCTCATGTCCAGCTTCATGAAGGACACACGTACTCCCCCTGCTAGTTTTGTGTGCAAGCCCTTTATGTGAGGGATTGTGTGTGTATGCAGCTGCAAAAAGCAGTTTACTGTTTGAAATCCCCACCGAGGAGAACCGACCTGTTGGGCTTCACAATCGATACAACTGGTGCTGCTTATTCTGCAAATCATACTGGTTTAATGAATCCTTTGCTTTCCAGCCTCCTGATTTCTGCTTCTACTTTTGTACACAAGGCAAATGGCACTGGGTGGGCCTTGCAGAATCGTGAAAGTGTTTCTTGGGCAACATATAAGGTAGCCTTGACCCTTAGGCCTTCCTGAAAAACGTCTGGGTATTTCACTAGGACTTCACTCAGTTGCCATTTTCTAATTGAAAATGTTCAGCCAATGAAATTGAATCTTTCTCAGCCAATTTTACCCCATCAAGCTCGGGCCCAAGCCTTTTAATACAGTCAATGAAAACCGAACTAGCTGTTTCTTATAAGAGACCAGGACTGGAGTTGTATCCTTAATCTGGAGGGGTTCTCTGGTACAGGTTCTAAGCCTGGCTGAGATCTTATGTAAACTTAAGGTTTGGAATACAGAGTGAATTTTGGTAAAGGCTGGTTCCACAATCACTGATACAGCTGAGCGGTATTGACCTCTATTAGAACTTGGTGATCATTTAACCAGACATTTATTTTGATTGGTTCTGATTTGGATGTTGCAGAGCAATTTAAGTCAACATTGATCCAAGCCAGTTTAGGTGGACTTTCCAGAGTGTGCACTCTCCAGGATACTGGCCTACGAATTTTCTTACTCAATTCAGGCCTAGTGGGAATTTCTTGCTGTCTTGAGACCGCATATTGGCAGTAACTACAATTGCCTGCCAGCCCAGATCCTCAAAATTATAATCGTTTGGCTGAGGATTGACTTTGTTTTGGAATTTTACTGTCTGCTGACCTAGAGTCCCTCAGTTCAGGATATACCCTGAGTGAGGCTATGCAATTGTTTTCAGTCAAGTGGTGTAGCTCAAGCTCAGTTGGCCAAGCGAGGGTGGCCACTTCCATGGGCATACCCTATGAGTCATGTGCACTACTTGCTGCATGTTCTAGTGACAAAGACAGTTGTGCCTCTTTTAAGTCCAGTTGGGCTTCAGCTAGTAAGCATGATCACACCATTAATCTCACATCCCAAATGGTCTCTCAACATCTCACTTCAAGTTAAACCAAAATCACATGCCTCTGCCAGTTCTCTTAACCTCACCAAAATCCTGATATGGATTACCCTCGTTCTTGAATTGCTGAGTAAAACTGATAGCATAGTAGAATTAAAGGAGGCTTGGGATTGTAATATTCTTTAGCTAAACCTGTCAACTTTTGGAAGATTTTCATATTTCATGCTTCAGTGAAAGTTTGACTTTGAATCACCAAAAAGGATGAGAGTCCACATTATGTCAGGAGAATTACTCATTCCTTTTCATCTGCCCGAATGTCATTTCCCAGAAAACTCATGCATCCTTTCCACATACAGGGCCCAATCTTTGACATCAAGATCAAATGAGTCAACTTTCCAAGTAATGGTATGATGCAAGAAAATCTTACCTCAATTCAAAGCCAACTGTTGACAGTGAATCTCTTCAGGAGCATGTTTCTCTCTTGTTGCTACTGAAATAACTCCACGAAGACAGGTATCTCATCACCAAGTCACCCTTTATTTACATGTGCACAGTACATGACACTAACCCAGCTAGCTCAGTGCTGGCTCCTCAAGTGAACAGAACTCCTGTCAGCCAGAGACTCCAGGCTCCCTGACTGGACCAAGTTAACAGCCCCATTCGGGGAACTCATTCTAAGAGGTCCACCTGGCTGGTCTAGTTCTCATCACTACACTTATGATTGTCCATCTTTTGTGATGAGCGGGAGCTGGTGGTATCTAGTGCTGAATGCTAAATGATGAACTCCAGTCTTATTGTCCTCAAATGTTTAACTGACTAGAAAGTCTCAATCCTGTATATCGTATACAATTCTCATTGAGATAGATGTTTAGCAGTGTCCAGCCTAAAGTACTATTTCACTGCTGTGGAGATCCATATTGACTGCTACTACTTAACAAGGGTTAATCAAATTTAACAAAAGATTAAAAATCACAGTTGCTTGACACTTAAAATTAGATAATAGCATACTGAAAGTCAGCAGCAAAGACAATTAATGAGTATATATGAAGTAGCAATGCACAAAACTACAAAATACAACAGGACATAACTTGCACAAATGTTCCAGCTGGGTCAGAATCCCTATTTGGGAATCCCTATTCCTCACCTTCCCAGGACTTTTGGGTCCATTATCTAATGCAAGATCCATCCTTACAGATCTATAGCAAGACATTCTGCCAGACCTGCTGAGTTTCATGTTTGTTTTCTACAGACACAGTCCAAGAAACCCAGGCAGCTGTAGAGTGAATCTTTGCAAGAGCGATCCTCCCTTTCCATGGCAGTAGTTGCTGTATTCCAGTAATCTGAAGGCTACATAGCCACTCTCACAGCATGTGATTGATGTTAAATGGGTGAGAGGTTAGTTTAGCAGATGGTTGAGTGGTTAGTGAGACAGATGGGTTAGGATGACAGGTGGTTAATGGGGAGGGTTTAAGGAGGCAAGGAGGACGAATGGGTAGCGGGGTCAGGTGGTCGTGGTGGGGTTGGCATCATGTGATAGGGAATGGTGTGTTTCAGATGTATCTGATGACATTTAGGAGGCTTTTCATGAGTTGGGGAGGGCATTTAGGTGAGGAAGACATTGGCTGTTGATGTTGGGGAGCAATTGATTGGTGGCCGTTTATCTGCTTAGCCAGGAATTAAAACATGTTTTGATTCATCTGACTTTCCTGGCACAGTACTAGGGTGGATAAATTGAAAATTTCCAAAGCTTGCAACTCTAACTCAGAACTGGACAATTTTTCAAATGATTCCAGATGCTGGCTAATTGTCTATCCCACATTATCATTTCTTTGGGACATTTGAGGAACCTTAACACTCATCTCTTATGGAATGTTTGGTCTTCATCTATCCAGAGTTCAGAAGATCTGGGCCATTCAGTTGATAGATGTGCAATTGTGACAAGGCAAAACCACATAAAACTTAATTCTTAAGATTGCAGAACCAAACCAGTGTTGTATTTAACTCAAGAAACAGAACTAAGGCTTGAAACCTCATAGGTGTTTTCTCACACAAGGATCCTTGTATTGAATGCAGCTGATTAATTGTAATTCTTTGGGGCTGGGGAGAATAGCCACAGATACGTCCCTTCAATCTTAACTGACTTCACAGTAACAGTTATACCATTAAACCATAATACACTAAAGCCCAACTTTACACATAAGCTCAGATCATTTAGGAGATTTCACTGACCGGATGCAGTTGCATATTCGCATGAAAAGGATGACCATAAAATTAAGAAATAGGAACAGGAGTAGGCCATTTGGCCTTGAGCCTACTCTCCCATTGAAGTAAGATAATTCTGATCCAACATTCCTCATGTTCACTTTCCTGCCCTTTCCCCATAATCCTTGATTCTCCTACTGATCAAGAATCTTTCTATCTCAGCCTTAAATATACACAAGGACTCTGCACCTGCAGCTCTCTGTGGGAAGGAGTTCCAAAATCTCTCAACCCTCTGAAAGAGGAAATTCCTTCTTATCTCAGTTGTAATTTGCATCCCTTTATTTTGAGAGTATGCACTCTGGTCCTTGACTATCTCATGATGGGAAACACCCTCTCAACATTTATCCTGTCAAGCCAGTTAAGAATCCTACTTTTTTTTTTATTTCAAAAATATACTTTATTCATAAAATAATTTGGTCTGTACAGTTGGTCATGCCATACATATATAAACATGTACATACAGAGATCAGAATTTATCATTTTTATACAGGTCTGTACATTTTTTTCAATCATATGCCCAGATAATTAGCTGAGGCGTCAGCAGACCCAAATGACTGTTCTTTGTTAGGCAGGCAGACTTTACACAGTGGTCTTTCCCCACCGCGCCTTGGCGGCAGCTGCTCCAAGCTTCAGCGCATCTCTCAACACGTAGTCCTGGACCTTGGAATGTGCCAGTCTGCAGCACTCAGTCGGGGTCAACTCCTTCAGCTGGAAGATCAGCAGGTTTCGGACCACCCAGAGAGCGTCCTTCACAGAGTTACCTGCCTTGTTTGTGTGCTGCATAGAGCCATTTGCCGAGTCCATCAGGAAGGATGCGAGCCTGAGAGGGGTGACTATTCCTGGCAGCGGGGACCTGCAGGTTAAGGCCTCCCTGTACATGGATGACTTCGCCGTTTTCTGCTCTGATCCGCTGTCCGTGTGCAGACTCATGCGCATATGTGACCAGTTCGAACGGGCCTCGGGGGCCAAGGTAAACCGAAGCAAGAGCGAGGCCATGCTCTTCGGGAACTGGGCTGACCAATCCTTGACCCCCTTCACCGTCAGGACCAACCACCTGAAGGTGCTGGGTATTTGGTTCGGAGGGGCTGGGGCGAGTGCCAAGTCTTGGGAGGAGTGTATCAGCAAAGTGAGGCAGAAACTGGGCAGATAGAAGCTACGGTCGCTCTCCATCGCAGGAAAAAACCTGGTCATCAGGTGTGAGGCACTGTCATTGCTATTATACGTTGCACAGGTCTGGCCTATTCCCAGAACCTGTGCCGCTGCAGTCACCTGGGCCATCTTCCAGTTTATATGGAGGTCCGAAGGGATTCGCTATATAAAGATCTGGGCAACGGGGGAAAAAATACACCCAATGCCACCCTCACCCTGATGGCCACCTTTGTGTGTGCTGCATCAAGCTGTGCGTGGATCCCCAGTACGCAAACACCAAGTGTCACTACATACTGAGGTTCTACCTGTCCCCGGTGTTGCGAAGGATGGGCCTGGCCTCGATGCCGCGGAACGCTTCGAGTAGTTGGACCGTTCCGTATCACCTGTCCTTCGTGGAGAAGTTTATGAAGAAAAACACCTTTGACCACAAGTCCATCAGGAAGTGGTCAGCACGTAGTGTCCTTGAGTTAAGAATCCTACATATTTCAATGAAATCACCTCTCATTCCAACAAATTCTAGTGAGCTGAGTCCTAACTGTTATGAAGTTGTAGGCATGTACTGTACCTTTAAGAGAGAGTGAAAGCTGGTAAGCCTGTCATGTGATTGGCTGCAAGCACAGAGTGTGCTGAAAAATTTACAAATGTAACATTTGGCTGTGAAACATAGCAACTCAGCTCAGCTATGTCCCACAACAATTCAAATTGAGCCAATCGGTATAAATTATGCTCCAAGATATTAAAACCCAATCAAATTTTACTGTTTTGACGACATCAATGAGATGATCTGATAGTTTGGGGTGTAAAAATCAGGCATCTTGAACAGTTAGCCAGAGAAAGAGCACCAACAGATTGCCCACAGAGACTCTCTCTGAAAGATCTGTTCATCTGAAATCTATGACTATCTAAATCTGAAATCTACAGAGCAAGAGAGACAGCTGTCTGGTTTTGAAATTTGTTTTTTTTTTGTTCACTTGATTGGAGGGGGTTTATCAGATTAGTATATTATTGTAGAGTGGAAGATAGATAAATTGAGCAGACAAAGGAAGCTTACAGTATAGATCTTTCATGTTCTCTTTTTTCCTTGGAGTTAACGAACAAATTGTAAATTTTTTCTTTAAAGAGTGGGATTTGGTAGTTCTTTGTCACTCATACTTTAACAGATTACGGGGTCAGGTGAGCTTTTCTGTGTGTCTGGTTTAAGTTAGCAGAAGGGTTTTACTCGTGTTGTAATACTGTTTAACCTCTGCTCATACGACAATCTGTTCATACTGGATATTATTCTCTTCTCTGAACTGCCTCCAATGACATTATCTTTTCCTAAATAAAAGAACCAAAACTAATCACCGTACTCCAGAAGTGGTGTCACTAGCACCTTGTACATTGCAGTAAGACTTTCTATTTGGACACTCCAACCCCCTTGAAATAAGAAACAAAAACAGAAATTGCTGGAGAAGCTCAACAGGTCTGCAGCATCTGCAGAGAGAAGTCAGAGTTAGTGTTTCAGGTCCAGTGACCTTTCAGAACCTCTTGAAATATGTACCAACATTCCATTAACCTTCCTAAGACATGTGGAAACAATGATAGAATATTACACTATATTAGTAATTTTTGAGAAGATTTGTAGCTCCGGTTGATAAGTATGTAAGTTAGCTCGATGAGCTGGAAGGTTTGTTTTCAGACGTTTCATTACCATACAAGGTAACCTCATCAATGAGAGTTTCCAGTGAAGCATTGGTGGTATGTCCCGCCTATCTATTTATAGGTCTTGGTTTCTTAAGATGGGTGATGTCATTTCTGTTTTTATTTTTCAAGGGAAGTTAGATATCATCTAAATCGATTTTGTTTATTGATGGAGTTCTACTTAGTATGCCATGCCTCTAAGAATTCTCGTGCATGAATTTCTTTCGCCTGTCCAAGGATGTGTGTGTTGTCCCAGTCGAAGTGGTGTCCTTCTTTGTCTGTCTGTATGGAAACGAGTGATAGTGGGTTGTGTCTTTTGGTGGCTAGTTGGTGTTAGTGTATCCTGATTTCCAGACTACTCAGACCCCTTGGGATCATGGAAGCCCACAACCTACCAGCACACTTAAACAGGAAGTAATGAAACTAAAGCATCCATTAAATGTTACCAGCAAATCTAACATAATTTACAAGATACCCTGCAAGAACTGTTTAAAAACAAAAGAAAAAAAAATTACATCGGACAAACATACAGGAAGCTTGCCACCAAAAGACACGACCCACTATCACTAGTTTCCATACATACAAACAAAGAAGGACACCACTTTGACTGGGACAACACACACATTCCAGAAACAAATACACGTAGGAGGATTCTAACCAGAACATCTTCAATAAACACATAGAATCTAAATCGATCTACCTTCCCTTGGGGGAAAAAAAGAACTGGAAATGATATCACCCACCTTAAGAAACCAAGACCTATAAATAGAGCGGTGGGACATACCACTAGCGCTTCACCGGAGACTTTCACTGATGATGCTATCTGGTATGGTGACAAACTGCTTTCACTTGTGTAAATGTGTCCAAGTACACAAAGGGACTGATGGCTGATTGTGTGAAACCCTCATTACACACCTCAGACAAAAATCTTTGCCCCAGTGTGAACATGTCAGTGATTCACAAGTGTTGATGACAGTCCAAAGACTTGGTTGCAGACTTCACATCTAAATGGCCTCTCCCCAGTGTGCATGCGTTGGTGATTCGCTAGTGTTGCTGACCGTGTGAAAGCTTGGTCACAAAGATCACACTTGAAGGGTTTTTGCCCACTGTGAATCCTCTGGTGTATCAGGAGTTCAGAGGATTGGGTGAAAGCCATCTCTCAAACCTCACATATGAATGGTTTCTCCCCAGTGTGCATGCGTCGGTGTCTCACACATTGCTGAAAGCTTTTATCACACTTTATCAAAGTGGTGAAAGCTTTTATCACGCATCTCACACTTGAAGGGTTTCTCCCCAGTGTGGACCCTCTGGTGTCTCAGGAGATCAGAGGATTGTGTGAAAGCCATATCACATTCCTTACACTTGAAGGGTTTCTCTGCTGTGTGGTTCCTCTGGTGCATCAGGAATGATGTTGAGCTGGTAAAGGCTTTGTCACACACCCCACACTTAAATGGCCTCTCCCCTGTGTGAATGCGTTGGTGTTTTCGGAAGGAAGATGAGTGCGAGAATGATTTATTGCACACCTCACGTGAATGGCTTCTCCCCTGTGTGAATGCGTCTATGATACAATAGGGTTGATGCTTGTGCAAAACCCTCGCTACACACCTCACACTTGAATGGCTTCTCTCCAGTGTGAATGCGTCAATGATTCACAAGTGTTGATAGTGTGAAGGCCTGTAACATACCTCACACTTGAATGGTTTCTCTCCCGTGGGGATTCGCTGATGTTTGAAGAGATCACAGGACCGGGGAAAAAGTCTTCTGCCAGACCTCACAAATGAATGACTTCTTGCCATCATCAGTGTTTCGACGATTCATGAGTGTTGATGACTGTGTGAAGACTTGGTCACATACCTCTTGCTTGAAATGTTTCTTTTCCATGTGGCTATCCTTATGTTAGCAGCTTTGTAACCGATGCACTTTGTGTGTGGAGCTCTTCTGACATACCTCACTCTTGAGCACCCTCTCATTCGTCACTGAGTTAGTGGTTCATGAGACTCAATGAATGATTGAGTCTCTCACTGCACTTGGAGCCCACTCACTTCTTGCTAGCCTCACCTTGACTGACCACCCAAGGTAAACATTCAGCAAGGGTGATTCTGATATCAGGCCACAAGCCGTTTCAGATCTGTGTTTAAACTCCCTTGACTTAATCAATTTCCATATGACAGTTTCACTGTCCAACCTTCTCTGTTGAGAATTGCTGCAAAGAATTCGATGTCTTCTCATAGTTATGCAGTTGTTTCTTGGATCTATCTGTTGTGTCTATGCTCTCTGTATTCTCTGGTATAGTAAGGTGCAATCCTTCTGTAAAACAAGAAAATAAAACTTGATTTCTTTCAACGCCTTATCTGCTGTTGAAGGGGCTAATTCCTTAGTTTAAAAAACGTAAAGCAGTGAGAGCCAGTCTGATATTCCCCTCTCTGGGGGGATTAAATACAACTCCTTCCTTTTCCTCACTTAACCATCACACACCTTTTTTGTTTTTCAGCAGGTTCACCGGATAGTGACCAGGATCAGACAATGTGGACACTTTCTTTGCTCTCTCTCCAGCCCCCAATATTCCCTGAGGACAAAGGAACAAACTGTTGGATACAGTGTGAAACAGGCTATCATTCTGGTGAAGATCAGCTATATTATTAGAGCAGGTGTTTAATATAAAACAAAACTCGAGAATTATTCACTCAAAGGAGATAATGACATTTCTCCTCTTGTTTTCTAAAACTACTTCACATTCAGACAGTGGGTAGGAAATGCTAAAAGCTAAGGAAGATATTGCTTTGCAGTTGACTGAATGGTTCTGGTTTATTCTGCACAATATTGCACTAAGTCAGATTGCAAATTCAGCTCTCAGCCATGCATTTGGCAAAATACCAAATTCAAGCTGAAGTTGAGGCCTACAGATATCAAAAAAGAATTGAGACTTGAAGCAGTGTTGTCAGGTATGAAGCCAACTAGCTATCCTGCTGTTAACATTCAAGGGAAGCTGTGTAAATAGTACTACAGTACAGAAACTGGTCCTTGCTGGTGAATATGTTTCATTTCAGCCTCTTCCCAGCCCTATTCATTCCATTTCATTCACCCTTTAAGGTACATAGCATAGCTGCCATAATGACTTGTTGCAAAATTTAATAAAAATGTCCGTATGTTAGTTGACCAGACATGATCGTATTTAATAGCTGAGCAGGCTCGATGGGCTGAATGGTTATGTTCATATTGCAAGAATCAAATGTGAAGGATTATGACTGATCCCTGGGAATGTTAAACTTATCTTCTAAAGTAAGATTGGATTGGGTGGGCCTATATTCATTGGAGTTTAGAAGGATTGGTGATCTTATTGAAACATATAAGATCCTGAAGGGTCTTACTGGGTGCATGCTGCAAAAATATTTCCTCTTGTGGGAGGGGACTTGGGGACACAATTTAAAAATAGGCGGTCTCCCCTTTAAGATTGATGTAAGAGAAATTCTGTCTCTTAGAGGAATCATTGGAAGTCTACTGG
This sequence comes from Chiloscyllium plagiosum, assembly GCF_037043375.1. Taxonomy (NCBI): domain Eukaryota; kingdom Metazoa; phylum Chordata; class Chondrichthyes; order Orectolobiformes; family Hemiscylliidae; genus Chiloscyllium; species Chiloscyllium plagiosum. The sequence goes on along the minus strand of NW_028270173.1, from coordinate 56,351,187 downwards.
TGACCATGAAACCATTGCCAATTATAAGAAAAAACCAATCTGGTCCTCTGGGGAAGGAAACTGCCATTCTTGCCTGGTCTGGCCTATGTGTGACTCTAGACTCACAGCAATGTGTTGATACTTAACTGCCCTCTGGGTAATTAGGAAGGCATTATAAATGCTGGCCTGAATAGGGATGCCCACATCTCATGACGTCAGTCAGCGGCAGCAGCAGAATCATTGTACATTTTTGAAGAAGAGATAAATACATTCCTAAGTTCATATACGAAGATTTAAAAGTTTTCAGTTAAATAATCATCAGCTGATCTCATATCACACAAGAGAGTGTTAGCAAAAGTTACAGACACTATAAGCAATAGCCTACCAACAAGTTCACATTTTTCGAGACCAATTGGTCAAAATGATCAATATTTCCTGGAGGTTTCTGCTCCCTCTCTGCCCACTGCTTCCGCTCTGTCTGAGCTGAGATTAGGAATTAGCCTCAACCTTACCCCTTTCATGCAGGGAGGGGAACTGTAGTCTCAAGGAGGATCTTGTAGTGCTCCTGAATAAAATGAGTTTTAATTTGTGCAGCCATTTCCACCCGCTGTTCTGCCTGTTTGAGGCTGCCCTCAAGGGAAACTGCTTCCCATTGTAAACCTTTAATATTGTAAAAGATTCCAATGCAGTTAGTGTGCATTATCAGACAATATTTCATAATGAGGTACAGAAAGTGATATTAAGAGAGATGATGAATTGCTTGATCATGGAAGTAGGTTTAAAGAAGCATCTTAAAAAAAGGAAAGAGATAGAATAATGGAATGATTTATTGAGGAATTCCAGAGCTTAGCACCTAGGCAGCTGAAGGCATGGCCACCAATAGTGGAACCATGACAATCATAGGTGTTCAACTGACAAAAATTGGAAGAGCGCAGGGATCTCAGGAAGGTGTTGAGCTGTGGTGATTACTAAGCTTGCCTTAGAACATATCACTCACCACTGAGTCAGAGGTAGTGTGTTTCATCGAAGAGTCATAGAATCCCTACAGTGTGGAAACAGGCCATTCGGCCCATCAAGTAACACTGACCTTCCGAAGTGTATCCCACCCAGACCCATTCCCCTAGCCTATTACGCTACATTTCCCATGAATAATGCACAGTTGACGACCCAAATACTTAAGCACTGTGGCTGCTATTCCAGTGCAGTACTGGGAACTGTTGCCTTGTCTTTCAGCTGAGAAGTTAAATAACACCTGTTCTCCTCTCCCTCTCGCTGTAAGGTGGGTGTAAAAGATCCCATGAAGCTATTTTGAAGAAGAGGGGAAGAGTTATCCCCAGCCTCCTGATAACATTACACCTCAAACAACAGGACTGAAAAACACAAACTACCTGGTCATTGCTGTTTGTGGAAGCTAGCCATGCATACATTTTCAACATCAGAACAATAACCACACTTCAAAAGTACTTTGTTAGGTCTAAAATTCACTATGACCTCAAATAATTGTGAAAGTCTTTATATAAGTGCAGATCATTACTTTTCTTTTCTGAGAAAGCTACACAAATGAATTTGCAAATACAGATAACATGCAGATTCCAACAGGCAGACAGAATTAACCATTCAGCCCACAGGGCATTAACCCGCTTCCAATATGTCATAGGCTTCCAATATCCTATGTTTAAAAGGGCCTGACCTCTGATGCAGCATTCTGAAAAGCTCTCTTAGCACAGTAATCCATGCAGAGATCTGTGAAGAGAATCAGTGCAGAAGACACATCCCTCGTAATGATAAATATAAATATGTGTTTTTGAACGATTGGACAAAGAAGCGAACAGGTGAAATGAAGGGAGGGGAGTACATTAGTTGGATAGTAGAGAGGTAGTTGAATGGTGGCAAAGTGGTCCCAGGTAATTCAAGGGGTAATTGGATAGGGGAAGGTAGTTGGGTGCTCAGGGGATGATATGTACTTGAGTGGCCAGGGGATAGATAGAGTGAGTCAGCGACAAGTTGAGGTGTCAGTTTTGAAGATGTCCAGGTGATAAATAGGTTATAATCTGTTGCCATGGAAGCTATCAAAGGTATGTACCGTGTAAGTAAGTAAAAGTTCTGGGAAGAAAGGGAATTCCCATCGGGAGATCAAACCCAATGGACAGTTCCAACGGAGGTCAGCACATAAATGCCTCAGGGTTCCAAAAGATCTCAATGTGCATGTCAGTCATATATCCGGCCTCTGATTTTGCCAAAACTGGAGTATCTGCGTCCCTCACACGTAGATAGAACTCAACAATATGAAATCTATAAGAATCCCCAGACAGCCTACAACTTCCCAGATAATTACACATCGCCTTCTCGTTTTCAGGAATGATCCATTCTGGAAGTCAGAAGAGAAATGCTTCAAATAAACACACTCAATATCCAACACACAGCTCCAGTCAAACAGTTCAGCACAAAGCACCGAGTAAATAGCTCTCTTAGCTGGAACTTCTCACACAGCATAAGGGACATTTCCACCCCTGATTGCCCACAGAATAGTCAGACTGCATGAAGATTGGTGTGGATATTATGGGATACAATTTGTATAAACGCTGCTCCTTCACTCACCATCTCCTCACTTAATTTTCAGTTCCTGTAGGAAGGGAACCAGCTCTGGAAGAGGAAGAGGTGGGAATGTACTGTGTGTGTGTGTGTATGTGTGTGTGAGAGAGAGTGAGAGAGAGATCTTTGATTGACGTTAAAAATCACACAACACCAGGTTATAGTCCAACAGGTTTAATTGGAAGCACACTAGCTTTCGGAGCGTCACTCCATCAGGTGATAGTGGAGGACTCAATCCTAAAACAGAATTTGTAGCAAAAATTTACAGTGTGATGTAACTGAAATTATAAATTGAAAAATACCTTGGTTGTCTGTTGTGTCTTTCATCTGTTTGAATACCATGATAGTTTCACTTCTTTCATGTGTAAATCACAAAACCTTTTTTTAAAAGTTGCATTTTCAGGTTAGCTGTAACATTGGGTGATAGCTAGACAATATGTTGAAGGTGTTAGCCCCCTGTGTTCTCTGTCTATGCCATGATGTTTACATTGATTCTAATCTAAAAAGTGAGATAACAGAGTTTTACATGAATCCATGCAGTTTTTGAGCAAAGTACAATGTAACTCTGCAAGTACAAATTCATCCCACAAAATATATGTGTGCATGTGGGTCTTTGTCTGTCTGTGTGTGTGTCTGTCTGGGTTGGGGGTTGAGTGTGAGAGAGAGAGTGTGTGTAGTGAGTGTAGAGTGTCTTAAGTCTGTGAGTGTGTGTGGGTGTCTGGGGTGGGGGGTTGTGAGTGTCTGTGAGAGAGTGTATATGTGTGTGCATGAGTGTAGAATGATCTAAGTCTCTGAGAGGATGCCTGTGTGAGTGTGTGTGTCTGTAAGGGTGTGTGTGGGTATCTGTGTAGAAGTGTCTGTGTGTGTATAGTGCAATGGTGGTCACCTGTAATGTGACATGAACCCAAGGTCCCGGTTGAGGCCCTCCCTATGGGTACCGAACTTAGCTATCAGCCTCTGATAGGCCACTTTTCGCTGCTGCCTGTCCCGAAGTCCGCCTTGGAGGATGGTCACCCGAAGGTCCGAGGTCGAATGTCCTGGACCACTGAAGTGTTCCCCAACTGGGAGGGAACATTGACGTCTTTCACATCCAATTTAACTATCTGATAGAACATGAGTTTCCTGACGTTTGGGAAATTGATAGGTGAAATGGAGGTGACTTTGAATAGTAGATCAGGCGGAGATTTAAACTTCCCATTGTCTCAATGGAATAAAATCTCAATAATTGCAGCTGTTATCTCAGTTCATTTGAAAGATATTGAAGTGTGGGAATAGCATTCTTCATCCTTGGAATTTCTCAAACTGACAGGTGTATTATGTGTAACCTTGAAAGCGTTTGACAGCAGATCAGAAGAGGAAGATACAAAGAGTCCACGCTGGAGAATCTAAGACGGAGGGCATCATCTGAGAATAAAGGATTACTCAGTTAGGTCAGAGATGAGGGTATACAGGTATTTCTTTTAGAGAGTAGTGAATCTGGGGAATTATTTATTATACAGGGCTATTAAGGCTGGATCATTAAGTGGCTGAGTGCGCAGCCTTGCGGGTCACAGAAGTTGAGGACTAGTGGAGGACCTGTTGTTGGCTATCTTTACTAATGCCAGTCTATGGATCAGGAAGTCGAGGATCCAATTGCAGAGTGGGAGCAGAGTCCTAGGTCTTGGAGTTTGGAGATGAGTTTGATTGGAATTATGGTGTTGAAGGTGGAGCTTTAGTTGTTAAATAGGTATCTGACATAGTTATCATTGTTATCCAGATGTTTCAGGGATGAGTGTAGAGCCAGGGAAGTGGCATTTGCTGTGGACTGTTGCAACGACAGGCTAATTGTAGAGGATCAAGGCAATCTGGGAAGCTGGAGTTGATGTTTGCCATGACTAACCACTTGAACATTCATAACTATAGATGTCATTGAGGTATGCTACTTGATTTTTCTTTGGCACCGGGATGATACTCACCTTCTTGAAGCAGGTGGGAATATTAAATCATATTAAGGAGAGATTGAAGATGTCTGTGAATACTCCTGCCAGCTGGTCTGTGCTGGATCTGACCTCACGGCCAGGGACTTCATCCAGGCCAATTAGCTTTCCGTGAGTTCACTGTCAAGAAGGCCAAGCTGATGTCTGCAGTGGGACTGTGGGTAGGGGTTCACCTGAGGTTGTCAGGGCAGGAGACCGTTTCACTGATCTTTGGTTCAAAATGAGGGTAGAATGACTCTAACCAATTTTTCTAGATGCACCAGATGCATCACATCTTGGTACAGAAACTGCTCTGCCCAAAACTGCAAGAAATTATAGAGTTGTGAACATCGCCCTGTCCATCACGCAAACTGCCTTGCATCTGTTGACTGAGTCTATACTTCCCACTGCCTCAGGGGGTAGTAGCTAATATAATCAAAGATCTTCTTACCTCAGTTATACTGTCTTCCATCCTCTTTTGTCAGGCAGAAGATACAAAAGTTTGAAAACATGCACTAATAGAGTCAAGAACAGCTTCTTCCCCCACTATTATCAGATTTTTGAATGGACCTCTCAAGTATTAAAACAGATCTTCTTCTGCACCATCTCTGTAGCTGTAACACTATATTCTGGATTCTGTTCTGTAACCCTTATGTACTTATATGTGATATGATCTGCCTGAATAGCAGACAAAATAATACTTTTCATTGTATCTCAGCACATGGCAATAATAAATGAAACCAAACCAAAGAGAACTTTAAAAAAATTCGAAACGGTGACACTCAGACGACTGTCTGTGTGGAGTTTGCACATTCTCCCTGTGTCTGCGTGGGTTTCCTCCAGGTGCTCTGGTTTCCTCTCAAAATCCAAAGTTGTGCAGATTACTTAAATTGGCCATAGTGTTAGGTGCATTAGTCAGGGATAAATGTAGGCTAGGGGAATGGGTCTGGTTGGTGTGGACTTTTTGGGCTGAAGGGCCTGTTCCATACTGTAGGGAATCTAATCTAATGTACAAGGATCTGAGTGTCGCAAAAGGTTATATATAAATACAGCAAATAATTTAGAAAAATAATTGCATGTAATCATTTATTGCAAGTAGAATTTATTACAAATGTAGAGTGATTATAAAGTAATTATACAAGGCTTTGGTGAAACTGCATCTGCAGTACTTTATACAGTGTTACTTACTTTATCTAAAGAAGGATGTAAATGCATTTGAAGCAGTTAATGGATGGTTTGCAAAACTAATACCTGGAAATGGAAGGTTTCCTTATCGGATAGGCTGGACAGACTAGACATATATCTGCTGGAGTTTAAAAGAGTAAGAGGTAACTTGACTGACACATATTGGATCCTGAGGGATCTTGACACAGTGACTATGGATAACATATTTCTTGTGTGAGAATCTAGAACTAACTGTCACTGTTTAAAAATAATTGATTCCCCATTTAAAGACAAAGATAAGAACTTCTTTCTCTGAAGGGAGGTTGACAGTCTTTGGAGGTCTCTTTGCCTGAACGTGGTGAAAGCCGTCAGTTTTTGAGTATTTTTAAGGCAGAGGTCAATAGCACATGGGTAGAAGACCAGATTGTTAAAGTGCCTTCAGCCAAAAAGAGTGAGTTAATGCTCAAACTCAAGCTCCTCTTGAGGAACTGGAAAACTTCCTTCCCAAATCTCTCCAATCAGGCTCAATGTTGAGAAGGGTCAAGTCAAAAATATGATGATTACTTCCCACTCACATGAATGAGAGCATCTGCACCAACATTCAAGAGTCAAAAACACAATAATTTCCTATGACAATAATCTGGGGTGCTATCTTTAGATTCAATCTCTACTTCCTCTTACCCAGTGCATTATCCAGTAACACCATATCATAATATTCCTTCACACTGGATACTTAGTCCTGAATGTTAGTGTGGATGCTATGGGATATAAACTGTATAAAGACTGCTTCTTTACTCACTACATATTCAGCCCGGAGCACTAATGTGGATACATTGGTCATAACCAACATAAACTCTGCCTCTTCATTCACTATGCCTTCATTTGTTTTTCAATAGGAAATTAACCGGTTATAGAATAGGAGGATGTGAGAATAGAAGGCAAAGTGCTGGGCTGTCTGATGTCCTTCACAGCAAGTTAGGGTTTAGAAGATGTCACAGTTCACCCAGAATTGTATGTCAATCACTCTGTTCAGCCAATCACATAGGTGGATGCAGGACTTCCTCTTCATGCTTTCAGGCTATTCAAAGATTCAATTAAGTGACTGTATCAAACAGTTTAGTCAGAACATTGCAAAACTCGTTCAATGTTGTACCTACAACATTATTGCCCTCCCTGGGTGGTGCACTGTTGCCCGTTGATGCTCCTCATTCCTCTGACAGTGCTTTAGTCCCTTATTGCTACTTGTCTAACTGTGGAGCACTTCTACAGCATTGCCAATACAACATTGCAGGGCTGCCTCAGTGCAAATGTGGCTAGTGATGGAATGGAAAAATAACAGTTTGAAACAACAGAAGATGGGCAGTCATGTAAACATTGTACATGAAAATATCAAATTTCAAAGACGCATTGAAAGATTAAGTAAATGGTTAAAGCTGTGGAAATTGAATGAAGGTGTTAAAGTCTGAACAGACTTATTTAGAAATTGTGAAAACTAGAAACATGGACCTTCAAAGTGACTTGGTAATCATAAAAAAGGTAATAAACAGATATGTAACTAATGCAATGCTGATCTTTTTATCTTGAGAAAATGAATGCAAGGGGGCACAGGTCAAGGTTTTGTGATATAAAGCCCTCGTTTGACCTCTGCTTGGAAAACTGGGAACAGTTCGAGGTACCTCACCATTGGAAGCAAATACTAGCCCTGCAGGGAGTGCAATGCCCTTTACTACAATGAGACAAGGACTGCAAGGATTGAATTATGAGGAGGGATTAAAATAAACTCAGGTTATAGTTTCACTAGTTGAGGTGCCCAGGACTGGGGCATCTTCTAAAGATTAGCGTCAGACCTTTCAGGAGTGAAATTAGGAAGCATGTTGACATGCAAATTACAATTGATTTATTGTTAGTATTAAATCTGAGATTGGTAGGCTTTTATTCACCAGAGGTTTGAAGAGTTATGAGGAAAAAGAAGGAATATGGAGTCAGATCACAGATGTAGCATGATCTCACTGAATGGTGGGAAATGCTTGACACACCAAATTATCAGCTCTGATTCTTCTATATTGTCACTCCTACCCCTAACATAGCAACATCCCTTCGATACTATCCCATAGTACTGTCACTCCGAAATAACATTTCTTAAGGGGAAATTGTATAAATCTCGGCCTCCAGCACCAGACCGCAGGCGTTTAAGATCAATTACAGAGAAAATGAAAGGAATCTTGGATAAAACTATTAGGAAAATAAGAGGAATTGAGGACTAAATTACGTAGGGTTAAACTTTGGTGTAGAAATTTTAATCAACCTATTTGATTACACCTTATGATACACCTACGGAGCAGATAGAACTTGAACTTGTGCCTCTTGTCTCAGAGGTCCTCACACTTCTGTGCCACAAAACTGAATTACTGTATATACTCGTACATACAGAAGACTGTTTTTAGGCTGAAATTAGGGGGTCGACTTATAAATGAGGTATTGTTTCGAGGGGATGAAATTCATGCTTGGCATGAGTCAAAAAATGGACAAACAAGAGCTAGATCTCTATATACAATAATAAACAATCAAAGGAAAAAGAATTATGGCCATTATTAAATATTTATCGACAAAACAATTGTCTCTATTCGGCCTGCTATGGTAGAATGGTACTGTCGTACTGTATTCCAGTTATCAGCACCATAATGTGCATTTAGGTATACACATATGTACAAAAGTTAATAGGCATACCACCAGGTGGTCAGACCATCTACTGGGGGTTTTTGTGCAACACACAATTCATGAAATAAAAACAGAGGACCAGTAAAATTAAAAAAAGGTTTGATAGTATTTTATTGAAAAAACCCCATGAAACTGTTAACAATATATGTTAAAAACACTTTACATAAAAAAACTGATATTCACAGCAAAAAACTCTTCTCATCGTATATCACAAATATTATGGGATAGCTGCTTAAAACAAAAGTTACTGGTACATGCAAAAGTCCATGAGAATCCTTCAAATTCACTGTTCTCATCAGTTGCACCACTGAATAATTCATTCCAGTCGTCTGGGTCAAGCATATCATCATATGGGTTATCTTCCTCTGCACTCTCAAAGGCATTATCAATTAATTTGTCATCACTTCCATCTGACTATAAATAGTCATCCTCCAAACCATCTAAAGCATTAGAAATTGCACATTTTTGAAGGCTTTTGCAAAAATTTCAGTTTTCTTGCCAGGACTCAACAATCCATTCACATAAGTTGCAATAATTGCAACATGGTGCCACCCTTTGTGAAGTCTTTTTCCCTTTCTTGCATTCAAGTGTCCCATTTCTTCCGTACGAAGTCCTTAAAAAGTTGACACCCTTTGTGAAGTCTTTTTCTCCTTCTTGCATCCAAGTGTCCCACTTCTTCCGTACTAAGTCCTTAAAAAGTTTATGGCTGCACCATGCTCGTAAAGCCTCGAGAAATCATTGCAATGTCAGTATTGTTAGCTCGAATTTCAGTGATAACACTTTTCATTCTGTGTGATCTGAACATATCCCAAACCAGTAAGCTTTTTTCTAGTCTAAGTCTACCTGGTCGCATATTCCAGACCTTCCTAATCCAAGTCTTGCAACCACTTTCATCTATCCACTATCTTTCATGGAGGAGGAAAACAATGCCTTTTGGAAATTTCTGTTTGAGCAGTTTTCCGCTTAAAAATCACCATTGGCTTTAACTTTGTTCCATCTGCCATACAACCAAGTACCACAGTAAATCAACTCCTTTCATGGCTAGTAGTCTTAATTAAAACTGTTTTTTGCTCCAGTCTTGTCCACAGTTCTGTTCCCTGGCATATGAAAGTTTATTAGGGTTTCGTCCAATTTGCTCCTGTACCCATTTTTCTTCCTTCCGGCTTCTGATTACAAAGCAATGGAACATTATTAACTTGTCATTAAGTTCTGCTGGTAGATGTTGGGCAATCTTGGTTTTCTGTCTAAGCACTAAATCATACCTTTTCATAAACCTACTACACCATCCAGTACTGCCTTTGAAATCACTGAATCCATCTTGTCTTCGTTTTTGCCGCATATTCTGATACATTGTTGAGTCACTATGCTTCTGTTCTGATGACACTGAATTACCCAGTCAGCAATCTTTTCTTCTAGTTGTGGCTACTTGTTCAGCTTTTCTCGGTTTGCATACTTCTGTTTCAGCATAGCCTTTAACTGTGTGGCTTTTTTTCCTCCAAAATCAGGTAAGTTTTTCAGAAACACAGAACTCCCTGGCAATTACACTATTGCTGTTCTTCTCTACAACTTCAATAACTTTTAATTTAAACTGTGCTGTATATTTGTTTCTTTGTGATGCCATTTTGTCAGAAAAACTTTGGAGGGTTTTACAGTAAGTTCAGAGCAAAACTGTATGCAACACCTACTTCTTAGAAACTGAGGCTACAGTGGGAAGGCAAGGTCAAGGGTGCCATAAGGTACATAGATATTTGCATGTCCAGGTCAAATATATGAATGTATGTATTACATAAACAAATATATATACAGTATATGTATACAGTATAGTTATCAACATTCAATTTAATGATTTGAAAATTGCATTGCACAAATATATACTGCTGCATGTAATGTGATGATGCTGGTATTGAATCAAAAATGTGTATTTGAATAAAAAAATGTGCAGATCATACCCTTTTAAGACTGCATTTTTGGTCGGGAACCTACCCCTGAATAACTAGGTCCACTTATATATGAAAAATACCAGATTGTTTTGGCCAAAAGCAAGGGGTCGACTTATACATGAGGTTGACATATATGTAATTATATATAGTATATTCTTACAAAGAAAGGAGAACATTCCCCTCAGCCACTATGGAAATGTCTGACATTCACAATTATCCCAGCAACCTGCAATTGGAAAATCTTTCTTTCACCAAGTCTGTGTGGAGTTTGCACATTCTCCCTGTGTCTGCATGGATTTCCTCCGGGTGCTCCGGTTTCCTCCCACAGTCCAAAGATGTGCAGGTGAGGTGAATTAGCCATGCTAAATTGCCCATAGTGTTAGGTACATTAGTCAGAGTGAAGTGGGTGTGGGTGAGTTACAGTTCGGAGGGTCGGTGTGGACTGGTTGGGCCGAAGGGCCTGTTTCCACACTGTAGGTAATCTAATCTAATCTAAGTGTAGTGATTGTAACAAGGTCAGTCAGCTGGACATCATAGAATTCCTTGATTAGGGTTGTTCTGGAAGCCCTGGCTGATATTTAAAAAGGGTGAGTGTCAGAGAGACTGACACTTTGGTACCTAACTCTGAATAAACAGTACTGAAGTCAAGGTCTGTTCATTCATAAAGAAAGGGTGACCTGGCTTTGGATACCAGTCTCTGGGGTTATTTCAGTGGTGGTGGGAGTAAAGCATGATCCTGAAGAAACTTTCTCGCAATAATCGTCTTTGAGTTGGGAGTATGCATTTATTCCATCAAGCCTTTACTTGGGAAGCTTGGATTGTTCAATCCTGCCATCAAGGATTGGGCCAAATATGTGGAAAGAATGTATTATTTTTCCAGGCAAATGATATTGTGGCAGACGAGAAACAATGAGTCATTCTCCTGACAGCCTATGGAGCTGCAACCTTTTCTGTTATTAGGAGCCTAAATTTCCCGGAGGCACCAGATACTAAAAGCTTTCAAGAATTGACAGACATAGTTAAGGAATATTATGACCCCAAGCCTCCTGTAATTCTGGGACGGAATTGATTTTACTTGGCAATTGGAGAACCACAGGAATCTGTTATGGGATTTCTGACTATGTTAAGACTGGCAGAGGCATGTGACTTTGGTTTAACCTTTCATGAGATGCTGAGAGACTGTTTGGCATATGAGATTAATATTGTAATTGTACCTGGTGCCTACTAGTTGGAGCCCCAACTGGACTTCAAACAAGTGCTACACCTGGCTTTATCATTGGAAAATGCAGAAAGTGGAACATATGCAGAGTATTCTGTTGGAAGTGAACACCATTGCCAGTCTGACTTGAGCTTGGGGAACCAGCACTTGAATGCAGGCAATTGCATAGCCTCACATAGGACATATCCTGATCAGAGGCTCTCTAGGTCAGCCTACATCAAAGCCCCAAAACAAAACCAAGCCACAGTGAAATGGTTAAAATTTTCTTCAAGATCTTAGCTGTCAAGCTATTGATTGTCAGTATGCGGATTTGAGATAGCAAAAGAGTCCTACTAGCTGTAAAATAACTCATAGACTAGTATCCAGGATGGCATCTATGACAGTTTATACCCTGGAAAGTCCACCTAAATCTAGCTTGGAACAGTTAAATTGCTTAGCAACATCAAAATCAGAACCATCTAGATAAACGTTTAGCTAAATCATCATTGGTTATAATGAAGGTCAATACTGGACTGGATGTATGAGTGATCGCAAAAATCGTTTTCAATAAAATTTAATAAAATTCACTCTGGACTCCAGACCTCAGGCTAGCCTGAGAATCTATACTGGAGAACCTTTACAGATTAAGGATACAACTTTGGTTTCGGACTCATATGAAAAGCAGTTGTCCATTTACTGGTCATTGTAGTCAAAGGCTCGGACCTGTACTTAATGGTGCAAAATTGGTTGCAAGAGATTCACCTATATTGGCTCAACATTAATCAATTAGAAAATAGCTGCCTGAGTGAAGTCCCAATTAAATTCCCAGAAATCTTCCAGGAAGATCTAGGGACGATCGGAAGAACCAAGGCCACTTTGCATGTTGACCAGGAAGCAATTCCACAATCCTGCAAGGCCCGCCCAGTACCACTTATCTTATGAGCAACAGTAGAGACAGAAATCAGAAGGCTGGAAAGTGAGGGAATCATCAGACCACTCCACTTTACAAATGGGCAGCACTAGTTGTATCGAATTTAAAGCCTGATGTGTCAGTTTGCCTTTGTTAAACAAACAGTAAACCAGATAAATACCCAATCCCTCGAGTAGAGGATTTACATGGTGGGGAAGGGCTGTCCTTTACGAAGCTGGACAGGAGCCACGCTTACTTACAACTGCATTTAGACAAAGATTCCCAGAAGCATGCTACATTAATACCCATATGGGCTTGTACCAATATACACTTCTGTGATCAAAAGTGCCCTGGCTCCCATATTTGTCCAGGATGTCATTTCTTGGGCTGGTAAATTATTATGGAAAGTTCATACCTAACCTGGCATCTATCCTGTTATCTTTGCATCACCTTCTAAATCATAGTATTCCTACAGTGTGGAAACAGGCTCTTTGGTCCAACAAGTCCACACTGACCCTCCAAACTGCAACTCACCCAGATCCATTCCCCCAACCCATTATCCTATAGTTACTCCTGACTAATGCGCCTAACCTATACATCCCTTGCCCTAAATGGACAATTTAGCATGGCCAATTCACCTCACCTGCACAACCAGAGCACCCAGAAGGAACCCACACAGACACGGGGATAATTTTCAAACTCCACACACGCAGTCACCCAAGGCTGGAATCAAACCCAGATCCCTGGCACTGTGAGGCAGCAGTGCTAACCATTGAACCACCGTACCACCCCACTGGGTGGCACTGTGGAACAAAAGGATTAGCCTTGGTTGCATAGACAAGCCATAGCCTTCAATGAAGTGAATGTCCAGATAGAAAAAGGATTGGGTTTTAATTTGGAGTCTGGAAATTCCACCAAAATCTTTATTAGTGAAAATTTGAGATACTCACTAGGTATGCTTAAAGAGGTCAAGACAGTGCCAATAATAGCTTCTTGAAGAGGAAAGTGAGGACTGCAGATGCTGGGGATCAAAGTCAAGAGTATGGTGCTGGAAAAGCACAGCAGGTCAGGCAGCATCTGAAGAGCAGGAGAATTGACGTTTTGGTTATAAGTCCTTCATCAGGAATCAGGACTTATGCCCGAAACGCGATTCTCCTGCTCCTCGGACGCTGCCTGACCACCTGTGCTTTTCCAGCACCACACTCTCGATAACAATACGTTCAGGCCGTTTTCAGCAGTGGGCTATAAAACTAAGTGTTTATAATTAGAAGTTGAACACTGTCTGGGAGGCCAAGTAGCAAATGTGGATGCTTTAAGCCCCCTCCCAATAGCAGATACACCACCTGTGGTGCCCAATGGAAGAGTCTTTAATGATATTAAGTTCTATGGCCATAGTCCCAGTTACTGCTGACAATATCAGACTTTGGACACAAGACTGAAACAAGTGGTATTAATGGCAGAATCAAAAGGCCCTCATAACTAGAACTTTTTGGAACCAGAGCAACCATTTCATGGTAGAGAACAGCATATTGTTAAGGGGAGCAAAAATAATTGTCCCAAGCAAAGGTCACCATTAAATATTGGCTGAACTGCACCATCCTGGGGTCTCCAAAATGAAGATGTTGGCAAGACGTTATGTCTGGTGGCCAGGATTAGATGCAGACATAGCTGTGTTGGTGGAGCAGCGTCTAGAGTGCCAACAAAGTCAAAAATTATTGCCAGCACATTTCCCACATCAGTGGGAATGGCTGGGTACACTTGGACTTCGCTGCTTCTCAACTATATAGGTCTTTTCATGAGTTCAATTATCTTAGTCATTGTAGATGCCCACTCAATGTGGTTTTCATGTGCATAGGGTCCACTCTTCAAATATGGGGACAATGACAGAAATACAGTGCACATTGTTTTCAACACATAAGAGTCTTGGAAGTGTTGGTCACAGATAACAGACTGTTGTTTACAAACAGAGAGTTTGAATATTTCTTAACTTCAAATGGGATTTGGCATATAAGGACAGCTCCATCCCAATAACCACGAAATAAGAGCAGTCCAGACTTTGAATACTGGCTTGAAGAAACAACCAGCTAGATATTTCTAGATACCAAGCTATCATGCTTCTTACTTGATTATAGAACCACCCACATGCAACTACCCAGCAGAGTTGCTGATGGGGAAAAGACTACACACCAGGTTAAGTCTGATCTTCCCAGACCTGAGGAGGAGAGTGAATGGCATCAGGAATGCCAATGCTGGATACAAGAGTCCACCAAATGAGAGAAACAGTTTGATACACAGGACCAAGTTTGGTGTAAACGTCATGACCCTGCATGGGTACGAGGCATGATTGACACGATGTCAGGAACAGTACATATAAAGTTTGGGTCGGTCTGATGGTCTTGAACAAGCACGTAGACTGTGTGAAAGCTGCAAACTCACCAACGGGACTGCAGGAGCAAAATGTGCCCTGCCCCTTGGAACTGTCAGAAAAGCTGCTGAAACCTATGGGTTTAAACTCTCTGTCAAACGTTACTGAGTTTTCAAATTCAGAGATGGATATGATGGAAGTAACTATATTGACTTTGCTACCAGAAGAAAAGAATGAAATTCTATTGAGCTGCTTCGAGCACAAGGGAATGACCTCCTCTGTGTTACATGGTGCTTGTACCTTACCCGGTGCTACAGCGCCCCAGGAAGCTCTCCAGGATAAAGGACTGGTCTGTGTCTGCGAATTCTGAGGGAGAGGAATGTAGTAATTATAACATAGTCAGCCACCTGGATCTTGTAGATATGAGTTTCTTGAATGAGGCTGTTAATCTGGTCAGGGAGCCCTGGCTGACATGTAAAAAAGGGTGTGTGTCAAAGATACTTTTGATACCTCACTCTGAAATGAGGCAGTATTATAGAAAAGGACTGTTTGTGTGTAAATCAAGGGTGACTTGATGATGGGTATCGACCTCTGTGCAGTTATTTCAGGAAGATTGCTGCATGTGTGAGAGACCACAACCGCAGGCTGAATTTTACACTCCTCCCACCACTGCCAGAATGTTTGTACACAGTGGGGTGCTGTACCTCTGAATATACAAACAAGGAGTATGCCATTTCATCCTTTGAGCTCTTGAGCATTCTTTCATTTTGCATGGGAAGATGGAAGGGTCCAGCAGTCCACTTGCCTTGAGCCAATTGAGGGCCTCAAAAGACCAACAAATCATCTAATTTACTGCTGGCAGGGGCAGGCACCAACCCCTGTTCCTTTTCTTGAGTGCCCTAATGTCTGGCAAGATAGGGAAAATCTCCTTTTGTGGTCTCCTGTTTCTACTGGAGGCATTTCACACAATGTCATACAGCTCCTACCTTTAACAACCATCCCCTTCCCTACAAATACTAATAGCCCAGATTATCCCAAATTCCAGTTTCCCTTCGTCGGTAGCTGTCTGTCATCCCAGCAGTCACCACCACTCGAATCTGGTACTGCTGAGACCGCAGAGCTGTCGGTCAATCGGATGGTAACAAAAGGCTCGCTTGAACTAATTAAGAAATAACGCTTTGTTTAATGAAAAACAGATGCAGGGTATCTAATGTTTTGGTGGAGAGACTCAACCAATGTTTACAGAATATGGTGCCACATTAAATTCAACAAGTTAAATCTGTCTTAATGACTGACACATCATGAAATTTTCCAAAATCCTGTTCTCTGGATTATAACTCACCCAAGTCAGTGGTCTCTGACAACAGCTCACTTTTAAAAGTCTCATCTTCGTTCTCAAATCAATGATTTTGTTCTTCCTTAACTATATAAGCACCTCCAACTCCACAACCCTCCCACATCTCTGCACTCTTGCATTTTTTTTCCAGCATTTTCCATTTTATTTTTTTAACAATTGTTCAAAGATACACCCGAGGTATTAATTTGTACATGTACTATCAAGTGCTTGGAACTTTCAAAGATTATTTTGTGTTATTCTTCTGATTATGGGAGCTCAGTTTACATATCTTCACAAAACAAAAGGAACATCCGGCTACTTCAAATTTCAGTGTTGGCGCCGAATTTTTAACCTGACATCACGCAAGGCAGTATTTCTAGAAGCAGCGGACCATGTACTTGATGTATTTTAATTGACTAAATGAGACAGAGTCGTTCGAAGAAATGATTCCTCTGGTGGTACAGCCCAGTACAAGGGGTAGAACATTAAAATTAGTGCGAGGCTGTTGAAGGGTGATTCAGTAAACGCTTCTTTACAAAAAGGAAATCTGGACCGCCCTTCCCACAAAACAAAACTATGTTGCGGCCACTTGAAAGTTTCAAAATTGTGATTGTTAGGTTTATTGTTAGGCGAGGGGATTACAGATTCAAGAGTATGGTGCTGGAAAAAGCACAGCGGATCAGACAGCATCCAAAGAGCAGGAGAATCGACGTTTCAGGCATAAGCCCTGATTCCTGATGAAGGGCTTATGACCGAAACGTCAATTCTCCTGCTCTCCTTTTTCAGCACCACACTCTCGACTCGGATCTCCTGCATCTGCAGTCCTCACTTTCTCCAAGGGGATTACAGAATCAAGGCAGGTCGATAATATTAAGACGCAGATTAGCTGTGACCTAAATGATATAACAGGAGAAAGTGAGATCTGCAGATGCTGGAGATCAGAGCTGGAAGTGTGTTGCTGGAAAAGCGCAGCAGGTCAGGCAGCATCCAGGGAACAGGAGAATCGACGTTTCGGGCATAAGCCCTTCTTCAGGAATGAGGAAAGTTTGTCCATCAGGCTAAGATAAAAGGTAGGGAGGAGGGACTTGGGGGAGGGGCGTCGGAAATGTGATAGGTGGAAAGAGGTCAAGGTGAGGGTGATAGGTCAGACTGGGGTGGGGGCGGAGAGGTCGGGAAGAAGATTGCAGGTTAGGAAGGCGGTGCTGAATCCGATGGATTTGACTGAGACAGGGTGGGGGGAGGGGAAATGAGGAAACTGGTGAAATCCGAGTTCATCCCTTGTGGTTGGAGGGTTCCTAGGCAGAAGATGAGGCGTTCTTCCTCAAACCGTCGTTTTGTTGTGGTCTGACGATGGAGGAGTCCAAAGACCTGCATATCCTTGGTGGAGTGGGAGGGGGAATTGAAATGTTGAGCCACAGGGTGGTT
The DNA here is from genome assembly GCF_037043375.1 of Chiloscyllium plagiosum. Taxonomy (NCBI): domain Eukaryota; kingdom Metazoa; phylum Chordata; class Chondrichthyes; order Orectolobiformes; family Hemiscylliidae; genus Chiloscyllium; species Chiloscyllium plagiosum. Next base: position 56,333,605 of record NW_028270173.1, on the reverse strand, counting down.
GGGTTGGTTGCCTTTGGGGCCTTGGAGGGAGGTGACGGGGGAGGTGTGGGCGCAAGTCTTGCACCTCCTGCGGTTGCAGGGGAAGGTGCCGGGAGTGGAGGTTGGGTTGGTGGGGGGTGTGGATCTGACGAGGGAGTCACGGAGGGAGTGGTCTTTACGGAATGCTGATAGGGGAGGGGAGGGAAATATATCCTTGGTGGTGGGGTCCGTTTGGAGGTAGCGGAAATGACGGCGGATGATGCGCTGTACATGGAGATTGGTGGCGTGGTAGGTGAGGACCAGTGGTGGTTGGAGGGGCGGAGCTCAAGGGCGGAGGAGCGGGAAGTGGAAGAGATGCGGTGGAGGGCATCGTCGACCACGTCGGGGGGGGAAATTGCGGTCCTTGAAGAAGGAGGCCATCTGGGTTGTGCGTTTTTGGAACTGGTCCTCCTGGGAGCAGATGCGGCGGAGTCGAAGGAATTGGGAGAATGGGATGGCGTTTTTACAGGGGGCAGGATGGGAGGAGGTGTAGTCCAGGTAGCTGTGGGAGTCGGTCGGTTTCAAACCGCCACCAGGACAGAACCCCATTGGTCCTCACCTACCACCCCACCAATCTCCATGTACAGAGCATCATCCGCCGTCATTTCCGCTACCTCCAAACGGACCCCACCACCAAGGATATATTTCCCTCCCCTATCAGCATTCCGTAAAGACCACTCCCTCCGTGACTCCCTCGTCAGATTCACTTGCACCTCCACACACATCATCTATTGCATCCTCTGCACCCGATGTGGCCTCCTCTATATTGGGGAGACAGGCCGGCTACTTGCGGAGCATTTCAGAGAACACCTCTGGGACACCCGGACCAACCAACCCAACCACCCTGTGGCTCAACATTTCAATTCCCCCTCCCACTCCACCAAGGATATGCAGGTCTTTGGACTCCTCCATCGTCAGACCACAACAAAACGACGGTTGGAGGAAGAACGCCTCATCTTCCGCCTAGGAACCCTCCAGCCACAAGGGATGAACTCGGATTTCACCAGTTTCCTCATTTCCCCTCCCCCCACCCTGTCTCAGTCAAATCCATCGAATTCAGCACCGCCTTCCTAACCTGCAATCTTCTTCCCAACCTCTCCGCCCCCACCCCAGTCTGACCTATCACCCTCACCTTGACCTCTTTCCACCTATCACATTTCCGATGCCCCTCCCCCAAGTCCCTCCTCCCTACCTTTTATCTTAGCCTGCTGGACAAACTTTTCTCATTCCTGAAGAAGGGTTTATGCCCGTCGATTCTCCTGTTCCCTGGATGCTGCCTGACCTGCTGCGCTTTTCCAGCAACACATTTCCAGTAAATGATATAACAGGCCTACAGGACTACTCCAATTCCCCACGTTCCTTAAATTTTTCGTAATTGTCCTCTCCACTCTCAACTCTAACAAAATTAGTCAGTACTACCCTCTTCAACCTCCAATTTCTGACCCAATATCCCCTCCATCACAAAAACCACCTACTATCCCGTGTAATATTCCAAACCCCTCTACATTAGTCCAACTGCTGTTGAAGTATTCATCCATATTGTTGTTGCTTCTAGACTGAATCATTCCAATGCCCTCCTGTCCACCTTACAATGTTCCACCCTCCATAAACTTCATCTTCGCTAAAACTGCGCTCTCAATCATCTGTCACTCCAGTGCTCACTGACCTACTTCATAATCCCTCAGTGCCTCCAATTTAAAAATCTCATTATCTAGACAAATTACTCCATGCCTTTTCGCTCTCCCTCTCCCTGTCACCTCCAGTTCCACCTCCTTCCAATATTTGCACGGTGTTTCCTCCAGTCTGGTCTTTTGTACATCCCCAGTCAACTCCCTTTGCTCAGCTATTGACAACCATGCCATGCAGATTCCATACTTTACCTTTCCCTCTTTAAATCTCACTGTGTATTTACTTATGTCATTTCCTTTAGGACTTTTCTTAAATCCCACCTCTTTGATATATTTTTGATCATACCCTCCAAAGATCTACTTCTCTGTCTCAGTTTTAAATTTCTGTCAGATTACATCTCTCAGAAACACGTTGGTGTGTTTTATTACTTTAAGGCAGTCTAATAAATGCAACTGTTGTCCTTTCATATTTCCTCAATCCTCAAGATGTTGACTGGCAGACAGACTGCGGATATTGATCAGCCTCTAGTACTCAGTTTGAGTGGCCATTCAGCATGTGGAAAGCCAGACAGTGAATGCTGTGAGACGACGGACACTGTCACAACTGAGACACATTTTGCTTTCTGCCTAACTGCCCAGTTGGGCTCACTGATGAGGAATGGGATTCCAGGGCTGATTCTCCCCCTGCATAGACCAGAGACCCTGAGGCTAATTGAAGGACCTTCATTACGACCCCAGGAATGGTTTCTCCCCCAGGAGCTTGTGCTGGAGATTAGAAGCTGAAGCCTTTCTAACCGCCAAATGGTCAGAATGAGAGTCGGTGACTGACTTGTACCTGACTCTGCACTGAGGAATATGAGTTTACTTAGGAGCTTCTACACATATAGTGATAGGATCAAAGATTAAATTGACCTTCTTGAAATTTTTGTATCAATGATGGGAGAGATAGTAATTTGGAACAAAACTCCCATGTGAGCATAACACAGATCACTCCTAACATAACCGAAGCAGCTGACCCGGCTTTAAGTTCGTATAGAGAAGTTGGTCTACGGTGAGATGGAAAGTATGGGCACCCACCAGAATGTTAGGTTCTCTGATATTCCAGATGGTGTGAAAGCTGAGTGAAGATTTTAGCAGGGAACTCAAACCAATAGTGTTTTGTGTGTGAATGTGTTGGTGCACTGGGAAAATCTGTACATGCCTTGGGTATTATAACACTAATTCTGAGAGTCTCCGTTCACTTAATTTGTCCTTTTAAGACTTTTACGATGCAGATATTGAGATAGACTATGGCTTCATAAATTCAAGAAATATTTATTCAGTAACAAAGGGTAACAGTTAATATTAGGCCATGACTTTAGTGGCTTAGCACAGGCCTTGCTACTTGATTAAGCCTTGGGGGTCAGTTGAAATGTGGTTTTTCTCCTATGTAATAACATTTCCTGTTAAAAGCTGTATACAATTTCCAGTCTGTATGAGTTGTCATCTTCAATCTCTGCATCTTTGTAGCAGAAAGCCACTGACTTTTAATGCATTTTCTGATGATCTTGATGAATGGTGTTCCTGGTCTCTGGTTCAAGTAATGTGAGATCAGTATCTGATCAGGTCAGTCAGTGTGTTATCAGTCTCTGATTGGGTCAAGCAGTGTTTGATCTGTCTCTGATTGGATCAGGCAGTGTTTGATAGATTTATTAGGGATGGCAGCCACTATTGATGTCACTGACTGTTAAGTGCTGACTCAGGTTCCAGTCACTTAGCAAGCCGTCCCTCTCTTTACAATGCAGTTACTCTTGAATTCAATCTTTCTACTCAAATAGTGAGATTCCTTATGATTGTCTCCTTATACGCGTTGTTTTGATAAGGGGGAGCTGGTGATTTCTGCTGCCTAACATAAACTTGAGGCTCATTGTCCTCAAATATTAAATTCATTTAGAAGTCTCAATCCTGTAGATACTTTAGTAAATGCTTGTTTCAATGAGAACTGTAGCGTTCTAGCCCAAAGTACTGTTTCACTGATATAGAGTTCCACAGCAACTGCTACTACTGGACATGGGTTAAGTAAATTTAACAGTTACAAAATGGTACACAGCTTTAAGACTCAGAAAAATTACCAACTTATTTCATACATAAAATTTTACACATAGCATGCAGAAGTCAGTGCAGAGTTACAGTGTGTAAAAATGTCAGGAGATTCACTGACAAAAACTGACATGTTTATAAGTAACTACAGCAAAAATTGCACAATGCTAATTAAAATAAAACTTAATTTGTAACCTTCCAGAACCAAAGCTATTATATAATTTGAAGGAAAGTAAGTGTTTTTCTTTTAGACATTACAAGTTACTGTTATTATTAAAAGACTAATCTAATTCAGGACACAGAACTGAAAGCTTGGAAATTCATAGCTGTTTGCTCAAACAAAGGGACATTTTCAACACCCCTCTGCATCTTGCATATTGAGTTCAACTGATAAAAGTTCATTGATGAGAGGTTAATGACTGCAGACAGCAGTCCATTAAACATTGATTGAGTTCACAGCAATAGCTATACTATTAAATTAAAATGCGTAAGTCATAGCATTGCACATTGGTTTCGGTCACGTGGGAGATTTCACTTGTCAGGTTGCAGTTGTATCTTCACAGACAACGGTTGCAGTTAGTCATTGACAACAGTGACACTAATTACAATCAAAATATATGTATAACATTGAGTTGACTCAAATACGTTGATTACTTGATCAGAAAATGTAATGAGGCTGCAGACTTATTATTAAACATGAGTTTTCTTACTAGAATTTACCACAGGAAATATATTGTAAGACCTGATTGATTTTTCATTGATGTGGATCAACTGGTACTTTTTCAGAACAAAGAAGGGGGTGAATATTGTTTCACAAACATTGTACCCCAGGAAGGTTGAAAACATCACAAAAAGTTTATTGTAAACCTCATACTTGTAAGAGTTACTCCCATGTGGATTCTGCGATGAGGCATAAAACGATGATTTTGTGAAGTTTTGTTATATGTCTCACAATTAAACATTTTCCACCTGTGTGCACCAAGATACCAATGGCTCAGAAAACTCAACTCACATGGGAATGGTTTCCCCTGTGTGAATGCGATGATGATTCACCAATGCCAATGATTGTGTAAAACCTTCATTACACACCTCACAGACAAATAACTTCTCCCCAGTGTGAACACGTCGGTGATTCACAAGTGTTGATGACCGTGCGAAAGCTTGGTTGCACACCTCACATCGGAATGGCTTCTCCCCAGTGTGAATGCGTCGGTGATTCACGAGTGTTGCTGACCGTGTGAAAGCTTGGTCACAAAGATCACACTTGAAGGGTTTTTGCCCAGTGTGAATCCTCTGGTGCATCAGGAGTTCAGAGGATTGGGTGAAAGCCATCTCACAAACCTCACATATGAATGGTTTCTCCCCAGTGTGCATGCGTCGGTGTCTCACAAGTGTTGCTGAACGGGTGAAAGCTTTATCACACATCTCACACTTGAAGGGTTTCTCCCCAGTGTGGACCCTCTGGTGTCTCAGGAGATCAGAGGATTGTGTGAAAGCCATGTCACATTCCTCACACTTGAAGGGTTTCTCTGCTGTGTGGTTCCTCTGGTGCATCAGGAATGATGTTGAGCTGGTAAAGGCTTTGTCACACACCCCACACTTAAATGGCCTCTCCCCTGTGTGAATGCGTTGGTGTTTTCGGAAGGAAGATGAGTGCGAGAATGATTTGTTGCACACCTCACATGTGAATGGCTTCTCCCCTGTGTGAATGCGTCTGTGATACAACAGGGTTGATGCTTGAGCAAAACCCTCACTACACACCTCACACTTGAATGGCTTCTCCCCAGTGTGAATGCGTCGATGATTCACAAGTGTCGATGATAGTGTGAAGGCCTGGTCGCACACCTCACATTTGAATGGTTTCTCTCCCGTGTGGATCCTCTGATGTTTCAGGAGATCGCAAGATCGGGGAAAAGCTTTCTGACAAACTTCACAAATGAATGACTTCTCCACAGTGTGAATGTTTTGTTGATCTATGAGTGTTGATGACTGTGTGAAGTCTTGGTCACATACCTCCTGCTTGAATTGTTTCTCTTCCATGTGGCTATCCTTGTTGTGTAACAGTTGCTCTCTGTATATTCAGGGATCAAATGAGCCTGGCACTTGAATTGCCTCTCACTTGACTCTCTCATGAGTCAGTTCATGAAGTTGATTGATGCTCTCACCACACTTGGAACCACTCACACTTCTTCCCAACATTACCCTGATCAATCACCCAAAGCTGAACCATCAAAAATATTGATTCTGAAGAAGATTGCACACCACTGACCAGTTTCAGGTCTGATGATATGTCAAAGCTCCCCTGACCTGATTGATTTCCATAAGATGATTTCACTGCCCAACCATCTCTGTGTTGGGTAGTGCTGTGAAGGGACTGGATGTCTTCTCTCCGTTGTCCAGTTGTTCCTTTGGTGACAGTCAGGATATATCTGTGGTGTCTGTCCTTTCTGTATTCTCTTGTAAAGTATGGTGCACTCCTTCTGCAAGACAGAAAAAGAAAACATTATTTCTTCCAAAATTCTCCTCTTTGCTGAAGGGACTGACTCCTCAGTTAGAGACTGTTCCACATTAAGTGCTAGTCTGCTATTCCCCTGTGTGGGAGGATCAGACACAGCACCTTTCTTCTTCCCCACTTGACTGTCAGCCATCTTTTAACATCAGATTTTTTATCCTATAGTATATGCCAATAAAATTTACAATCAGTGTCATAGCAAATAGCGATTTGAATTACAAAGCTATAAAAAAAAGCTTTTGTTAAGCTCTGGATCCACATCTTTGTCAAAGACTAATCAGTGCTTTCTTGGTCCATATCCTATGTTTAAGTCTGTTAATTTGTTCATGAGATATATTACTTACAAACAAAGGGACTAACAAACAATAGCAAAGTAATTACTTCCACCCAGCTTCAGTAGTGGATGTATCTGTGGCAGAAAACAGAAGAATCTGGCAATAAAACTTGGTGGTAATTATACAAATTTATCCTCAAAATGAAATACAATATTATCCTCAGGGAGCATAGAATGTCTACTTGGGCTGGGTGAGGCTCCAGCCCTGGAGTTTTAAATTGAAAATGTGCCTATCACCATCAAAATTATTGCATGTGTAAATGTCGGATGATACAAAAATTGGTAGTATAGTGGACAGTGAAGAAGGTTATCTAAGATTACAATGGGATCTTGATCAACTTGGCCAGTGGGCCAAGGAATGGCAGATCGAGTTCAATTTAGATAAATGCAAGGTTTTTTATTTTGGTAAGACAAACCAGGGCAGGACTTACACAGTTAAAGGCAGGGACTTAGGGTGTCTAAGCAGAGGACTAGGAAATGGATGAGTGTATTAACCGTAATCCCTTTGACTGCACTTGCTGTCACATGTTACATTTAAAGATCTAGTCTGAATGTGTCAGGAAGCTTTTGCAATCAAGGAAGAGAGATCACATCCAGAGTGCGTACATAGTTTGGGGAATTCAGTGCAGAAGTGAACAAAGTGCTTTTTGTTTACCTTTTTTGGCTCATAGTCGAACGAAGAGATTTAGGGATGCAGGTACATAGTTACTTGAGAGTGGTGTCACAAATAGACAGGATGGTGAAGGAGGTGTTTGGCATGCTTGCCTTCATTCGTGAGAGCATTGAATACAGGCGCTGAGATGTCATGTTTCTGATGTGTAAAACATTGGTAAGGCCACATTTGGGGTACCGCATACAGCTCTGGTCTCCATGACATAGGAAAAATGTTACTAAACTGGAAAGAGTGTCAAAAAGATTTACAAAGATGCTAACGAGACCGGAAGGTTTGAGTTATAAGGAGAGGCTGGATAGGATGGGACATTTTTTCCCTGGGACATAGGAGGCTGAGGGGTGACCTTATAAAGATTTATAAAATCATGAGGGGCACAGATAAGGTGAATGGTCAATTTTTCCAGGTGAGGTAAGTCCAAACTAGAGGGCATAGGTTTGAGGTCATGATTTGGAGACGCCGGTGTTGGACTGGGGTGTACAAAGTTAAAAATCTCACAATATCAGGTTATAATCCAACAGGTTTATTTTGGAAGCACTAGCTTTCGGAATGCTGCTCCTTCAGGTGATTGTGGAGAATAAGATTGTAAGACACAGAAATTATAGCAAAAGTTTACAGTGTGATGTAACTGAAATTATATATTGAAAAAGACCTGGATTGTTTGTTAAGTCTCTCATCTTTTAGAATGACCATGTTGGTTTCAGTTCTTTCACATGTAAATCGCAAAAACATTTTTTAAAAGTTACATTCTCAAGTGCACTTTAACAATTGGTTACACGAATCCATGTAAGATTCTGTAAATCCGTTTTTAGATTAGAATCAGCCTGACCATTGTGGCATAGACAGCGTCATGGGGAGTTAACACCTTCAATACCTTATTTGGGCCAAATTAAAAATCACATAACACCAGGTTATAGTCCAACAGGTTTAATTGGAAGCACTAGCTTTCGGAGCGCCGCTCCTTCATCAGGTGGTTGTGCAGGACACAACCACTTGATGAAAAATAAGTTTTTGCTATAAATTCTATATCTTACAATTGTGTCCTCTACAATCACCTGATGAAGGAGCGGCGCTCCAAAAGCTAGTGCTTCCAATTAAACCTGTTGGACTATAACCTGGTGTTGTGTGATTTTTAACTTTGTATACACCAGTCCAACACCGGCATCTCCAAATCATTATTTGGGCCAACATGACACCAATTGTTAAAGTGCACTTGAGAATGTAACTTTTGTTAAGCGTGGCCTCCAGGCTGACATTAATCCCTTGATCGACATTCACAAAAAACAGTGGTTCGTGAGAACTTGTTATGCACATACTGTTTGCCATATTTGCTACATTACAATGGGGACAAGATATCAGAAGTACTTCCGACACAGGAGTTTGAAGAACTGCCTCAGTGCAGAAATCTAAGCAGAGGACTGGGAAATGGATCAGTGCATTCACCATAATTCCTTTGACTGCACTTGCTGTCACATGTTACATTTAAAGGTCTAGTCTGAATGTGTCAGGAAGCTTTGTGCAGTCAAGGAAGAGAGATCACATCCAGAGTGAGTACATAGTTTGGGGAATTCAGTGCAGAAGTGAACAAGGTGCTTTTTGTTTACCTTTTTTGGCTCATAGTATATAATGTTATTTTTAACAGGATAAATTGAAGCCCAGGATCAGGGGCCAGAACAAAAGAGTGACATTATGGGAGAACCTGGCAGCATCCGAGGAGCAGAAAAATCGACATTTCGGGCAAAAGCCCATCATCAGGAATCTTGATGAAGGGCTTTTGCTCGAAATGTTGATTTTCCTGCTCCCCGGATGCTGCCTGAATTGCTGTGCTTTTCCAGCACCACTCGAATATAAAATCTGGTTTCCAGCATCTGCAGTCCTTGTTTTTACCATTATGGGTGAACCGTAAGTTCATTGGTTGATAGCTGTCTCTTATAGATTACTTTCAAACAGAAGGTCAATAGGGGAAATATTTACAGGTTAGAAACAAAAAGACAATTACAACATTTTTAAAAATCAAATTACGAACTAAGTATTTAAAATAGAAATGCTGAGCCATGTTGTAACTGCACGATGTGGGAACTGGTGGACCCCATTGTGGTTCATAGTGACCACATCTGTAGCAATATGTTGGTCACTTGAGGAACTCTGCTTAAATTAGGGGAGGAGAGAGTTATCTGGATGCTGTGTTTCAGGCAACAGTCACACCACTTAGATTAAATAACCCTAATTCGGTCAGTGGTCAGGGACAGGAGGGTGTAACTATAAGTGAGACAGGTAGAGGCATCCAGAGCTGAACAGCCTCACCCCCTGAGCTTATCTAACAGATTTGAGATTGCTTTTCCTTTTGTGGATGCAAATGTGGGCTGTATGGAAGATGAGCAAACTAACCAAAGCACCGTGGTACAAGAAGTCATTCAAGAAGGGGAAGGAAACAGAAATGTATTTGTAACGGGGACAGTACAATCAAGGGAATAATTAGTGATCTCTGGGGCCAGCATCAAGAGTCCTGGAGGCTGTGTTGCCTGCCTCATGCTCAGGTTCAAGATATCCCAACTGGACTTTGAGGAAGTTGGGAAGTTGAGGGGAGGCGAAACATGTCGTGGTTCACTGCAGATACCAATGATATAGGTAGAAAGGAGAAAGTGCTTTAGTTGAGGAAATATGAGTAGCTAGGGGCTAAATTAAAAGGCAGAACCATAAAGGTGGTCATCTCTGGATTACTACCTGAACCACAAGCAAACTAGCACAGGCTGAATTTGATTAGAGGTAAACACTGTGACTCAAGATTGTTATGGGAGAATCAGGTTTGAGTTTATGGGTTATTGGCATCAGAACTGGAGAAGGAGGGAGCTGTTCTGATGGGATGGATGCCACTGAATCATGCTGGGACCAGAGTCCTGATAAATCACATAACCAGAGCTGTGGCTTTAAACTAAATAGTGGAGGTGTGGGTTCAGTTGAATGGGAAATTAATGGAAAAATTTTAAGGGGGGGGTTGGTGGGTGCTCAACAGGGGCTATTATCAGTTGCAGAGCAAGTAAAGTACAGACAGTAAGGAAAGAGTCAGGCATCTGACTTCAGGCACAGCAAGTTAGTGGACAACTATGAGAACAGGGACAGTCAACACAGAACTGAAGGTGTCGTACTTAAACGCACACAGTACACAAAACAAGTCCAAAGAGGTTAGAGCGCAAATTGAAATTGGCAGGTATAATATGTGGTTATCACAAAAGTATGGCTGCAAGGGGATCAGGGCTGGGAACGAAACATCCGAGGATAATGTCCTACCAAAAGTACAGGTGGATTTGGGGGGGTGCTTTGCTATTAAGAAATTAAATAGATAGCAAAACGTTATATGCAGTCGGAAGGTGTAGAATCTGTCTGGGTAGAGTTGAGGAACCAGAAAGGAAAAAAAAGAAAAGGAAATACTCTTGATAGGAGTTGCTTAAGGCTTCTGAGCATCACTGGAGAAGGAAATAAATCCGGAAATGTAAAAGGCATGTAAGAAAGGCCCTATTACAGTAATGATGAGGGACTTCAGCACACATGGACTGGCAAAATCAGACTGGTAGTTGATCTCAAGAGAAGAAATTCATAGAATGTCTACAAGATTTTATTTTGGAGCAACTTGTGAACAGCCTACTAGAGAACAGGCAATTCTGGATTTAGTGCAGTGTGGTGAGACAGACCTGATCAGGGAGCTGAAGGTGAAGGAACCCCTGGGGGACAGTGGCCATAATATGATAGAGTTCACCCTATTGTTTAAGAGAGAAAAGCTGGAATCAGATGCAACAGTATTACAAATGGCTAAAGACATGAGAGACGAGATGGTCAGAGTTGATTGGAAGAGGAATCTAGCATGGAAGATGATGGAGCAGCACTGGCAGGAGTTGCTGGAGGTAATTTGGGAGACAGAGCTTAATTTCATCCCAAGGAGAGCATGACAAGGCAAGTCAAGGAAAGCATAAAAGCAAGAGATAAAGCATACAATGTGGTGAAGGTGGGTGGGAAGCCAAAGAATTGGGAAGCCTTTAAAACAAGTAGAGGATAACTGAAAAAGCAATAAGGGGGAGAAGATTCAATATGACAGTAAGCAAGCTAGTATTATCAAACAAGATTGCACGAGCATTTTTACATACAAGTTATTCTGCTATAACATACATTTTATTAATGTGAATTTGCTGTAACGCGATTGATGAACTGGGGACATTGTTTCCAAAGCATGAACTTTTAAAGCATTTATTGGTTATAATACAATTCTGGCCTCATTAGTTTCTACTAATACGCAATTTTCTTATAATGTAGGATTGCACGAGAATGGAACTACTACATTATAGCAGAACCGACTGTATCCAAAAGGTAAGATAGAAGCAAGAGTTGACTTTAGACTGCTGGAAAATGAGGCTGGAGAAGTAATAATAGTGAACAAAGTAATGGTGGAGTAGGCAATTTGCATCAATTTTCATAGTGGAAGATACCAGCAGCATTCCAGAACTTCAAGAGAGTGAGAGGTGGAGGTGAGGAATAGCGGCAATCACCATGAAGAAGCTGAAAGTGGAACGTGGATAAATCACCCAATCCAGATGGACTACCCTCTGAAGAAGTTCACTTCTGAAGGAGATAGCTGAGCAAATTGTAGAGGCATTGGTGGTAATCTTTCAGGAATCACTGGAGTCAGAAAGGGTCCAAGAGGGTGGTTAAATTGCTAATGTAACACCCTGTTTAAGCAGGGAAGGAGGCAGAAGGCAGGAAACTGTAGGCCGGTTAGCTTGACATCAGTCATTGGTATGATTTTAGAGTCTACTTTAAGAATGAGTACCCGAAGTGCGTGGTAATATAGGGCAGAATCAGTATGGCTTTGTCCAGGGAGGTTATGCCTGACATCTGTTAGAATTCTTTGAGGTGGTAATGAGCGAGTTAAATAACAGAGAGCCGGGGACATGATCTATTTGGATTTCCAGAAGGCCTTTGACAAGGTGCTGTATAGGAGACTGCTAATTAAGAGGGGAAAGGTATCAGCATGGACAGAGGATTGGCTGACTAGCGAAGGCAGAGTAGGGATAAAGGGTTTTATTTCAGGATGGCAGCCGGTGACGAGTGGTGTTCCGCAGGTGTCAATGTTGGGATAACTAGCATTCATGTTATACAATTATGATCTGAACAAAGGAACTGAGGGCACTGCTGCTAGGTTTGCAGATGACACAAAGACAGGCGGAGGGACACGGAAATGGGGAGGCTGCAGAAGGATTGTACAGGCTAGGAGAGTGGGCAAAGAACTGGCAGATAGAATACAATGTGGGAGACTGTGAGGTTGTGCACATTGGTTAGAAGAATAGAGGTGTAGACTATTTCTAAACAGGGAAAGATTTTGGAAATCTGAAGCTCTAAGGGACCTAAGAGTCCTAGTTCAAGATTCTCTTAAGGTTAACATGCAGGTTCAGTTCGCAGTTAGGAAGGCAAATGCCTTGTTAGCACTCATTTCAAGAGGGCTAGAATAAAACAGCAGAGATGTTCTACTGAAACTCTATAAAGTTCTGGTCAGACTGCATTTGGAAGAGTATGTGCAGTTTTGGGCTCCGTGCCTAAGGACTGATGTGCTGGCATTGAACAGGTACAGAGGAGGTTTACAAGAATGATCCTAGGGATGAAGGGCTTGTCATTATGAGAAACAGTTGAGAACTATTTGTCTGTGTTTGATAAGAATTGAGAAGAATTAGGGAGAATCTAGTTGAAATTTACAGAATACTGAGAAGCCTGTATAGAGTAGATGTGCAGAAGATGTTTCAACTGGGAGGAGAGAGGAGGGCACAGCCTCAGAGTGAAGGACAACCCTTCAGAACTGAGAGGAAGAGGAATTTCTTCAGCCAAAGGGAGGGGAATCTGTGAATTCATTGCTGCAGAAGGCTGTGGAGTCAAAGTAATTGAATTTAAGACAGAGATAGATAGATTCTTGATTGGTAAGGGAATTTTGGATTTCGGGAGAAGGTAGGAGAATGGGGTTGAAAAACACAGCAGTCACTTTCAAATGGCAGAGCAGACTTGATAAGCCAAATAGCCTTATTCTGAATGGATGGGTAGGTGGGCATTTGATAAATGAGTGAGATTGGTGACTGAAATGAGAAAGTGGGTGGGGCTTTTTAAAATTCATTCATGGAACATAGACATTGCTGGCTGGGCCTTCATTTATGTGCCCATCTATAAGTAACCTTGAGAAGTTGGTGGTGAGCTGTCTTCTTGAAATGTTGCAGTCTTCAGCACAGGAGTGTAGGAACACCCCAATGCTGATAGGAAGACAGTTCCAGGATTTTGACTTAGCAACAGTGAAGGAATGATGACATATTTCCAAGTCAGGATGATGTGTGACTTAGAGGGGAACTTGCAGCTTTTGTCCCCATGTCTCTGCCCTTGTTTTTCTTATTGGTAGAGATCATAGTTTGGAAAGCATTGCTAGAGGAGCAGAAGGTCTGGTGGGTCAGTGAGTGAGGTGGTTAAGTGGGAACAATGCATGAATTGGTCAGCGATCCAGTCAGGAGGGTAGCTGGGAGTTTGACAGGGTTATCCGGTCAGTTTAGTAAAGAATTTGGTGGGTGGGGGAGTGGCTGAAAAGTTTGGGGGGGTTAATCAGGTCAGGCGTTGGTGAATGTTTGGAGGCTTAACTGGGATGGGGGTGCAGGAGACATTTGGATAGTCATTCAATTAGTTACCCTGGTATTAGGCGACCTTTTTCAGCAGCCTAACAGTTGCTGGGTAACTACCCAGATGACTGTCCACGAATGTCCATGTCTTTGTGACAGTCAGTGAAACGGGAATTGCCCACCGAAAGGTCAAACTTCATGAGCAATTCTTACATAAGTTAGGTCTGCCACAGGGTCCCAGTTAGCAGTTAAGGCACATGCATTGTTCGCGTTCATTTCGAGAGGGCCAGAATAAAACAGCAGATGTTCTACTGAAACTCTATGGTTCTAGTCAGACCGCATTTGGAAGAGTATGAGCAGTTTTGGGTTCTGTATCTAAGGAACGATGTGCTGGCATTGGAGGGGTCAAGAGAAGGTTCACAATTCCCAAGTGTAGGTCCAGTCTACTACAATCTCACGACTGGACGATTTGACATGCATGAATGGACACATAAATCAGCCATACACACGCGCGCGCACACACAGAATCGAACAATAGGAAATTAGGAAAAATCCTCAGAAATCTTCTCCCATTCAGGAATGAACCAACAACAAATCTCAGCCTGGAAATCAGAAGAGAAATGCTTCCATAAACACACAATGTCCTACACACAGCTCCAGTCAAACAGTTCAGCACAAAACACCGATAAACAGCTCTCTCTCAGCTGGATCTTCTCACACAGCATTAGGGACATTTCCACCTCTGATTGCCCACAGGATAGTCAGACTGCCTAAAGATTGGTGTGGATATTATGGGATATAATTTGCATACAAATTGCTCCTTCACTCACCATCTCACTTGATTTTCAGGCCCTACAGGAAGTGAAACCGTTCTGGAAGAGGAAGAGGTGTGGACGGGCTCTGTGATTGATGTCTCTCATAGCCAATCCAATTTTTTCGGGAGCAATATGAGTTTCCGGAAGTTTGGGAAAGTGATAGGTGAAATTAAGGTGATTTTGTTCTGCAAAACAGTTGGGGGTTTAAATCTGTCATTGTCCCATCTGAATAAAACCTCACTCAGTTCCTTCAGCAATGCTGGAGGCAATCGCGTAGTGATAATGTCTGGACTAGTAATCTGGAGCGAATGCTCTGAGACATGGGTTTCAATCCCACTGGTGAAAGTTTAAGAAAATTTGCAAATTTAAATAAAAACTAGCTTCATTACAACCATGTAACCAATGTTGCTTTAAATAAACGCTTAATTAATACTTTTTAGGGAAGGAAATCTGTCATCTGACCTGGTCCAGCCAACAAGGTAAAAACAATAACTGCAGATGCTGGAAACCAGATTCTGGATTAGTGGTGCTGGAAGAGCACAGCAGTTCAGGCAGCATCCAAGGAGCTTCGAAATCGACGTTTCGGGCAAAAGTCCTTCATCAGGAATAAAGGCAGTGAGCCTGAAGCGTGGAGAGATAAGTCCAGTAGTGAGTGGCATTTGTCTTTGAGGTTAAAGTTACTCGTCGCATATTGAGTTAAAAATCACACAACACCAGGTTATAGTCCAACAGGTTTAATTGGAAGCACTAGCTTTCGGAGCGGCGCTCCTTCATCAGGTGATAGTGGAGGGCTCGATCGTAACACAGAATTTATAGCAAAAATTTAGTGTGATGTAACTGAAATTATACATTGAAAAATTGATTGTTAAGCCTTTCATCTGTTAGAATACAGTGATAGTTTCACTTCTTTCATGTGTAAATCACAAAACCTTTTTTTAAAGTTGCATTCTCGGGTTAGCTGTTAACAATGGTGATAGCTAGACAATATGTTGAAGGTGTTGGCCCCCTGTGTTCTCTGTCTATGCCATGATGTTTAGATTGATTCTAATCTAAAAAGTGAGATAACGGAGTTTTACATGAATCCATGCAGTTTTTGAGCAAAGTACAATGTAACTCTGCAATACAAATTCACCCCACAAAATATATGTGTGCATGTGGGTCTTTGTCTCTGTGTGTGTCTGTCTCCAAATCATGTCTCATATTGATATTGTCAGTTTGAAAATCTCCAAGAAAGAATGCTGAACCCACACTATGAATCTGTGCCAAACGTTTTTATTTCTGTACAGTATGTTGCTGCCCATCCTGAGTTGCCTCCGAACTGAGTGGCTTGTCCAGGCATTTCAGATGGTGATTAAGACGGAATCAAATTTTTGTGTCTGGAGTTGGACAACAAGTGACTCCAGACACAAAAATTTGATTCCGTCTTAATCACCATCTGAAATGCCTGGACAAGCCACTCAGTTCGGAGGCAACTCAGGATGGGCAGCAACATACTGTACAGGAATAAAAACGTTTGGCACAGATTCCTAGTGTGGGTTCAGCATTCTTTCTTGGAGATTTTCAAACTGACAATATCAATATGAGACATGATTTGGAGACAGACAGACACACACACACAGACAAAGACCCACATGTGCACATATATTTTGTGGGGTGAATTTGTACTTGCAGAGTTACATTGTACTTTGCTCAAAAACTGCATGCATTCATGTAGAACTCTGAGCTCAAAAACTGCATGAATTTATGTAAAACTCCGTTATCTCACTTTTTTAGATTAGAATCAATCTAAACATCATGGCATAGACAGAGAACACAGGGGGCCAACATCTTCAACATATTGTCTAGCTATCACCATTGTTAACAGCTAACCCGAGAATGCAACTTTAAAAAACGGTTTTGTGATTTACACATGAAACAAGTGAAACTATCACTGTATTCTAACAGATGAAAGGCTTAACAGACAATCAATTTTTCAATGTATAATTTCAGTTACATCACTCTGTAAATTTTTGCTATAAATTCTGTGTTACGATCGAGCCCTCCACTATCACCTGATGAAGGAGAGTCGCTCTGAAAGCTCGTGCTTCCAATTAAACCTGTTGGACTATAACCTGGTGTTGTGTGATTTTTAACTCAATATGAGACGTGTAACTTTAACCTCAAAGACAAATGCCACTCACTACTGGACAAAACAGAAAATCAGTTGTAAAGGAATGGCAAACAAAAACTTCATATGGGAGATAAATGATCTGAGAACTTAAGCATGAAGCAGTGCACCTTTAGCCTCCAATCGAAATGAGGACAAGAGTGTCAGCATAAGTAAGGGAGTGAAGGGGTAGTCGGGTGAAAGGGGTGTGTATGGGAGTGCGAAGGAGGGGAGACAGAGTTGAGTGCATCATAAAGCTGTGGTCTGGGTTCTCGTCACTGGATTTTCAAGCGTGTACTTCCAATTTCAGCGCTGCCCATGTAATGATTGAATGGATTGACTTGCATGGTAACTGGTTGGGATTTTAATTTATTTCTCTCCTTGACATGCTGTGAGAGACATTAATTGGAGAGCCCAGTTATTCTACCCATTCTCTGCACCTCCTCTTCCAGAGCAGCTTCACAATTTGTTGCGAGTGAAAACCAAATAAGGAGATGTTGAAAGAAGAAGCAGCTTTTGTTCAAGTTGTCATCCAAAAAATCCACAGTGATGTTCAGAACTAAATGTCCAAATGTGAAGGAGCCGTGGTTATACAAAAATTGTATTTTCTTGTTATTCATTATTGGATTGTAGATATTTTTGGCTGCGAGAATGTTTATTTCCCATTGCTAAATTCCCTAAATGAAGATAGTTTTAAAGTATCTTCTTGAACTGCTACAAGAGTTCTAATTCTGAGTCGAGAATGTGGTGCTGGAAAAGCACAACAGGTCAGGCAGCATCCGAGGAGTAGGGGAATCAACATAAATTACGAGTTTTGGGCATAAGTCTTTCATCAGGAATGTTCTCCAGCATCTGCAGTCCTCACTTTCTTCTAATTCTAATTTTGACCCAGGCAAGAATTTCTAGCTCCTTTTTTTTTCTTTTATTTATAATACTGGTCCGATTCAGCTTATGGTCAATGGAAAACCCAGAAGTGTTGATACTGAGAGCTTTAATGATGGAAATGACATTGAATGTCAAAGGGCAATGATTAGATTTTCTCTTGTTGGATGGATAATAACTGGCACCACACTATGATGCATGTGACTTGCTACTTGTCTGACCAAGCATAGATGTTGTTCAGGTTTTGCAGTGTATGGACACAGACTACTTCAGAGTCTAAGGAATTGCAAATGGTGCCAAACATTATGCAACCGTCTGCGAACACCCCCATGTTTTATTTTATGATGGATAGAAGGTCATTGATGAAGCAGCTGAAAATGGTTATACATAGCATATTACTCTGAGGAACTCCTATATAGTAATGTCCTGTGGCTGTGATGATTGGCCTCCAATAACCACAATCACTATCCTTTATGCTAGGTATGATGCTAACTTTTCTCCTGATTTCCATTGGTTATAGTTTTGCTAGGACTCCTTATTGCCACACTCAATCAAATTCTGCCTTGTCACCTTCACTTCATCTCTTAAATTCAGGTCTTGCTCATGTTTGGGCAAAGACTGCAATGAGGTCAGGAACTGAGTGGGCCTTCTAGAACCCAAACTGGATATCAATGAGCAGGTTATTGTTGAATAAGTGCCACTTGGTAATATTGTTAACATTCTCTTCCATCACTTTGCCTGGAGTATATGTCCTGTATTCATTGGGTTCAGATGAGTGCTTGACATGATACACCTGGAAAAAGGGTGTATCAACTACTTCTCAGAGGCAATTCTCCCTCTTCAGGTGATTGTTTATCAGGCAACTACCTTCTTTCACTGGAAGATGGACGAGGAAGGATAGAGAATGACTCATGGCAGAGTTGTTATCAATCTACCTGGAGAGCAGGATGCTGCATTTCCAAGCTATTGAGATCATTACATACTATGCCAACCATCTGTTCATTCTTTGATATCAATGAACCACTCTTAATTATCTATTTAAATTTTCAATTTAAACTACTGCATCTTTGTAAATTATATTTAAATTACTTACAAGTGTCAACTACTTATATTGTGCAACTGTGGACCCAAATCCTAGATGCTTTTTGCTCTGATCTGCTGTGCTCCCCAATCATTGATAATGGGATATTTGTGGAGCTTTCTTCTCCTGTTTGTTATTTAATTCTCAGCAACCAATCATGATGTGGCAGGACTCTAGATCTGTGTCTGATCAATTGGTTGTGGGATTGCTTAACCTTGATGCTGCTTCTGCTGTTTGACAACCAACACCATGACCTTTTTTTAGGTTTGCCTGCTGTTGTGCTTCCTGCACTTTTCTTTGAAACAGGGTTGATTCCCTGACTTGAGTGTAATGGTAGAATGGTGATATATTAGACCATAAGATTACAGATTGTTGTTGAATACAATTCTGCCAAATTTATTGCTACTAATCATTTACCTAGCTTTCTGCCCCAAGAAACTGTCACAGAAACATTCTACAATTCATCGGCGAAACCAGCCTTGGCAATTTTATTTTATGTTTGTATAAGGATTAAAGTCTCCCATAATTCCTATATTACCTTTGTTACAAGCTCCAATAATTTGATTGATTGTTTAATGGTTTAACTACTCTAAGGAGGCTTACAAATTGCACTCACCAAATACTTTTTGACTCTTGCTAATGCTAATAAGCGCATTTACTAATTCTACATAAGAACTAGGAGCAGGAGTAGGCCATCAATAAGATCATGGCTGGTTTTCTTGTGGGCTCAGATCCATTTGCCCACGCTCTCACCATATCCTTAATTCCTTTATAGTTCAAAAAATCTATCGTAGCTTTACAAACATTTACTGAAGTAGCGTCAACTACTTCACTAGAATTTTGTAGATTTACAACCCTCTGAGTGAAGAAGTTCCTTCTCAATTCAGTGCTAAATCTGCTCCCCTTAATCTTGAGGCTATACCCTCTTGTCCTAGTTTCACCTGCCAGTGGAGACATCCTTTCTACTTCTATGTTATCTATTCCCTCCATAATTTTATATGTTTCTATAAGACCTCCTTCATTCTTCTAAATTTCAACAAATATAATCTCAGTCTACTTCGTCTCTTCTCATAAGCCAACTCCCTTCAACTCCAGAATCAACCTAGTGAACCTCCTCTACACCCTCTCCAGTGCCAGTACATCCTTTCTCAAGTAAGGAGACCAAAACTGCACTTAGTACTTTAGATATAGATTAGAGTGGTGCTGGAAAAGCACAGCCGATCAGGCAGCATCCGAGGAGCAGGAAAATCGACTTTTGGGCAAAAGCCCTTCATCAGAGTCTTGATTTCCAGCATCCGCAGTCTTCACATTTGCCTAGTACTCCAAGTGTAGCCTCACCAGCATCCTATACAGCCACAATGCAACCTCCCTGCTTTTAAACTCAATCCCTTTAGCAATGAAGGACAAAATTCCATTTGCCTTCCTAATTGCTTATTGTACCTGCAGATCAATCCTCTATGATTCATGCACAAGGACACCTGGGTCCCTCTGCATAGCAGCATGCTGCAACCTTTTACCATTCTAGTAATAATCCATTTTACTGTTACTCCTACCAAAATGGATAACCTCACATTTATTAACATTGTATTCCATTTGCCAGACCTTTGCCCAAACACTAGGAGAAAGTGAGGACTGTAGATGCTGGAGATCAGAGCTGAAAAATGTGTTGCTGGAAAAGCGCAGCAGGTCAGGCAGCATCCAAGGAGCAGGAGAATCGACGTTTCGGGCATAAGTCCTTCTTCAGGAGTGAGGAGGGTGTGCCAAGCAGTCTAAGATAAAGGGTAGGGAGGAGGGACTTGGGGGAGGGGTGTTGGGAATGCGATAGGTGGAAGGAGGTTAAGGTGAGGGGGTGGGGGCGGAGAGGTCAGGAAGAAGATTGCAGGTCAGGAAGGCGATGCTGAGTCCAAGGGTTGGGACTGAGATAAGGTGGGGGGAGGGGAAATGAGGAAGCTGGAGAAATCTGCATTCATCCCGTGTGGTTGGAGGGCTCCTAGGCGGAAGATGAGGCGCTCTTCCTCCAGGCATCGTGTTGCCATGGTCTGGCGATGGAGGAGGCCAAGGACCTGGAGGGGGAGTTAAAGTGTTTAGCCACGGGGCGGTTGGGTTGGTTGGACACCTTCCTTTGACTGACTGAACTGGTCTTCACTCTGAACAACTTCTCTTTCCAATCCTCCCACCTCCTCCAAACCAAAGGAGTAGCCATGGGCACCCGCATGGGCCCCAGCTATGCCTGCCTCTTCGTCGGATATGTGGAACAGTCCATCTTCTGCAGCTACACTGGCACCACTCCCCACCTTTTCGTCCACTACATCGATGACTGTATCAGCTGTATCGGCGCTACCTCATGCTCCCACGAGGAGGTTGAACAGTTCATCCACTTTACTAATACCTTCCACCCCGACCTCAAATTTACCTGGACCGTCTCAGATTCCTCTCTCCCCTTCCTAGACCTCTCCACTTCTATCTCGGGCGACCGACTCAACACGGACATTTACTATAAACCGACCGACTCCTACAGCTACCTAGATTACACCTCCTCCCACCCTGCCCCCTGTAAAAACGCCATCCCATATTCCCAATTCCTTCGCCTCCACCGCATCTGCTCCCCGGAGGACCAATTCCAATACCGAACAACCCAGATGGCCTCCTTCTTCAAAGACTGCAATTTCCCCTCAGACGTGGTTGACGATGCTCTCCACCACATCTCCTCCACTTCCCGCTCCTCCGCCCTTGAACCCCATCCCTCCAATCGCCACCAGGACAGAACCCCACTGGTCCTCACCTTCCACCCCACCAACCTCCAGATACATCGTATCATCCTTCGTCATTTCCGCCACCTCCAAACAGACCCCACCACCAAGGATATATTTCCCTCCCCTCCCCTATCAGCGTTCCGGAAAGACCACTCCCTCAGCAACTCCCTCGTCAGGTCCACATCCCCCACCAACTCAACCTCCACTCCCGGAACCTTCCCCTGCAACCGCAAGAAATGCAAAACCTGCGCCCACATCTCCCCCCTCACTTCCCTCCAAGGCCCCAAGGTATCCTTCCATATCCATCACAAATTTACCTGCACCTCCACACACATCATTTACTGCATCCGCTGCACCCGATGTGGCCTCCTCTACATTGGGGAGACAGGCCACCTACTTGTGGAACGTTTCAGAGAACACCTCTGGTACACCCGCACCAACCAACCCAACCGCCCCGTGGCTGAACACTTTAACTCCCCCTCCCACTCTGCCAAGGACATACAGGTCCTTGGCCTCCTCCATCGCCAGACCATGGCAACACGACACCTGGAGGAAGAGCGCCTCATCTTCTGCCTAGGAACCCTCCAACCATAAGGGATGAATGCAGATTTCTCCGGCTTCCTCATTTCCCCTCCCCCCACCTTATCTCAGTCCCAACCCTCGGACTCAGCACCGCCTTCCTGACCTGCAATCTTCTTCCTGACCTCTCCGCCCCCACCCCCTCTCCGGCCTATCACCCTCACCTTAACCTCCTTCCACCTATCGCATTCCCAACACCCCTCCCCCAAGTCCCTCCTCCCTACCTTTTATCTTAGACTGCTTGGCACACCCTCCTCATTCCTGAAGAAGGACTTATGCCCGAAACGTCGATTCTCCTGCTCCTTGGATGCTGCCTGACCTGCTGCGCTTTTCCAGCAACACATTTTTCAGCTTTGCCCAATCACTTAAAATATCTATGTTCCTCTGTAAAGTTTCACTGTCCTCTGCACACTTTGCTCTGCCACTCATCTTAGTGTCATCTGCAAACTTTGACACTCTACACCTGGTCCCCAACTCTAAATCATCTGTATAAATCGTGAATAATTGCGGTCCCAACACTGATCCCTGAGGCACACCACTAGTGACTGATTGCCAACCAGAATAGCACTCATCTATCCACACTCTTTGTTTCCTATTAGTCTACTTAATGATTTTCTGAAGAAGACCTTATTACTGAAGTTCTTATCTCATCTTATTCTTATCATGGCTACCACACCTCCTTTACCATTCTATATGTTTCTATATATTTAAAACGTTGTGCATCTTGGAATATTTATTTTCAACCTGTGATTACTTTACA
The DNA here is from genome assembly GCF_037043375.1 of Chiloscyllium plagiosum. Lineage (NCBI taxonomy): Eukaryota > Metazoa > Chordata > Chondrichthyes > Orectolobiformes > Hemiscylliidae > Chiloscyllium > Chiloscyllium plagiosum. Next base: position 56,310,713 of record NW_028270173.1, on the reverse strand, counting down.
GCCACGTCTCTGTAATACTATACATTTATGCAATATATTTAGGATGCTTTGTGCATTCAAATAAGAACCTTTAATTTCATTTTTTCACTTGTTTCCTGCAATTAGTTTTTTTGTTGATATACAATTTTTACCAATATACAGTTTTTGTTGAACTTTCTGTCTCTTCCTGTCATACTCTGTTGACTTTACCCATGTTGTTCTACTCTATTTCTACTCAAATTTCTGGCTGAAAAGAAGCTTACATTTGGGTACAGAAAAGAAAACTACAGGGTCCAGCTCATTGAAGAATTTACTGTTAGACATTGACTGCACTAAGTTATAACTCACATGAACTGATTTTTCAATATTTGGATTGATCAAAACATATAATGTATAAACTATCTCCTCACTTGTCCTGACTTTCATAACTACCTGAGTGCTTGCATGTGAGATGGAGTGGCAGAGTAATTTCCCACATTTGGAATGTTTTGTTAATTATCTCTGTCATTTATTCCATTTTAAAGCATTTAGCGGTTTAAATTATTTCTAAGTTTGGAATCTGTAAACCCGGGTTTAGGGAACATCACTCTTTCTATTTCGGTAGGGGATGGGTCTTAAAAAAGGAAAATAATAACTCAAATGATACCTCTCTGTCTTGGCTTCAAAGAGGAAGAATAATGATAACTTAAGTTCAACCCCATTCCCCCTTTGTATGTGTCAGGTGATACTACCTCCGAGAACAAAATGTTTATGTAACTCTGCCCCTCTGTGATCCCCTGCAATGTCTAAAACTTAGAATGCAGCTCATCAACTCAGAGCTGAAGTTGCACAAACTGAAGTTGTTTGCAGCAAAGCTGGTTGCCTAAGACTTCATACACTTCACGGATTTCCCATATGCCCTTTATTTCCAATCTCATTTATTTACTTGATGGACTAGTTAATTATTTAGGGTCTAGATTAAGTGGTGCTGGAAAAGCACAGCAGGTCAGGCAGCACCCGAGGAGCAGGAAAATCGACGTTTCGGGCAAAAGCCCTTCATCAGGAATGAAGGCAGGGAGCCTTTATCTCTCCACCCTTCATTCCTGATGAAGGCCTTTTGCCCGAAACATCGATTTTCCTGCTCCTTGGATGCTGCCTGATTTGTTGTACTTTTCCAGCACCACTCTAATCTAGACTCTGATTTCCAGCATCTGCAGTCCTCACTTTTGCCTAATTAATAATTTACACAGCTAAAGAAACACAATAGTAACTTGCATTCAACCAGCTTAGAGATAGTAGAAGAAAAAAATCATCAAATTTTGGAGGCTGATTAAAAGAGGTGGAAAATTAAAACCTCTATCTCCTCTGGACCAAATACAGAGGAACCTCGATTATCCGAACGACATGGGCAGGGAGTATTTTATTTGGATAATTGAATGATTGGATAATTAAATGCTGGATTCACAGTTTAGCTAAGCATTGGGACCTTGTGATCTTGTCCAGATAATCCAAAATTTGAATAATCGAATGCTGGATAATCGAGGTTCCTCTCAACTTTGCAACCAGTGATTCAGAAGATTCTTATTCCTATTCCTTCAGAGTTAATGCTGCATTTACCCAGTTTTGATAAAACAAAAAGAGACAATATTCGCCAATCACTTATCTTCTTTGCTCCTATGTTACACTGCGATTTTATTTACAGTGCTCTGAACCCACGGACTGACCTGCCTTCTATGCTCCCTCCCAACTCTTTAACTCCTATGGCTGTTTTTAGGTTCCCCTCTCTGTCTGGGAAGCAACTCCTACCTTATGCAGCAATGGAAGGCTTATCAAAAAGGTAAAAGATGGAGCTCTTCTTTCTCAATATGCAGTAAATAACCAAATATACCTGTGTCTGTGTCTTAATTGGGCTTAGTCTACATGAGTGACTTGCTGTCCAACAAATGGAGAAATTTCATTTACATTTCCGTTTATGAATGTGTTATTTATTAAACACGTGGCCCTTTTCCATTCAATTACCATTTAACTCTTTGTGGTCTTCTGAGTCTGACAAGTCAGGAGCAGATAACATTGAGATTTGCACTGAAAGGTAATTGAAATGAAACGTTTTCAGGCATTACATAACTTTTTTCCTGTATTTTTTTTAAAAAAATGTAATGTTCTTGTAAATGACTAATTGTAAGTGTAATGACTATTTATTTTGAAACTTACCATCATTGTTACTTAGTAATTCTGAGTGTAATTAGCCTCTCTTATTTAAATTAGCAGTCATTGTTATTTAATGATTCCTAGTTCACAATTCAAGTTGATTGTAGCAATATTTATTATGGGATCTTATGATCAGGATGATGGAGCTTGGATGTACATGATTGACCCTTCAGAAGTGCCCCACGGTTACTGCGGATGTGCATTTGGAAAAGCTAAAGAAGCTACAAATACAAAGATTGAGAAGCTGCGGTTGAAAGACATGACTTGCAGAGAAGTGGTTGCAGAAGTTGCAAAAATAATCTACATTGTCCATGATGAAGTTAAGGACAAATCCTCCGAGTTGGAGTTAAGCTGGGTTGGAGAAATTACAAAAGGTAGACATGAGCTTGTACCTAAAGATATTAAAGAGGAAGCAAAAAAATGTCAAAGAATCTCTTGAGGAAGATGATGAATCTGATGATGACATGTGATTAGTTTCTTTTGAAATATACAGTACTGATAGTGCATTTTTCCTTATTTTTAAAACAAATGACAGTATCAAGTTAACTTGGTTTCTAATGTGTGTAAATTTGAACTTTACAAAATACTTGTAAAAATGGATCTGAATGCAACTAAATATCCTATATCAATGACCAAAATATAAACCTTACCTGTTAAAGTACAAAACAAAAATCAAGTTGAGTGTTAGCCTTTTTGCAATCCATCCAACAGTCTTTTCCTTTGCTCTTGTGCTGCCTGGGAAGGAGGAGGAGAGCTGAGTGGAAGAAAGAAAGTGGCTATGTCGTCTGCCTCTCTTCATTATCCAGTGTCTCTGCTGGAAACAGAGGGTATGTGACAATCAAATGAGGAAAAAAAAAGGACTCCCACACGGAGGAATAGCAGACTGGCAGTCATTGTGGAATAGTCTCAAACTATTCAGCCCCTTCAGCAAATGAGGAGACGGAGTTGGAGGGAATAATGTCTTCTTTTCCTGTTTTACAGCAATGTACCTTATTACATCAAAGCACATAGAGAAGAAAGACGCCTGCAATTCAAGGACACCTTCATGGAAACAGAACCATTTAAGTATGACCAGATCTTCACACAGTCATCTGAGCTCATGCAACATAAATATATCCACTCAGGGAAGAAACCATTCAATTGCATGTGGATGCATGACAGGGGAAAATGCATTTACATGCAGGTTGTGCAGCCGATCATTCTCACAGTCATTAAACATGTTAATGTGCATATTCATATAGGAAAGAAGCTGTTCACATGTAAGATGTGTGACAAAATCTTCACACAATTGTTGCCCCTCCTGCAACATCAAACATTTCATACCAGAGAGAAATCTTTCAAGTGTCAGGTTTGTGATAATGCTTTTGCAACATCATCAAATCTCTTGATGCACCTGAGAATTCAGACAGAGGAGAAACCCTTCGGCTGTGAGATGACTTTCCTCAATCTCCCAATCTTCTGACTCACCAGAGCATTTACACAGAAGAGAAGTGCTTTCAAACAGCTGTTGAAGCTTATGTAATGTCACTACACTTGTACCAGGGAGAAACCATTCCCATGTGAGATATGCACCAAATCCTTCCCAAAATCATCAGACTGCCTCCTCCTTTTGAGGATTCATACAGAAGAATAGCCCTTCAGATTTTTTTTTGCAAAAAGGAATTATCAATCTCTTAGGCTCACTTAGGGCACCAGAGGATCCATACAGGAGAGTAGATGTTTGTGAGAAAAAACTATAGACCACTCATCTGCTAAAGCAGATTCACACTGGTGAGAAACTATTCAGATGGAAGGTGTGTGATAAGGCTTCACAAAGTCAGTGTGTCTCCTGTCCATCAACATACGCACAGGAGCGAAACCATTTGGTGTTCTGTTAAAAGACCTCCCTGCAGCATCAGTGCAGCCACACAGAAACATTCCAGTGTGATGTGTGCCAGGATTATGTCTTCCCCTCCTCCCTCACCATACACTGACATCACCACACATTCTTGAAGCCAGGTCTCCTGCTTCCGTTGTATTTAGCATTGTCTGTGTAACTCTAAATACAACGGAAGCAGGAGACCTGGCTTCAAGAATGTGTGGTGATGTCAGTGTATGGTGAGGGAGGAGGGGAAGACATAATCCTGGCACACATCACACTGGAATGTTTCTGTGTGGCTGCACTGATGCTGCAGGGAGGTCTTTTAACAGAACACCAAATGGTTTCGCTCCTGTGCGTATGTTGATGGACAGGAGACACACTGACTTTGTGAAGCCTTATCACACACCTTCCATCTGAATAGTTTCTCACCAGTGTGAATCTGCTTTAGCAGATGAGTGGTCTAAAGCAAATCAATTGCTAGGTTTTTTTTCCTTATTTCAAAAATATACTTTATTCATAAAATTATTTTGATTTCTATACAATTGATGATGCCATTCATATGTAAACATTGCATTTCTTTACATACAGTGGTCAGAATTAATCATTCGTATATACAAGTCTGTCCATTTTCCCTCCATATATTTAGCTGAGGCATCAGCAGAGCCCAAATGACTGCGTGGGCCCCCTGTTCTTCGTTAGGCAGGCAGATGTTACACGGTGGTCTTTCCCCACCGCGTCTTGACGGCAGGTGCCCGAAGCTTCAGCGCGTCCCTCAGCACGTAGTCCTGGACCTTGGAATGTGCCAGTCTGCAACACTCAGTCAGGGTCCACTCCTTCAGCTGGAAGATCAACAGGTTTCGGACAGACCAAAGAGCGCCTTTCACCGAGTTGGTGATCCTCCAGGCACAGTTGATATTTGTCTCGGTGTCCGTCCCAGGGAACAGACTGTAGAGCACGGAGTCCCATGTCACGGAGCTACTCGGGACAAACCTCGACAAATGCCACTGCATTCCTCTCCAGACTTCCTTTGTGTAGGCACATTCCAGAAGGAGGTGTGTGACAGTCTCGACCAATCCCGCCCCCCCCTCCCCCCGCTTCGAGGGCAGTGTGCAGTGCGGCAGAGAATCTGGGCGTGCATAAAGGATCTCACAGGCAGAGCCCTTCTCACCACCAGCCAAGCCATGTCTTGGTGCTTGTTGGAAAGTTCTGGCGATGAGGCATTCTGCCAAATGGCTTTGACAGTCTGCTCAGGGAACTGCTCGACAGGATTCGCCCTCTCCTTTTCCCGAAGGGTCTCAAGGACACTACGTGCTGACCACTTCCTGATGGACTTGTGGTCAAAGGTGTTTTTCTTCATAAACTTCTCCACGAAGGACAGGTGATACGGAATGGTCCAAATAATTGGAGCGTTCCATGGCAGCGAGGCCAGGCCCATCCTTCGCAACACCGGGGACAGGTAGAACCTCAGTACGTAGTGACACTTGGTGTTTGCGTACCGGGGATCCACGCACAGCTTGATGCAGCCACACACAAAGGTGGCCATCAGGGTGAGGGTGGCATTGGGTGTGTTTTTTCCCCGGTTGCCCATATCTTTGTACATTGAGTCCCTTCGGACCCTAACCATCTTTGATCTCCATTTAAAATGGAAGATGGCCCGGGTGACTGTGACGGCACAGGTTCTGGGAATAGGCCAGACCTGTGCCACGTATAACGGCAATGACAGTGCCTCATACCTGATGACCAGGTTTTTTTCCTGCGATGGAGAGCGACCGTAGCTTTCATCTGCCCAGTTTCTGCCTCACTTTCCTGATTTGCTCCTCCCAAGACTTTGCGCATGCCCCAGCGCCCCCATACCAAATACCCAGCACCTTCAGGTCCTGACGGTGAAGGGGATGGAGGATTGGTCGGCCCAGTTCTCAAAGAGCATGGCCTCGCTCTTGCCTCAGTTGACCTTGGCCCCTGAGGCCCATTCGAACTGGTCACATATGCACATGAGTCTGCGCACGGACAGCGGATCCGAGCAGAAAACGGCATGTACAGGGAGGCCTTAACCTGCAGGCCCCCACTGCCAGGAATAGTCACCCCTCTCAGGCTCGCATCCTTCCTGATGGACTTGGCAAATGGCTCTATGCAGCACACAAACAAAGCAGGAGAGAGAGGGCAGCCCTGCCTGACTCCAGATCTGACTGGGAAGCTATCTGATTCCCACCCATTGATTGAGACTGCACTGACAATGTTGGTGTAGAGCAGTCTGATCCAATTGCAGATTCCCTCCCCAAAGTCCATTTTGGAGAGAACATCTCTCATATTCGTATGTGATATCCTGTCAAAGGCTTTCTCCTGGTCCAGGCTGATCAGACAGGTGATCAACCCTCTGTCCTGCACGTAGGCGATCATATCCCTGAGGAGTGCGAGACTCTCAGCGATCTTCCTGCCCGGCACAGCACAGGTTTAGTCAGGGTGAATCACCGATCCCAGAGCAGACCTGATCCGTTTGGCGCTGACCTTTGACAAGATTTTGTAATCCGCATTCAATAGTGAGATTGGTCTCCAATTTCTGATCTGCAGCAGGTCCTGGCCAATCAAGTCCCACAGAGCAGAATAGAGCTCGACCAGTAAGCTGTCGCTTCCGGGAGTTTTATTCTTTTCGATGGACTCGAGGGCCTTGGTCAGCTTGTCCAGAGATAGCGGCTGGTCCAGCCTCACCCTTGTTCTGTCTTCGAAGACCTCTGTGATAGAGGACAGGAACGACTGGAGGCCGTGCTGTCGGTTGGCTTCGCGTCATACAGACTGGCATAGAAGGATTTGCTGATCCTCATGATGTCAGCCTGAGTTGACATTATCGAGCCATCTTCTTCCTTCAGGCTGCTGAGCACGGAGCTCTCTTTGTGCACCTTCTGGAAGAAGAAACATGAACACGTCTCGTCCTGTTCCATGGAGTGGACCCTGGACCGGAAGATTATCTTGGAGGCCTCCGAGACAAAGAGTGAGGCTTGCTGGCCCTTCACCTCCTTGAGGTCCTCCGTGACATCCACCCCCATCGTCTGCAGCAGGAGCAGGTTCTGCATACTTACCTGGAGTTGGGACAGTTTTTCCCGCCTCTCTCTCGCCTCCTGAACACCTTTGAGGATGAAGAACCTCTTGATGTTCCCTTTTATTGTTTCCCACCAATCTGCTGGAGACTCAAAGAGGGGCTTCATGGTTCTCCAACCTGCCTAGTCCTGCTTGAGCTCCTCAATTTTTCCTGGGGCCAGCAGCTTTGTGTTCAGCTTCCATATTCCCTTACCATCCCGCTGCTCGTCCTGTAGATGGCAGTCGGCCAGCAGGAGGCAGTGGTCAGGGAAGAACACCGGCTTGACCGAGAGCGTTCGGGACACAAACAGGTAATCTATCCTTGAGCGGAGAGACCCATCTGCCCGTGACCAGGTGTATCTACGCTGCGCTCCGTCAGCAGGGGTGCTGAAGACGTCATGCAGCTTGGCATCTTTTACCGTTTCCATCAGATAACTCAAGAATAAGAAAATATGGAATGATTAAATAATTTTCTTCTCTGAAGTTAAAATAAAACAGATACAAATTGAAAATAGTACAAATACATGATAGGTTAGTCAGAATTTGAATAGGGAAAGTACAGTTTCAGGTTTTAGATTAAGATTTTGAAAAGTCAATCTAATTGTTCCTAAAGGATTTTACATTGTGTCTTTTCAATAGAATGAGAATTAGGTTTATTGTCCTGTGTATTCAAGTTACAAAAGACCAGGGGTTCAGTGTAAAGTGTACAATGTCACCAACACACTGCGCCAGCTTAGGTACAAAGTATCTAGGTACAAATCTTTGTACAAAGAAAAGCGAAAAATTTTAAAAAGTTATACTAAATTACAGATATAATATAAATCAGGAAAATACAAAACAAAGCTAAAAAGATAGACATTAGTCTTTCCACAAGAGTTTTCCACTGGTTACCAACCAGTACCCATCTTTGCTCCGGGCTACTGACCTCCCCGACTCTGGAGATGCTGGTTGCCCCTGCTGTGGGCCCACTGGCTACCCCTGCCCTGAACCCACTGGCTACTGGCCCCGCTTCACTCTGGACTGCTGGCATCCCCACTCTGGGCCCACTAGTTGCCCCTGTTCTGGGCCCACTGGCTACCATCCCCACTTTGCTCCAGGCTGCAAGTCACCCCAGCTCTAAGCCTGCTGACTGCTGTTCCACCTCACTCTGGGCTGTTGGCAGAAGAGGAAAGAGGTAGAAGAGAATAGAAAAGCAGAAGAGAGAGCAGAAAAAGACAAGGAATGGACAGAGTAGATAATGCATTATATAGTCTTTGTTTTTTAGCACTATTTCTTTGTGCATGTAGCATTCTAAGCAATTTTTTGACTTCTCCATAATACAGAACTTTGAAAAATGGGCTGCATAAACTTTTGAAGAGAAAACATTGGCATGACAATTGGAAAGAATGGGGAATGGGATTGATTGGATAGTTTTTAAAAAGTGATTCCTGGGATGTGGGCATCCCTGGCTAGGTCAGCATTTATTGCCCATCTCTAAATGCACAGAGAGCACTTAAGAGTCAACCACATTGGTGTGGGTCCAGTGTCACATGTAAGCCAGACCAGGTAAGAATGGCAGTTTTCTTCCCTAAAGGACATTTGTGAATGAGATGGGTTTTTCCAACAATCAGCAATAGATTCTTGGTCATCATTAGACTTTTAATTCCAGATTTTCTTATTTTGAATTCAAATTCCACCATCCTGCCATGGTGTGATTTGAATCCAGGTTCCCAGAATGTTGGCTGGGTGTCTGGATTAACAGTCCAGCAATAATACTACTAGGCCATCATCTTACTGGATGGGAGGAGAACTTATGGGTTCTCTCATGCATGTGCTGCCCTTGTCCCTGTAGGTCTCAGATTTCACAAGTTTGTAAAGTGTTTTCAAAGGAATCTTGGTGAGTTCCTACAGTGCATCTTGTAGATGGTACACAATGTTATACATAAGCTGTGGACAGACTTAATATTAGAAGTGTTAGAATATGGTGCTAATCAATTGGGATATTTTGTCCTGGAGAATGTCAAGCTTCTTGAGTGTTGTTGGAGGTGCAGTCATCCAGTCAAGTGGGTTGTATTCATCACATTCCTGAATTATGTCTCATGGATGTGGAAGGTTTTGAGGATTGAGGAGGTGAGTTACTCACCTCAAAATTCCTTTCCCTTGACCAGTTCTTGAAAACACAGTATTTATATGGCTGATCCCATTCAGTTTCCAGTCAATGGTAATCCTTTGAACATTGATAGTGGGAAAATTCAGCGATGGGAAGGCCACTGAATGTCAAGAGATGATGGTTGGATTCTCTCTTTTTGACATGGTCATTGTCTAACACGTGTCAGCCGGATGCTACTTGCTACTTAACAGTAGATGTTGGGATCATGTCCAAGCCTTGCTGCATTTTGACTGCTTCAGTATCTGAAAAGTCATGAATTGTGCTGAATATTGTGCATCCCCACCTCTGTCCTTATGATGGGGGGAAGATCATTGCCCAATCATCTCCAGCTATTTTGTCAAAGTACACCACCCTGAAGAACTCATATAGTGATGTCTTTGGATATGGTGAGTGATTTTCAACCATTATGATAATCATTTATTGTGCTAGATATGTCTCCAACCAGTGGGGAATTTTCGCCGATTCCCATTGACTAGTTTAACTGGGCTCATTAAGGTTACACTCGGTCAAATAAAACACTGAAATCATTGGCAGTCATCCTTACTTTCCCTCTTGAATTTTCTTTTGTCCATTTTGTACCAAGGCTGTAATGACATTAGGAGGTAAATGGATCAAGTGCAACCCAAACTGAGTGATAAGGTTATTGTGGAGTAAGTTCCACTTGATGGCATTGTCAATGACACGTTTTGCTGATGATTGTGAGTAGACTAACAGGGTGGTAAGAGATTGGCTTGGAGTTTAGTGTACAGGACCCAACTGGATGATTTTCCACATTCTTAGTAGATACTAATGTTGTAGCTGCACTAGATCAGCTTGGCTAGGTGCATGGCTCATTCTGGAGGCTTAGTCTTCACTGCTGTTGCTGGAATATTGTCTGGGCATAAAACTTTGATGGTATCCAGTGCCAAGATCATTCACTTGGCATGTCTGGCTGAAGAAAACGCTTCCACTTCAGTAAAGGAACAACAAAAACCGTGGAAGAAATGTACATCCAGGCAATTTGATTTGATTTAAGTGACCGGGATTCTTCAAATCACATGAGTGGTGAGCACAAATGAGGTGAGTAACAACAAGTGATAAATTGTTATTATCACTTTGGATGGTGGCTCTTATCAAAAGGGGGATTGTTCGGGTAGCCATGACTGAGCAGCACAAAATGGCCAATGACTGCACGTGAGTGAAACAGCAGAACATGACTGACAGTTATCTTAGAGACCTTGGAAAAATATTTGCTGAATGTAGCCTGCACAACCTAGTAGCTCTGTGGACCCAAGGTAACAGAACTGAGATAGAATATGCAGCTGCAGTTGTTTATCCATAAGACATAGATAAGAAATTTTAACACTACATTTAATTAGTGAATCTGTCTTGAATTATTTAATCCATCTGTTACAATACTAATAGAAGCTTTTCGTTAAAATCCTTCAAATAATCATCATTATGGATACTGAAGTAGTTATATATCATCTATATACCAAAAACATCACTAAAAACATTAAGGGGAAAGATCCAAATAAAATCATGAGGGAAAACCAGCATCAGAGAGTAAAAGCAGCCTCTATATCATTACAGGGAGAACAGGTACAGAAACTAGAATGCAGGTTAAATGAACATATTATAAGACACCCAAGGGTAAAGATCAGGGTGTCTCATAAACGTGGTGAGAAAGAAACCGCTCACAACTCAGTAGCTAAAGAATTCTAACATTAAGTGGAAACCATATAACTTCATTGGAACTGATATTATAACAATTACTAAATTTTTTTTGCATTTCATGCAATGAGGTTAATGAGGAACTTAAAAAATCCTTAAGTGATAGGTGAATATCCAATTAATTTACAGTTAACATGGTGCAGCTGACAAATATCTGGGCGGGAATGTACTTGAATACATTATCCATTGTGAAAAAAGCCCAAGAAGGGAGTGAGGAGAGTCTGGGAAACATCATGAGACCATGGAGGACTGGGAGCTGACCACAAGCATGTCCATCTGTAGCTGCTTAGACAGACAATTAACTTAATTGAAAATATATGTAATTAATTAACGATTGGTTTGTAAGCATTAAAGGCCGGATGAAACAAATGTATAAAAATGTACATTGTCCTTTGTTAGTGAAGACTTCTTTGGATTTTCAGCTGTTTTTTTTCCATGGAATAAACTCTTTGGTGCTGGCAGTGAACTCCTGGGTGTCGAGTGAATCATTTGGTCATTCCAACCCGACACTGAAAATCTGAAACAAACAGAAAATATTGGATATGTTCAGCTGAAGTCAACAGGGTCTGTGAAGCAAAAAAAAATTTACTAATTTTGATTACCTTTCAACAGAAATGGAATGGAATATTGATAGTTAACAAAAGTTTAATTTTTCAGCTTTGGAGGTTATATCAGCACAATACCTGCATACTACTTAAATGTTACAAGACTTTCTGACTCAATCACCTATTCAGTCACTGGGTTCCACTCTCTGAATGAAAAGAGTTTCTCCTCAATGCTTCTCTTGAACTTCTACCTCTTAACATGTCCTTTGTTATTGACCCCACCCCTCATGGAGAAGGTGCTGTCCCATTCACCCTCTCTACACCCATCATAACCTTAATACACCTGTCAAGGGTCCCCTCTCAATCTGCACTTCTCCAAGAAAAATAAAGGCAACCTAATCAATCTTTCCTCACCGTTCAGACCCTGCCTTCTTTTATGTCCCAAAATCTATATTGCAAGTACACACATCAGATTATCCCTCAGCCTTATCTTTCCCAAGGAAAACACCTCTAAGTTGTGTCATACATTAACTGAAATTCCTCATCTATGGAAATCATTTATCCTTTCTTCAGTCTCTCCAATGTCTTCACATCTTCCTTTTGATGGTTAGTTAGTGTTCACGTATCCTGATGGCAAGTTTCCTCCTTGTTTATCCAATTTTTTTTAACAGTTCATGCATGGTATTTTGTAAATTACGTTAGTTTTGCTGGTAGTATCCAATGGCTCCTTTAGGTTCATTGGTCGCTGTTTAAGTGTGTTGGTAGGTTTGTGGGCTACCATGATGCCAAGGGGTATGAGTAATCTGGAAGTCATTTCTGATCTGTCTTTGAAGTAAAGTAATGTGGCTAAAGTTTTTGGTTGCGTTGTGTCTGCTTGTTTGGGTTTGTTTCTGAGGAATTGGAGGATTGTGATTATTGGATACCCAATTTTCTTGAAAACGTATAGGTATTTTTCTTCTGCTGTTTGTAGTTTTTCGGTGCTGTAGTGTGATGTCGCTCATTGAAATAACATCTTGATGCAGCTCTGTTTGTGGATGTTGGAATAAATGCTACTGAAGTTAAGTATTTGGTCCGTGTTTGTTGTTTTTCTGTAGACGCTGGTTTGAAGCTCTCTGTTAACTGTACATTCAACTGTCATGTCTAGAAATGGGAGTCTGTTGTCATTTTCTTCCTCTTGTGAATTTTATGCCAGTCAGGATATTGTCGATGGTGTCGTATATGTCCTCTAATTTGTTTTGTTTTGTAATGGCAAAGGTGCCATCCACGTAGTGGACCCAAAGTTTGGGTTGGATAGATGGAAGGGCAGCTTGTTCTCGTCTCTGCATTACTGCTTCTGCTATGAGCCTTGATATTGGTGATTCCATGTGTTCTGTTGATTTTCTTGTAGGTTTTGTTATTGAATGTGAAGTGGGTGGTGAGGCACAGGTTCACTAGCTTGAGGATGTTGTCTTCGCTGGTGAGGTTGCTGCTGTCTGGTGTTTGCGGTCCTGGTTTTCTTAGTAGTGATGCCAGTGTTTCTTTGGCCAGGTTGATTTTAATTGATGTAACAAGGACTGTAACATCAAAGTAGACCATTATTTCATCCTTTTCCAACATGGTATCTTTGATGGTGTTCAGGAATGAATGGAGTGACGTGAATCTTCAGTTTTAGTTTTTGGTGGAGTTCCTTGGCTAGTCTGTATGTTGGTGTACCAGGTAGAGAGACTATGGGCCTGAGGGGGGGCCCCAGGTATGTGTATTTTTGGTTATCCATAGAAGCATGGTGTGTTGGATCCATCTGGTTTCATATATTGGAAGTCTGTCCTGGTTAATTCTCCTGATTTTTGATGTCTTATTAGCAAGGATGAGATTCGGTTTTCGAGTTGCGGTGTCAGGTCTATCACTACGTGCTGGTAAGTGTTGGTTTCTGCAAGTGGATCATTTGCCTTTTTACCAGAAGGTGGTGATAGTCTCTCTCTAATGGTCTCCTTTGATGTTACACCACCCACTTCACATTCAATCGAGAAACCTACAAACAAATCAATGAAACACCCATGGGATCACCAATATCAGGGCTCATAGCGGAAGCAGTAATGCAGAGACGAGAACAAGCTGCCCTTCCATCTATCCAACCCAAACTTTGGGTCCACTACGTGGATGGCACCTTTGTCATTACAAAACAGAACAAATTAGAGGAAACATACAACACCATCAACAACATCCTGACAGGCATAAAATTCATAAAAGTGGAGGAAAATGACAACAGACTTCAATTCCTAGATGTGACAGTTGAATGTACAATTGATGGAGAGCTTCAAACCAGCGTCATCAGAAAAACAACAAAAACAGGCCAAATACTTTAGAAGCAATCATCTCAACATCCACAAACAGAGCTGCATCAAGACAGTATTTCATCGAGCGACATCACACTGCAGCACCCATGAACCACAAACAGCAGAAGAAAAATAACTATACAATGTTTTCAGAAAGAAAACGGGTGCCCAATAAACACAATCTTCCAATTCCTCAGAAACAAACCCAAACAAGCAGGCAATGCAACCAAAAACTACAGCCACATTACTTTATATCAAAGACATAAGACCATAAGACCATAAGACATAGGAGTAGAAGTAAGGACATTCGGCCCATCGAGTCCACTCCGCCATTCAATCATGGCTGATGCGCATTTCAGCTCCACTTACCAGCGTTCTCCCCGTAGCCCTTAATTCCTCGAGACAACAAGAATCTATCAATCTCGGCCTTGAAGACATTTAGCGTCCCGGCTTCCACTGCACTCCGTGGCAATGAATTCCACAGGCCCACCACTCTCTGGCTGAAGAAATGTCTCCGCATTTCTGTTCTGAAATGACCCCCTCTAATTCTAAGGCTGTGTCCACGGGTCCTAGTCTCCTCGTTTAACTGAAACAATTTCCTAGCATCTACCTTTTCCAAGCCATATATTATTTTGTAGGTCTCTATTAAGTCTCCCCTTAATCTTCTAAACTCCAACGAATACAATCCCAGTATCCTCAGCCGTTCCTCATATGTTAGACCTGTCATTCCAGGGATCATCCGTGTGAATCTCCGCTGGACACGTTCCAGTGCCAGTATGTCCTTCCTGAGGTGTGGGGACCAAAAGTGGACACAGTACTCCAAATGGGGCCTAACCAGAGCTTTATAAAGTCTTAGTAGTACATCTCTGCTTTTATATTCCAACCCTCTTGAGATAAGAGACAACATTGCATTCGCTTTCTTAATCACGGGCTCAACCTGCATGTTTACCTTTAGAGAATCCTCGACTAGCACTCCCAGATCCCTTTGTGCTTTGGCTTTATTAATTTTCTCACCATTTAGAAAGTAGTCTATGCTTTTATTCTTTTTGCCAAAGTGCAAGACCTCGCACTTGCTCACGTTAAATTCCATCAGCCATTTCCTGGACCACTCTCCCAACCTGTCGAGATCCTTCTGTAGCCTCCCCACTTCCTCAGTACTACCTGCCTGTCCACCTAACTTCGTATCATCGACAAACTTCGCTAGAATGCCCCCGGTTCCCTCATCCAAATCATTAATATATAATGCGAACAGCTGTGGCCCCAGCACCGAACCCTGCGGGACACCGCTCGTCACCGGCTGCCATTCTGAAAAAGAACCTTTTATCCCAACTCTCTGCCTTCTGTTAGACAGCCAATCCTCAATCCATCCCAGCAGCTCACCTCGAACACCATGGGCCCTCACCTTGCTCAGCAGCCTCCCGTGTGGCACCTTATCAAAGGCCTTTTGAAAGTCTAGATAGACCACATCCACTGGGTTTCCCTGGTCTAACCTACTTGTTACCTCTTCAAAAAATTCCAACAGGTTTGTCAGGCATGACATCCCTTTACTAAATCCATGTTGACTTGTTCTAATCAGACTCTGCTCTTCCAAGAATTTAGAAACCTCATCCTTAATGATGGATTCTAGAATTTTACCAACAACCGAGGTTAAGCTGATTGGCCTATAATTTTCCATCTTTTGCCTTGATCCTTTCTTGAACAAGGGGGTTACAACAGCCATCTTCCAATCATCCGGGACCTTTCCTGACTCCAGTGACTCTTGAAAGATCTCAACCAATGCCTCTGTTATTTCCTCAGCCACCTCTCTCAGAACTCTAGGGTGTATCCCATCGGGGCCAGGAGATTTATCATTTTTAAGACTTTTTAACTTTTCTAGCACTATCTCTTTCGTAATGGCAACCATACACAACTCAGCCCCGTGACACCCTTTAATTTTTGGGATATTACTCATGTCTTCCACTGTGAAGACTGACACAAAGTACTTGTTAAGTTCTCCTGCTATTTCCTTATCTCCCATCACTAGGCTTCCTGCATCAGTTTGAAGTGGCCCAATGTCTACTTTTGCCTGTCATTTGTTTCTTATGTACTGAAAGAAACTTTTACTATTATTTCTAATATTACTGGCTAGCCTACCTTCATATTTGATCCTCTCCTTTCTTATTACACTCTTTGTTATCCTCTGTTTGCTTTTGTATCCTTCCCAATCTTCTGATTTCCCACTGTTCTTAGCCACTTTATAGGATCTCTCTTTTTCTTTAATACATTTCCTGACTTCCTTTGTCAGCCAAGGTTGTCTAATCCCTCCCCGGTTAATCTTTCTTTTCTTGGGAATGAACCTCTATACAGTGTCCTCAATTATATCTACAAACTCCTGCCATTTTTGCTCTACTGTCTTCCCGGTTAGCCTCTGCTTCCAGTCTATTTTAGTCAGTTCCTCTCTCATGCCCTCATAATTACCTTTATTCAACTGTAACACCATTACATCCGATTTTGCTTTCTCCCTTTCAAACTCCAGACTGAACTCTATCATATTATGGTCGCTACTTCCTAAGGGTTCCCTTACTTTAAGATCTTTTATAGAGTCTGGTTCATTGCAAAGCACTAGGTCCAGAATAGCCTGCTCTCTTGTGGGCTCCATGACAAGCTGTTCCAAAAAGCCATCCTGTAAGCATTCCATGAATTCCCTTTCTTTAGATCCACTAACAACAGTATTTACCCAGTCCACCTGCATATTGAAGTCTCCCATGATCAATGTAACCTTGCCTTTCTGACATGCCTTCTCTATTTCCCGGTACATGTTGCGTCCCTGGTCCTGACCACTGTTAGGAGGTCTATACACAACTCCAATTATGTTTTTTTTGCCTTTGTGGTTCCTCAATTCCACCCACACAGACTCCACATCATCCGACGCTATGTCATTCAATACCATAGATTTAATTTTGTTCTTAACTAACAAGGCAACCCCACCCCCTCTGCCCACCTCTCTGTCTTTTCGATAAGTTGAAAAACCATGGAGGTTTAACTGCCAGTCCTGACCCCCCTGTAACCAAGTCTCTGTGATGCCTACTACATCATAATCATTCACTATTATCTGTGCCATTAGTTCATCGGCTTTGTTATGTATGCTACGAGCATTCAGGTAAAGTGCCTTAATGCTAACTTCCTTATCATTAGAGATGTTGGAAGTCATATGTCCTAAGTTATCCTTGCTTTTTACTGCATTCTCGGTCTGCCTCAATTTTAAATCCACCTGGAAACATGCTATCCTGCTGCTTATCTTGCCATTTACCTCCATACTCCCTGTCGCTTTCACTTTCCCTTCCCCCCAACTCAGAAGTTTAAAGTCCTACTGACCACCCTATTTAATCTCTTCGCTAGAACATTGGTACCTGATCGGTTCAGGTGGAGACCGTCCCAACGGTACAGATCCCCCCTGTTCCAAAACTGATGCCAATGCCCCATGAAGTGGAATCCCTCTTTCCCACACCAATCCCTTAGCCACGTGTTTACTTGCCTAATTTTCTTGTCCCTATGCCAATTGGCACGTGGCTCGGGCAGTAATCCGGAGATTATGACCCTTGAGGACCTGTGCTTCAATTTCCTGCCTAGTGCTTCATAATGCCCAAACAGGTTCTCCACCCTAGTCTTGCCTATGTTGTTGGTACCAACGTGGACCACAACAACTGGATCCTCCCCCTCCCGCTCCAATATCCTTTCAGGACGGTCGGAGATATCTCGCACCCTGGCACCGGGCAGGCAACACACCATGCGAGACTCCCGATCCGGCTTGCAAAGGATACTATCTCTCCCCCTAATTATAGAATCCCCTATAACCACTACTTGTCTATTAGCTCCCCCCTCTTGAATGGCCTTCTGGACCATGGTGCCTTGGTCAGTTGGCTCATCCTGTCCAGAGCCCTTTTCCTCATCTGAACAGGGAGCAAGAATCTCGTACCTGTTGGACAAGGTCAAGGGCTGAGGCTCCTCCACTCCTGAACTCCGGTTCCCCCTACCTGCCTCACTTACAGTCACACTCTTTTGTAAGACAGATCAGAAATGACTTCCAGACTACTCATATCCCTTGGCATCATGGTTGCCCACAAACCTACCAAATCACTTAAACAGCGACTAATGAACCTAAAGGATCCATTAGATATTACCTGCAAAACTAACATAATTTACAAAATACCATGCAAGCAATTTACAAAATACCATGCAAGAACTATAAAAAAACACTACATTGGACAAACAAGCAGGAAACATACCACCAGAATACATGAACACCAACTAACCACCAAAAGACATGACTCACTATCACTAGTTTCCATACGTACAGAAAACGAGGGACACCACTTTGACTGAGAGAACACACACATCCGAGGACAAGTGAAACAAGAACACACATGAGAATTCCGAGAGGCATGGCATTTTAACCGGAACTCCACCAATAAACACATTGATTTAGATCCTATCTACCTTTCCTTAAAAAAAACCCAGAAATGACATCATCTATCTTAAGAAACCAAGACCTATAAGTAGAGAGGCAGGACATACCACCAACGCTTCATTGGAGGCTCTCACTGATGATGTTACCTAGTCATGGTAACCAAACATCTGAAAATAAACCTTCCAGCTCAGTGAGCTAATTTACGTCCAAGAATATATCATTCTTGGGAGTTTTGTTAGGGCAGGTATGGAGAAGTTGCACCCCCTTATGGGGAGAGTCTAGGACCATAGGACAGATTCTCAGAGTAAGGGATCACCTGCTAAAAACAGAGATGAGGAGAATTTTTTTTCTCTCAAAGGGAAATGAATCTGTGAAATTCTTTAGGACACAGGGTTGTCGAGATTGGGTCATTAAGTATATTCAAGGATGAGTTAGATTTTTAATCAGTAAGGGAATCAAGTGTTATGAGGAAAAGGCAGAAAAGTGGATTTGAGGATTATGACATCAGCCGTGATCTCATTGAATGGCTTGGTAGACACAATGGTATGAATGGTCTACTATTGCTCCTACATCTTATGGCCTTATGGAATTAACCTGCCTTGCAGCTTCAAAAACTAATGCAAATATACACTCAGATTCTGCTCCTCCTGTATCTCTTTTCAATTTGTAGATTTATTTATTATTGTCTCTCCATGTTCTTCTGACCAAAAAGAATCACTTTACATTTCTAAATATTGAATTTCATCTGCTACTTGTCCGCTAATTCTCCCAACTTCTCCATGTCCTACTGTTCACAATGCTTTCACAGTTTGCATCATCTACATCTCATTGAGGAAAAACCCTTTCACCCCAAGGCTAGAACTAATGACATTTTTCTGTCTTGCCTCCTTCAAGGCAAAAGCTACACACTATATTGTAGCTGTGATCTCACCAAAGCCCCATGTAATCATAACGTAACTTAATTATTTCTGAATTTCAAACATCTTCCAATGTGTAAATATGTCATTTGTTTTCCTATAAAAACAAAATGCTGTAGATGCTAGAAATATGAAACTAACTCAGAAAGTGTTACAGAAACTCAGTAGGTCTGGCAATATTCTCATAAATCCTTGGAGAGAGAAATAGAGTTAACATAATAAATGCAGTATGGTTCAAATTCAAAACTTCAACCTTTGACAGCACTTTCAGATAGAAAGATGAGAAGAAAATGTGTTCTCTGATAGGATTATTAGTGTTTAGAATTCTCTTCTACAGAGTCAGTGCAGAAGATGTCAATGAATATATTTGAGACTGAATGAAACAGTTTTTTTGAGTGACAAGCGAGTCAAGGGTTACGGGATGTTGGTTAGAATGTGGAGTTACAGCTGCAATACCTCAGCAATGATTTTACTGAATTGTGCAGCATGTTCAACATGCCAATAGCCTCCTTCTGCTCAGATTTCTGATATTTTATTTTCTTGAGGTACAAACAGTCCATCATAAACAGGCCCATCCTGATTCCAACTGGTCCCAATGCCCCTGAAATCTAAAACTAATTCTTTAACTATACCCAATAGAAAGTAGCAGTAAGAGTAATCAAAGGTTGATGCATTTGAGATAATAATTATTAAAGTTTGCTTTGCTCTTAAAACTCTGACTTCAAGCTCTGAATTCTTTTTCTATCAGACATTATTGATATGCACAAAGATCACAACTTAAGGTTGTTCAATTTCCTTCTCAACTGTTCAACATTCTCTCATTGATTACCTTTGCCCTGTACAAAGTAGGCATCATGTCAGTGGTTGCTTCTGTGTCTTTCTATTGAACCCCATATGACCACTCCATTTTTACACACATCAGTAGTCTCATGCAGTCATTTGCCCTACATTTTCTTGGATGACTGTAGACTGCAAACTCCCAATGCATCCTCACTGATACACAAATTGAAAACATGTTTGAAAGTGTTGCATCTATTGGATAATTCCTGCACTGTCTTCCTCTTCCAAAACCATCAGATGGTCATCCTTTTTTTTATTGCATTCATGGGACACGGGTTTTGCTGGCTGCTCAGCAGTTATTGCCTGTCCCAGGTTGCCCTTGAGAAGGTGGGAGTGAGCTGCCTTCTTGAATCATTTAAGTCCATGTTCTATGGGTTGAGCCACAATGGCCCTAGGGAGGAGTTTCAGGATTTTGACCCAGCGACATTGAAAGAGCGCCAATATATTGCCAAATTTGGATAGTGAATGGCTTGGAGGGGATATTGCAGGTGATGGTATTCCCATGTACCTGCTGCCCTTGTTCTTCTAAGTGGATGTGGTAATGGGTTTGGAAGGTGTTACCTAAGGATCTTTGGGGAATTTCTGCAGTGCATCTTGTAGATAGCACACACTGCTCCGACTAGGAGAAAGTAAGGACTGCAGATGGTGGAGATTAGAGTCAAAAAGTGTGGTGCTGAAAAAGCACAGCCGGTCAGGCAGCATCCAAGGAACAGGAGAGTCGACGTTTAGATTTGATTACATTACAGTGTGGGAACAGGCCCTTCAGCCCAACAAGTCCACACCGACCCGCTGAAGCGCAACCCACCCATACCCCTACATTTGCCCCTTACCTAACACTACGGGCAATTTAGCACGGCCAATTCACCTGACCTGCACATCTTTGGACAGTGGGAGGAAACCGGAGCACCCGGAGGAAACCCACGCAGACACGGGGAGAATGTGCAAACTCCACACAGTCAGTCGCCTGAGGCGGGAACTGAACCCGGGTCTCAGGCGCTGTGAGGCAGCAGTGCGAACCACTGTGCCACCGCGCCGCCACCGCGACGTTGATAAGCTCATCATCAGGAATGTTATTGGGGCTACACTCATCCAGGCAAGAGGGCAGTATTCGATACTTGTGCCTTGTAGTTGGTGGAGTCAGGAGGTGAGTTACTTGCCACAATATTCCTAGACTCTGATGTGCTCTTATGTGGCAAGTACAGTTGATTTTTTGATCAACAACACCCTCAAGACATTGATAGTTGGGGATTCAGTGATCGTAACACCATTAAATATCAAAGGGCAGTGGTTTGATTGACCATCTCCAATGAGAGGCAATGTTTTCCATTTGCATGGTGCAAATATTACTTGCCACTTGTCAGCCCAAGCCTGGATATTAACCAGATCTTGTTGCATTTGAACACGGATTGCTTCAGTACCTGAGGAGTTGTGAATGGTGCTGGACATTTTGCAGTTTTATCAGTGACTATCTCCACTTCTGGCCTTATGATGGAGGGAAAGTCATTGATGAAGCAGCAACCTGGTTCAGTGGAGAATTGAGCTGAGGACACTTCCCTGAGGAACTCCTGCAGAGGTGTCCTAGAGCTAAGATGACTGATCTCCAACAACCACAACCATCTTTCCTATGTGCCAGGTATGACTCCAACAGTGGGGCGTTTGCCCCCGATATCCATTGAATTCAGTTTTACAAGAACTTCTTGATGTCAGACTTGGTAAATGTGGCCTTGATGTCAAGGCTATCATGCTCATTTCACTTCTAAAATTCAGCTCTTTCGTCCATGCTTGAACCAAAGTTGTAATGAGGTCAGGAGCCAAAACTGGGCACCCGTAAGGAGGTTATTGCTGAGCAGGTTTTAGTGCTATTTAGGACACCTTCCATCACTTTATGAATGATCGAAAGTAGAGTTATGGGTCAGTAATTGGCTGAGTCAGATTTCTCTTGCTTTTTGTGTCGAGAATATACTTAGGCGATTTTACACATTCTCGGGTAGATGTCAGTGTTGTAACTGATCTCACTTCCCCCCACCTTATCCTGGATCCAACCTCCAAAGCGGTACTGCCATTTTGAACTGTCCTATCTGTCCATCTTATTTCCCACCTATCCGCTCCACCCTCCACTCTGACCTATCATCATCATCATCTTCTACCTTCCCAACTTCATCTACCTATCGCATTCCCAGCTACCTTTCCCCCAGCCTCACCTCCTCCCATTTATCTCTCAGCCCCCTTGTCCCCTCCCCCACCCGCCTACCTGATGAAGGGCTTATGCTCAAAATGTCAACTGTCCTGCTCCTTGGATGCTGCCTGACTGGCTGTGCTTTTCCAGCGCCACACTTTTTGACTCTGACTTCCAGCATCTGCAATCCTCGCTTTCTCCTTAGATTTGATCTGTTAGTTGTGGGATTGCTTAGCTCTGACTATCACTTGCTGTATTTGTTCTTTGGCATAAAAGTAGTCCTTTTTGATGGCTTCACCAAGTTGACACCTCATCTTCAGGTATGCCTGGTCCTGCTCCTGGCAAGGCCTCCTGCACTCTCCATTGAACCAGTTTTGATCCTCTGGCTTGATAATAATCATTGAGTGGCGGATATGCCAGGCTATGAGGTTACAGATTTTGCTGGTGTTCAATTCTGCTATTGTTAATGACCTCATGGACATCCTCATGAATATTCAATCTTAGGTCGCTAGATCTGTTCGCAGTCTCTCCCATTTAGCACAGTGATATTGCCATCCAACACGGATGTTATTCTCAATGTGAAGGTGGTACTTTGATTCCACATGGGCAGTACGGTGTTCACTTTTACCAATACTATCGTGCACAAGTACATCTGCAGCCAGCAGATTGGTAAGGTTGAGGTAATGTAGGTTTTCCCCTCTTGGTTCCCTCACCACCTGCTGCAGACCCATTTAATATGCACCTTCACAGTTCACAATTCAGGAAATTTTGAGAGTCCTTGATACCTTATCACGACTCTCGAATTTTGAGTTTGACCAATTGGAGCTCATTTCTGTATATATGCTTCCTTAGGACACATGAAACGTCCTGGAATTCTCACAAAGCATAGGAACCACAGGCTCTTAGCTGCCTCTTCAGTGCATGGAAAATTGAATTCATTTCCCTGATTATATCAAATTTAGTGTTTTCTCTTGGTTTATCTTACTTAGTATCTCCTTCTTCAGCCATGAAGGATCAAAATTCTGTGTTACTTGAAAGGTTTAAATATTCATTTCGATAAGCTAGAAAAAGTATAATTTAAGGAACATCTTGAAAACGGTGGTATTTTTCTCTAAAAGGGCAAATTTACTATTTAAACATTCAGTTTTGAAAATGTGTACAATGTACATTTTAAAGATCCATTTTCCATCACAGTATTGATGGTTTCAGTGCCAACTGTGAAACTGGATCTTCCAATTTTGAAAGAGAGAGAAAGGGATAACCTATCCATCGATCTTAGCTGAAGAAGGAAGTCACAATCTATATAAATTATTGACATGATAAATACAATCACCGTGAATCGCCATTTAGTTTATTGGTCTAGATTGCTGTTTCGTCAGTGTTGGGCTCATCCTGTTTCCTGTAAATTAGCACCATCTTCAGGAGAGGATTTCGGTTGGTAAAACAAGGCAAGAGATAAAAGAATTAGCTTTAATGATCCTTTCCATGTGAAGTGTGAATTCTGCTTTTAGATATTGTATGAAGTATGCAGATTATTTTTAGACAAAGGCTGCAAAAAACAAAGGACAAATGTGAGATGAGAAGGACTGCCTTTCATATCCAGGTTATATGTGACCCTGTATAGATGAGGAAAAGGGCTGTGGACAGGATGAGCCAGAAGAAGGCTCTTCAAGAGGGGGGAGCAAAAAGACAAGTAGTTGTTATAGGGGATTCTATAATTAGGGGGACAGATAGTATCTTTTGTGAGCTGGATTGGGAGTCCCGGTGCCAGGGTGCAGGACATCTCCGACCGCCTTGAAGGGATATTGGAGCGGGAGGGGAGATCCAGTTGGCACTAACAACATAGGCAAGGCTAGGAAGGAGGATCTGTTTGGGGATTATCAAGCAGTAGGAAGGAAATTGAAGAACAGGTCCTCAAGGGTCATAATCTCTGGATTACTGCCCGGGCCATGTGCTAATTGTCTTAGGGATAAGAAAATTAGGGAAGTAAACATGTGGCTAAGAGATTGGAGTGGGAAAGAGGGATACCATTTCATGGGACATTGGCATCAGTTTTGGGTGATCTGTACCGATGGGACGGTCTCCACCTGCACTGAACTGGAACCAGTGTTCTGGTGAAAAGGACAAATAGGGGTGGTCACTAGGACTTTAAACTTGTGAGTTGGGAGGAAGGGAAAGGGAAAGCAACAGGGAGTTTGGAATCAAATAGAAAAATAGCAGGGTTTAAGTTCAAGACCGGCTAGGAATGAAGCAAAAAGGAATGATAACTTAGGACATATTAAGAGAGATGTTGAAAATCATGAATATAAGAAAATTAGCATTAAAGCTCTTCGTCTAAATGCTCATAGTATTCCTCACAAAGCAGGTGAATTAACAGCACAAATCATTGTGAATAATTATGATGTGGTAGGCATCACAGAGACGTGGTTGCAGGAGGTTCAGGACTGGCAGTTAAACATTGAAGGACTTACAACTGATTGAAAAGACAAGGAAACGGGCAGAGGGGGTGAGGTTGCCTTGTTAGTTAAGAATGAGATTAAATCAATGGCTCTGAGTGACATAGGGTCAGATGATGTGGAGTCTGTGTGGGTGGAGTTGAGGAACCACAAAGGCAAAAAAAAACAAAATGGGAGTTATGTACAGAGCTCCCAGCAGTGGTCAGGACCAGGGATGCAAGATGTACCAGAAAAGAGATAGGGCATGTCAGAAAGGCAAGGTCATGGTGATCATATGCAAATGGACTGGGTGAATAATGTTGCCGGTGGATCCAAAGAAAGGGAATTCATGGAATGCTTACAGGATGGCTTTTTGGAACAGCTTATGATGGAGCCCACAAGGGAGCAGGCTGTTCTGGATTTAGTGCTATGTAATGAGCCAGACTTCATAAAAAATCTTAAAGTAATGGAATGTTTAGGAGGCAATGATCATAACATGGTAGAGTTCAGTCTGCAGTTTGAAAGAGAGAAGGCAAAATCAGCTGTAATGGTGTTACAGTTAAATAAAGGTAATTACTGGGGCATAAGAGAGGAACAGATGAAAATTGACTGGAAGCAGAGCCTCATGGGGAAGATAGTAGAGCAATGATGGCAGGAGTTTCTGGGTGTAATTGAGGACACAGTACAGAGGTTCATCCCAAAGAAAAGAAAGATTATCCAGGGGTGGGGTGGGGGGGGGGACGGTTAGACAGCCATGATTGACAGACGAAGTCAGGAAATGTATCAAAGAAAAAGAGAGAGCCTGTAAAGTGATCAAGACCAGTGGGAAATCAGAAGATTGGGAAGACTACAAAAACAGAGGATAACAGAAAGAGAAATAAGGAAGGAAAGGATCAAATATGAAGGCAGCTGGCCAGTAATATTAGAAATTAGATTAATTACTTACAGTGTGGAAACAGGCCCTTCGGCCCAACAAGTCCACACCGACCCGCCGAAGTGCAACTCACCCATTCCCCTACATTTACCCCTTTTACCTAACACTACAGGCAAACTAGCATGGCCAATTCACCTGACCTGCACATTTTTGGACTGTGGGAGGAAACCGGAGCACCCGAAGGAAACCCACGCAGACACGGGGAGAATGTGCAAACTCCACATAGTCAGTCACCTGAGTCAGGAATTGAACCCAGGTCTCTGGTGCTGTGAGGCAGCAGTGCTAACCACTGTGCCAATGTGCCGCCAAACAATAGTAAAAGTTTCTTTCAATACATAAGAAACAACTGAGAAGCAAAAGTAGAAATTGGGCTGCTCCAAATTGACGCAGGAGGGCTAGTGCTGGGAGATAAGGAAATAGCTGAAGAACTTAATAAGTACTTTGTGTCAGTCTTTACAGTTGAAGACATGAGTAATATCCCAACAATGAAGGAGAGTCAGGGGACAGAGTTGAGTCTGGTAGCCATTACAAAAGAGAAAGTGCTAGAAAAGCTAAAAGGTCTAAAAATTGAAAATCTCCCGGCCTGGATGGGCTACATCCTAGAGTTCTAAAGAGAGGTGGCTGAGGAAATAGCGGAGGCGCTGACTGTGTTATTTCAAAAATCACTGGAGTCAGGGAAAGTCCCAGATGATTGGAAAATTGCTGTTGTAACCCCCTTGTTCAAGAAAGAATCAAGACAATAGATGGAAAATTATAGGATTACAGGAGCAAGCGCTCCTTTTCACAGCAGAGAGCGGCGCGAGCTGGGCGGAAGTGAGGTTGGAGCGCAGAGCTGGTCGGGAAGGTAAGTGATTGATATATAAAGAACTTACCTCGACGCCAACGGTCTTTTCACAGCAGAGAGCGGCGCGAGCTGGGCGGAAGTGAGGTTGGAGCGCAGAGCTGGTCGGGAAGATAAGTGATTGATATATAAAGAACTTACCTCGACGCCAACGGTCTTTTCGCAGCAGAGAGTGGTGCGAGCTGGGCGGAAGTGAGGTTGGATCGCAGAGCTGGTCGGGAAGATAAGTGATTGATATTTGAGTGGGTGTGTTCTAGACCCCAGGCCCTACATAATAGGGCCTCCCTCCCGTCCTCCTCCTCTAACCTAATTTTAAAGTCCACAGGTAAGCTACTCAGTGTTTTTGTTTTGGAGACGAAGTGTAGAGTAATGGCAGCGCAGGCAGTGGGATGTTCCTCTGGAAGGATGTTCAAGGTAGGGGTGACTACCGATACTCCTGCCGACTTCATCTGCAGGAAATGCAGTCAGATCCTGCTCCTCACAGAACGAGTTAGGGAACTGGAACTGGAGTTGGATGAACTGAGGATTATTCGAGAGGCTGAGAGGGTGATAGATAGAAGCTACAGCGACATAGCTACGCCAGAGAACAGAGGTAGCTGGGTAACAGTTAGAGGTGGGAAGGGGAGGAAGCAGGCAGTGCAGGAATCCCCTGTGATCGTTCCCCTAAACAATAAGTATACCGCTTTGGATACTGTTGGGGGGGACAGCCTAGCAGGGGTAAGCTGCAGTGACCAGGTCGGTGGTGCAAGGTCTGGCTCTGAGACTCAGAAGGGAAAGGGGGAAAGGAGGAGAGCGCTAGTTATCGGAGACTCTCTAGTTAGAGGGACGGACAGGCGGTTCTGTGGACATGGGCGAGACTCTCGGATGGTTTGTTGCCTCCCAGGTGCCAGGGTCCAAGACGTCTCGGACCGTGTCTTCAGAATCCTTAAGGGGGGGGGGTATGTGCAGCCAGAAGTCGTGGTGCACGTTGGCACCAACGACATAGGTAGGAAGAGGGGTGGGGAGGTCATTCAAGAGCTCAGGGAGTTAGGCTGGAAGCTAAAAGCTAGGACAGACAGAGTCGTCATCTCTGGGTTGTTGCCGGTGCCACGTGACAGTGAGGCAAGGAATAGGGAGAGAGTGCAGTTGAACACTTGGCTGCAAGGATGGTGTAGGAGGGAGGGTTTCAGGTATTTGGACGATTGGACTGCATTCTGGGGAAGGTGGGACCTGTACAAGCAGGACGGGTTGCACCTGAACCAGAAGGGCACCAATATCCTGGGGGGTAGGTTTGCTAGCACTCTTCGGGAGGGGGGGTTTAAATTAATTTGGCAGGGGGATGGGATCCGGACTTGTAGTCCAGCATGTAGGCTAACTGTTTGTCAGGATGTCCAAGAATGTAGGGAGGCTGTGAAGAAGGTAGCACTGACAGGGAATACTTGCGGACACAGAGATGGGTTCAAGTGCGTATTCTTCAATGCAAGGAGTATCAGAAATAAGGTGGAAGAACTTAAGGCGTGGGTCGGTACCTGGGACTACGATGTTGTGGCCATCACGGAAACATGGATAGAAGAGGGACAGGAATGGTTGTTGGAGGTTCCTGGTTACAGATGTTTCAGTAAGATTATGGAGGGTGGTAAAAAAGGAGGGGGGGGTGGCGTTGCTAATTAGAAATGGTATAACGGCTGCAGAAAGGCAGTTCGAGGGGGATCTGCCTTTAGAGGTAGTATGGGCTGAAGTTAGAAATAGGAAAGGTGCAGTCACCTTGTTGGGTGTTTACTATAGGCCCCCCAGTAGCAGCGAGATGTGGAGAAACAGATTGGGTAAAAGATTTTGGAAAGGTGCAGAAGCCACAGGGTAGTAGTCATGGGCGATTTCAACTTCCCAAATATTGATTGGAAGCTCTTTAGATCAAGTAGATTGGATGGGGTGGTGTTTGCGCAGTGTGTCCAGGAAGCTTTTCTAACCCAGTATGTAGATTGTCCGACCAGAGGGGAGGCCATATTGGATTTGGTACTCGGTAATGAACCGGGACAAGTGATGGGCTTGTTAGTGGGTGAACATTTCTGTGACTTTCACCTTGGTTATGGAGAGAGATAGGTGCGTGCAACAGGGTAGGTTTTACAATTGGGCGAAGGGTAATTATGATGCTGTAAGACAGGATCTGAGGAGCATAAGTTGGGAGCATAGGCTGTCAGGGAAGGATGTCGTGGAAATGTGGAACTTTTTCAAGGAACAGATACGACGTGTCCTTGATATGTATGTACCTGTCAGGCAGGAAAGAAATGGTCGTGTGAGGGAACCTTGGTTGACGAGGGAGGTTGAATGTCTTGTAAAGAGGAAGAAGGAGGCTTACATAAGGTTGAGGAAACAGGGTTCAGACAGAGCAGTGGAGGAATACAGGATAGCCAGAAGGGACCTGAAGAAAGGGATTAGGAGAGCTAAGAGAGGGCATGAAAAATCTTTGGCGGATAGGATCAAGGATAACCCAAAGGCATTTTATGCGTATGTGAGAAACATGAGAATGACGAGAACGAGGGTAGGTCCGATCAAGGACAGTAGTGGGAGACTGTGTATTGAGTCGGAAGAGATAGGAGAGGTCTTGAATGAGTATTTTTCTTCAGTATTTACGAACGAGAGGGACCGTATTGTTGAAGAGGAGAGTGTGAAACGGACTGGTAAGCTAGAGGAGATACTTGTTAGGAAGGAAGATGTGTTGGACATTTTGAACAACTTGAGGATAGACAAGTCCCCCGGGCCTGACGGGATATATCCTAGGATTATGTGGGAAGCAAGAGAGGAAATTGCAGTACCGCTGGCAATGATCTTTTCGTCTTCACTGTCAACGGGGGTGGTACCAGGGGACTGGAGAGTGGCGAATGTTGTGCCCCTGTTCAAAAAAGGGAATAGGGATAACCCCGGGAATTACAGGCCAGTTAGTCTTACTTCGGTGGTAGGCAAAGTAATGGAAAGGGTACTGAGGGATAGGAATTATGAGTATCTGGAAAGACACTGCTTGATTAGGGACAGCCAGCACGGATTTGTGAGGGGTAGGTCTTGCCTTACAAGTCTTATTGAATTCTTTGAGGAGGTGACCAAGCATGTGGATGAGGGTAGAGCAGTGGATGTAGTATACTTGGATTTTAGTAAGGCATTTGATAAGGTTCCCCATGGTAGGCTTATGCGGAAAGTCAGGAGGCATGGGATAGAGGGAAATTTGGCCAATTGGATAGAAAACTGGCTAACCGGTCGAAGTCAGAGAGTGGTGGTAGATGGTAAATATTCAGCCTGGAGCCCAGTTACAAGTGGAGTTCCGCAGGGATCAGTTCTGGGTCCTCTGCTGTTTGTAATTTTTATTAATGACTTGGAAGAGGGAGTCGAAGGGTGGGTCAGTAAATTTGCAGACGATACGAAGATTGGTAGAGTTGTGGATAGTGAGAAGGGCTGTTGTCGGCTGCAAAGGGACTTAGATATGATGCAGAGCTGGGCTGAGGAGTGGCAGATGGAGTTCAACCCTGCCAAGTGTGAGGTTGTACATTTTGGAAAGACAAATAAGAATGCGGAATACAGGGTTAACAGTAGGGTTCTTGGTGAGGTGGAGGAACAGAGGGATCTTGGGGTCTATGTACATAGATCTTTGAAAGTTGCCACTCAGGTGGATAGAGCTTGTAAGAAGGCCTATGGTGTATTAGCGTTCATTAGCAGAGGGATTGAATTCAAGAGTCGTGAAGTGATGTTGCAACTGTACAGGACTTTGGTTAGGCCACATTTGGAGTACTGTGTGCAGTTCTGGTCACCTCACTTTAGGAAAGATGTGGAAGCTTTGGAGAGGGTGCAGAGAAGATTTATGAGGATGTTGCCTGAAATGGAGAATAGGTCGTACGAGGATAGGTTGAGAGTGCTAGGCCTTTTCTCATTGGAACGGCGAAGGATGAGGGGTGACTTGATAGAGGTTTATAAGATGATCAGAGGAATAGATAGAGTAGACAGTCAGAAACTTTTTCCCCGGGTACAACAGAGTGTTACAAGGGGACATAAATTTAAGGTGAAGGGTGGAAGGTATAGGGGAGATGTCAGGGGTGGGTTCTTTACCCAGAGAGTGGTGGGGGCATGGAATGCGCTGCCTGTGGGAGTGGTAGAGTCAGAATCTTTGGTGACCTTTAAGCGGCAATTGGATAGGTATATGGATGGGTGCTTAAGCTAGGACATATGTTTGGCACAACATCGTGGGCCGAAGGGTCTGTTCTGTGCTGTATTGTTCTATGTTCTATGTTCTATTAGCCTAACTTCAGTTGGAGGTAAAATTCTAGAATTCTAAATTCTTGGAAGTGCAGGGTCAGATTAGAACTAGTCAGCATGTGTTTAGTAAGGGGAGGTTGTGTCTGACAACCTGTTAGAATTCTTTGAAGAGGTAACAAGTAGGTTAGACCAGGGAAGCCCAGTGGATGTTATCTATCTAGACTTCCAAAAAGCCTTTGATAAGGTGCCAAACAGGAGGCTGCTGAGCAAGGTGAGGGCCCATGGTGTTCGAGGTGAGCTACTGGCATGGATTGGGGATTGGTTGTCTGACAGAAGGCAGAGAATTGGGATAAAAGGTTCTTTTTCAGAATGGCAGCTGATGACAAGTTCCTGGATCAATGGTGCTGGAAGAGCACAGCAGTTCAGGCAGCATCTGAGGAGCTTCAGCAAAATCGACGTTTCGGGCAAAAACCCTTCATCAGGAATAAAGGCAGAGCGCCTGAAGCGTGGAGGGATAAGCTAGAGGAGGGTGGGGGTGGGGAGAGAGTAGCATAGATCTAATAGGTCAGTGGGGGAGGAGATGAAGGTGATAGGTCAGGGAGGAGAGGGTGGAGTGGATAGGTGGAAAAGGAGCTGGGCAGGTCGGACAAGTCCGGACAAGACAAGGGGACAGTGTTGAGCTGGAGGTTTGAAACTAGGATGAGGTGGGGGAAGGGGAAATGAGGAAGCTGTTGAAGTCCACATTGATGCCCTGGGGTTGAAGTGTTCCGAGGCGGAAGATGAGGCGTTCTTCCTCCATGTGTCTGGTGGTGAGGGAGCGGCGGTGGAGGAGGCCCAGCACCTCCATATCCTCGGCAGAGTGGGAGGGGGAGTTGAAATGTTGGGCCAGGGGGCGGTTTGGTTGATTGGTGCGGGTGTTTCTGAGATGTTCCCTAAAGCGCTCTGCTAGGAGGCGCCCAGTCTCCCCAATGTAGAGGAGACCGCATCGAGAGCAACGGATACAATAAATGATATTAGTGGATGTGCAGGTAAAATTTTGATGGATATGGAAGGCTCCTTTAGGGCCTTGGATAGAGGTGAGGGAGGAGGTGTGGGCACAGGTTTTACAGTTCCTGCGGTGGCAGGGGAAAGTACCAGGATGGGAGGGTGGGTCGTAGGGGGGCGTGGACCTGACCAGGTAGTCACGGAGGGAACGGTCTTTGCAGAAGGCGGAAAGGGGTGGGGAGGGAAATATATCCCTGGTGGTGGGGTCTTTTTGGAGGTGGCAGAAATGTCGGCGGATGATTTGGTTTATGCGGAGGTTTGTAGGGTGGAAGGTGAGCACCAGGGGTGTTCTGTCCTTGTTACGGTTGGAGGGGTGGGGTCTGAGGGCGGAGGTGCGGGATGTGGACGAGATGCATTGGAGGGCATCTTTAACCACGTGGGAAGGGAAATTGCGGTCTCTAAAGAAGGAGGCCATCTGGTGTGTTCTGTGGTGGAACTGGTCCTCCTGGGAGCAGATACGGCGGAGGCGGAGGAATTGCGAATACGAAATGGCATTTTTGCAAGAGATAGGGTGGGAAGAGGTGTAATCCAAGTAGCTGTGGGAGTCAGTGGGCTTGTAAAAAATGTCAGTGTCAAGTCGGTCGTCACTAATGGAGATGGAGAGGTCCAGGAAGGGGAGGGAGGTGTCAGAGATGGTCCAGGTAAATTTAAGGTCAGGGTGGAATGTGTTGGTGAATTTGATGAATTGCTCAACGTCCTCACGGGAGCACGAGGTGGCGCCAATGCAGTCATCAATGTAGCGGAGGAAGAGGTGAGGAGTGGTGCCGGTGTAATTACGGAAGATCAACTGTTCTACGTAGCCAACAAAGAGACAGGCATAGCTGGGGCCCATACGTGTGCCCATGGCTACCCCTTTGGTCTGGAGGAAGTGGGAGGATTCAAAGGAGAAATTGTTAAGGGTGAGGACCAGTTCGGCCAAACGAATGAGAGTGTCAGTGGAAGGGTACTGTTGGGGACGTCTGGAGAGGAAATAACGGAGGACTTGGAGGCCCTGGTCATGGCGGATGGAGGTGTAGAGGGATTGGATATCCACGGTGAAGATGAGGCGTTGGGGGCCGGGGAAACGGAAGTCTTGGAGGAGGTGGAGGGCGTGGGTGGTGTCTCGAACGTATGTGGGGAGTTCCTGGACTAGGGGGGATAGGACAGTGTCGAGGTAGGTAGAGATGAGTTCAGTGGGGCAGGAGCATGCTGAGACAATGGGTCAGCCAGGGTGGTCAGGCTTGTGGATCTTGGGAAGGAGGTAGAACCAGACAGTGCGGAGTTCCCGGACTATGAGGTTGGAAGCTGTGGGTGGGAGATCTCCTGAGGTGATGAGGTTCTGTATGGTCTGGGAGATGATGGTTTGGTGATGGGGGTGGGGTCATGGTCGAGTGGGCAGTAGGAAGAGGTGTCCTTGAGTTGGCGTTTGGCTTCAGCGGTGTAGAGGTCAATGCGCCAGACTACCACTGTGCCCCCTTTATCTGCTGGCTTGATGGTGAGGTTGGGATTAGAGCAGAGGGGTTGGAGGGCTGCGCGTTGTGAGGGTGAGAGGTTGGAGTGGAGGAGGGGGGTAGACAGGTTGAGGCGGTTAATGTCCCGGCAGCAGTTGGAAATGAAGAGGTCGAGGGCAGGTAATAGGCCAGCGCGGGGTGTCCAGGTGGATGCAGTGTGTTGGAGGTGGTCGAAGGGGTCCTCGGAAGGTGGGCGGGGGTCCTGATTGTGAAAGTAAGCTCGGAGGCGGAGGCAACGGAAGAAGTGTTCGATGTCACGGCATGTATTAAATTCATTGATGCGTGGACGGAGGGGGGTGAATGTGAGTCCTTTGCTGAGGACTGATCATTCGTCCTCAGTGAGTGGGAGGTCCGGGGGGATGGTGAAAACTCGGCAGGGCTGGGAGCTGGGATTTCCCTCCCCACCCCTTTCCGCCTTCCGCAAAGACTGTTCCCTCCGTGACTACCTGGTCAGGTCCACGCCCCCCTATGACCCACCCTCCCATCCTGGTACTTTCCCCTGCAACCGCAGGAACTGTAAAACCTGTGCCCACACCTCCTCCCTCACCTCTATCCAAGGTCCTAAAGGAGCCTTCCATATCCATCAAAATTTTACCTGCACATCCACTAATATCATTTATTGTATCTGTTGTTCCCGATGCGGTCTCCTCTACATTGGGGAGACTGGGCGCCTCCTAGCAGAGCGCTTTAGGGAACATCTCCGAGACACCCGCGCCAATCAACCAAACCGCCCCCTGGCCCAACATTTCAACTCCCCCTCCCACTCTGCCGAGGATATGGAGGTGCTGGGCCTCCTCCACCGCCGCTCCCTCACCACCAGACACATGGAGGAAGAACGCCTCATCTTCCGCCTCGGAACACTTCAACCCCAGGGCACCAATGTGGACTTCAACAGCTTCCTTATTTCCCCTTCCCCCACCTCATCCTAGTTTCAAACCTCCAGCTCAGCACTGTCCCCTTGTCTTGTCCGGACTTGTCCGACCTGCCCAGCTTCTTTTCCACCTATCCACTCCACCCTCTCCTCCCTGACCTATCACCTTCATCTCCTCCCCCACTGACCTATTGGACTCTATGCTACTCTCTCCCCACCCCCACCCTCCTCTAGCTTATCTCTCCACGCTTCAGGCTCTCTGCCTTTATTCCTGATGAAGTGCTTTTGCCCGAAACGTCGATTTTGCTGAAGCTCCTCGGATGCTGCCTGAACTGCTGTGCTCTTCCAGCACCACTAATCTAGAATCTGGTTTCCAGCATCTGCAGTCATTGTTTTTACCTAGCTGCTGACAAGTGTTGGGGCTGCACCTGTTCACTTTATATATTAACAATCTGGATGAAGGGATTGGGGGCATTCTGGTGAAGTTCACCGATGATATGAAATTAGGTGTACAGGCAGGTAGTACTGAGGAGGTGGGGAGGCTGCAGAATGATTTAGACAGTTTAGGAGAGTGATCCAGGAAATGCTGAAAAATGTGTTGCTGGAAAAGCGCAGCAGGTCAGGCAGCATCCAAGGAGCAGGAGAATCGACGTTTCGGGCATAAGCCCTTCTTCAGGAATAAAGGCAGAGAGCCTGAAGCGTGGAGAGATAAGGATTCCTGAAGAAGGGCTTATGCCCGAAACGTCGATTCTCCTGCTCCTTGGATGCTGTCTGACCTGCGCTTTTTCAGCTCTGATCTCCAGCATCTGCAGTCCTCACTTTCTCCTGGTCAGGAAATGGCTGATGAAATTCAACGTGAGCAAGTGTGAGGTCTTGCACTTTGGAAAAAAGAATACAGGCATGGACTATTTTTTAAATGGTGAGAAAATTCATAAAGGCAAAGTACAAAGGGATCTGGGAGTGCTAGTCCAGGATTCTCTAAAGGTTGATTTGCAGGTTGAGTCAGTGATTAAGAAAGCAAATGTAATGTTGTCATTTATCTCAAGGGTTGGAGAGCAGCGACATGCTTCTGAGACTTTATAAAGCTCTAGTTAGGACCCATTTAGAACACTGTGTCCAATTTTGGGCCCCACACCTCAGGAAGGACATGCTGGCACTGTAGTGTATCCAGCGGAGATTCACATGGATGATCCCTAGGCCTAACATATGATGATCGTCTGAGGAGCCTGGGATTGTATTCATTAGAGTTTAGAAGGTTGAGGGGAGATCTAATAGAAACTTACAAGATAATGCATGGCTTAGAATGGCTGTATGCTGGGAAGCTGTTTCTGTTAGGCAGGGAGACTAGGACCTGTGGGAACAGCCTAAAATTAGAGGGGGTCAATTTAGAACAGAAATTAGGAGACATTTCTTCAGCCAGAGAGTGGTGGACCTGTGGAATTCATTTCCATGGAGCACAGTGGAGGCTGCGAAGTTGGGTGTCTTCAAGGCAAAGATTTATAAGTTCTTGATCTCACAAGGAATTAGGGATATGGGGAGAGTGCGGGTAAGTGGAATTGAAATGCCCATCAGCCATGATTAAATGGCGGCTTGGACTCGATGGGCTAAACGGCCTTGCTTCCACTCCTATGTCTCATGGTCTTATGGGTTGGGCCTCAATGAGCCTGAGAAAAGTTCAAGGTAATGGAAAAACTCTCCATTGTTTGGAGTCATACCTATCACAAAGGAAGAGTGCTATAGCTGGTGGAGGCCAACCCTTTTGCCCTAGGACATCATTGTCAGTGTTCCTCTGGTTAGATGTTTCAATTGACCTGAGCAAATATGTTATGATACTCTTTGGAGCAGTTTGGGCTTGAATCCTGGCCTCCTGGTTCACAGACAGCTTTGGTACTGTGATATTGCCACAGTACCATATGAGCTCTTTCACTATAGATAGTCCTCAGGTTGGTGCTCTGGGGTTAAACATTTGCAGATGGTGTATCAGTTGTCTTCCTTTCAGCACAATGAAAAAGATTGGAGTTTCTCAAAACATTACGAATGTTTAGTATCATTCGTGACCCACTAAATAATAAAATAAAGGCATTTCAGCTCATTTCAGTGATTGGAACTAGGGCCAGGCAGATCTCATTGACTATGAGAACATTATTTGGGATTGTCAATCTGGGCCAGTCAGAGAGCCCTGGCTTACAGATATAAACTGGAGATTTCCTCTTCACTGTTTGATCACGCAGCATTGCCCTTTGATGTGAAGGGCACTGCTTGTCACTGGCCACTCGGGTGTTTTCCCTATTGAGAGTTGGATCAATGTGAGTGTGTGTGTGCGCGCGCATGTGCAAGGACTCTCCTCCTTGAAGGGGACTGTCCCTGGACCAGCTGCCCCACATTGAGAGAGCTGAAGGAAGGAAGGAAGAAGGAGAAGAAGAAGAAGAAGAAGAAGAAGAAGAAGGAAGAAGAGGAGGAGGCAGAAGCAGAAGGATGTGAGAGCTTTTGAGGGGAGAGACACTCCAGCAGCGCGCCGGCGGCGCTCCTCCTCTCCAGGGGAAGAGCCTACGGTGCCTCTTGACTGTCCTGCACCGCGGCCTGACCTGCCCGAACCCCCAGGGGCTACAGTGGGACCTTCCGCTGCCATAACTCTTCCGGCCCTTGGGGAGGACTTTAATAACCACACGGGCTGTGGTGTGGGCGACAACGGGGAACCCTCTGCTGGGTCGTCGAGCGGTGGAGGGGAGGGAGGTGTTATCCTCGCTCCTCCCTCCCAGACTGTTTTTCTGGGGGCCTTGGCCCTGGGGGCGGACCTTTTCCCCGAGGAGCCGGGTGACCTGGTGTCGGGACAGGAGCGGGGCCCCGAGCCTCTGCCGCCCGACGACCCAAACTCAGGGCGTTGTGGGGAGGGGTGAGCTGAGGAAGGTACTGCCAGTGAACCTGGGGGTGGGGTCGCCGGGGGTTTGAGGCCAGTTGGTGGCGCCGGACCAGCCCCCATCCTCTCAGTGGGGGAGGGGTCGGGGACCGAGGGCGACCTCCCGGAGGACGGTTCGAGATCAGTGGCGGACACCGGGGACGACGCGGAGTCTATTTGCAGCGACATTTTCGAGTACCAGGTGCCCCCCACCGATCTCCCCCTCATCCCCCTTGAGGAACTCTGGGAATTTGTCGAGGAAACTCTGAGTCGCCGGGATAGAGCCCAACTGGCGCTCGACCGCTGGAGCTCATTTGAACAAGTTTACTGGTCAGCCCACACTGCTCGCTAGGCGCCTGGGCTCGACGTGAATGAGTGAAAGCGAGTCAGGAACTTCCTGGGGGCACTCCTGGTGAGGGCGAGGGACTTCTGTGCCCCTCCCTCGTCCTCCCAGTAAATGTTAATATGTAGGTTTTTAACTGTACTGGTGGTGGTTGCACAACGCTTCCGACATGGAGACAACTATAGCCAGCCTCAACATTAACGGCAGCAGGGAGTCACAGCGCAGATTCCAGACCCTCTCGGTCCTTCGGGACGGGAGGTATGCGGTGTGCTTCCTGCAAGAAACCCACACTACCCCGGGAGACGAAGCCACCTGGCTCCTGGAGTGGTGAGGGGGGGTGTCTACATGAGTCACCTCACCCACAGATCTGGCGGGGTGGCTATCTTGTTGGCCCTGCATTTTCAACCAGAGATCTTGGGGGTCAGGGAGCCCGTGCCAGGCCGTTTGCTTCACCTGACGGTTTGGCTGGGAGGCGCGGTGCTTCACTTGGTGAACGTCTAGGATCCCCTGGCCGGGCCGAGGCAAGCAAGCTTCTTCGGAGAAGTGTCTGCTCATCTCACCTCCATCGACGAGAACCAGTGCGTCGTCCTCGGGGAGATTTTAACTGCGTCCTCGAGGACAGGGACCACGGCACCGGTTGGGCATCGGGGAGGAGGTTGGGGGACTTGGTCAAGTCCTTCCACCTGGTGGATGTCTGGTGGAATCTCCATCCCGACTCCATCGCCTTCACCTTCGTGAGGCCTGGGGTTGGAGCGTCCAGAATCGACCGCCTGTAAGTTTCGCGGGCGTACGCCTCCTGTTTTCCGACGGCCTCCTTGCGGCAGGTGTCATGCATGGACCATCACCTCGTGTGGGCGGAACTCCTTCCGTTCGGCGCCAGGCTCGGCTCCGCATACTGGCACTTTAACAACCTGCTGCTGGAGGACGAGCGGTTCCGGGACTCGTTATGTCATTTCTGGGCCGGCTTGAGAAGGAAGCGGGGAAGCTTCCCCTCCCTGAGGCTCTGGTGGGACGTGGGCAAGGCTCACGTCCGCGTCTTCTGTCAGGAGTACGCGAGGGGGTCAACGAAGAGGCGGAAATCCAGGATCGGGGAGTTGGAGAGGGAGTTGCTCGACCTGGAGTCACGCCTCGGTCAGCCCGACGTGGACCCGGCCCTGCGCGGGGCGTACGAAGAGAAGAAGGCCGCGATCCGGGACCTGCAGCTCGTCGGGGCTCGGGGCGCGTACGTGTGGTCGCGGATCCAGCTCCTCCAGGAACTGGACTGCGGCTCCCCCTTCTTCTACTCGCTGGAAAAAAGGCGTGGCACCCGTCAGCAGCTCCTTGTGCTGCTGGCCGACGACGGGTCCCTCGTCTCAGATCCGGAGGGCATCAGGGCCCACGTCCGAAACTATTACACGGCTCTGTTCTCTCCGGATCCGTCCAGCGAGGATGCTCGCAGAGTTCTGTGGGAGGACCTGCCGCAGCTCAGCCCGGAGGACGCCGGAAGGCTCGACGCTCCTGTCACCTTAGAGGAGCTGACCGGCGCCCTCGACCGGCTCTCGAGGGGCAAAACCCCGGGGCTGGACGGGCTGACTGTGGAGTTCTTCAGGGCGTTCTGGGACGTCCTGGGGAGCGACTACGCACAGGTCCTGGGGGAGTGCCTAAATGCCGGACAGCTGCCCCTTTCTTGGCGCAGGGCGGTCATCGTCCTGCTGCCAAAGAAGGGGGACCTTCGTTCGCTAAAGAACTGGCGTCCGGTCTCCCTCCTCAGCACGGATTACAAAATCTTCGCCAGGGTGTTGTCTTCTCACCTGGCCTCCGTGCTGGCCCACATGATCCACCCGGACCAGTCCTACACGGTCCCGGGCCGGCGGATACACGATAACGTCCACCTGGTCCGGGACCTGATCCATTTCTGTCGACGGGCTGGTCTGCCGAGCGCCTTCCTGTCTCTCGACCAGGAGAAGGCGTTCGACAGGGTCGATCACGAGTACCTGCTCGGGACTCTGCGGGTTCGGGACGCAGTTCGTCGCCCGGATCCGACTTTTGTACGCCACCGCAGAGTGTCTGGTTAAAGTTAACGGGTCCCTGACGGCGCCCCTTCGCTTCGGGAGAGGAGTGCGTCAAGGCTGCCCCCTGTCCGGCCAGCTGTATTCCCTGTGCGTGGAGCCTTTCCTGCGCCTCTTGCGGAGGAGGTTGTCGGGGCTGGTTCTGCGCGGCACGGGCACGGGGGTGGTCCTCTCGGCCTACGCCGATGACGTGCTCCTCACTTTCACCGACCCGGCTGACCTGGGGAGGATGCGCGAGTGCCAGGCCGTGTACTCGGCGGCGTCTTCCGCCAGGATCAATTGGGCCAAATGTTCCGGACTACTGGTCGGCCCGTGGCGGGTGGACTCTCTGCCGGAGGAGTTACGGGGGTTCAGCTGGAGTACCACCCATCTCCTCTACCTGGGGGTCTACCTCAGCCCAGCTGAGGAATCCTGGCCGGCCAACTGGCAGGAGCTGGAGGCCAAAGTCTTGGCTCGCCTAGGCCGCTGGACAGGACTGCTCCGAGTGCTATCTTACAGGAGTCGAGTGCTGGTCATAAACCAGCTGGTGGCCGCCATGCTGTGGTACCGGCTGGTCACTTTGGTCCCTCCTCCTGGCTTTGTCGCTGACATCCAGAGAACGTTGGTCGATTTCTTCTGGGACAAAAAGATGCACTGGGTCGCCGCGCAGGTTCTGAGTCTCCCTATTGAGGAGGGCGGTCAGTCGCTGGTGTGCGTCCGCACCCAGGTCGCGACGTTCCGCCTTCAGACCTTGCGGCGATACCTTTACGTCGAGCCTCCTCCTAGGTGGTGCCCTGGCGACGTATTTTTTCCGCCAGGTGCGTAACCTCAACTACGACACGCAGCTCCTGTTCGTCGACCGTGACGGTTTGGAGGTTGCCATCAAGATGCTGCCTGTCTTTTACCAGGACCTGATCACTGTCTGGAACATGGTCGAATCGCGTCGCGCCTACCCTCCGGCTGGAGTAGCGGCTGTCGTCAGGGAGCCGTTGCTCAGGAATCCGCACCTCCGTACTCGCGGGTTCGAGTGGCTGTCGGAGGGGAGGGCCGCGGCGGCGAGGGTGACCAGGGTCGGGGACGTGCTGGGTGCCGGGGGCCTGGGCTGGACGCTGCCGCAGGACATAGCGAGCAGGGCAGCGGTAGACGTCCGGTACGTGGCCACCGCCATCCGATGCCTTAAAACAGCGGTGCTCGGACCCGACGTAGTGCACCAATTGGAGGACGCTCAGGTGTGCGGTGGGATCCCGTCCGCGCTCACCCCAGCCCGGACGGAATTTCACATTGGCCCCAAGGTCCCTTACTTCCCGCGGGAGCCTGTGCCCCACAACCTGAGCCACCTCCAGAATTTTAATTTTGTTCCCTTTCAGGGGGTAAAAAGGCGGGCCCTGCATAGACTGCTGCTGCACACCGTCCACCTCTTCACCACCGGGCGGTGGGGATCCCCAATGGAGGGCTCTCTACGCGGGAGTCCTCCCCCTTTCTCTCGGGGATCTGGGGTGGAGGGTGCTGCACGCAGCAGTCCCCTGCAACCACAGATTGCGGTGGTTCACGGACTCCCAGCCCAACTGCTTGTTCTGTGGCGCTGTGGAGTCCATGGACCATGTGTATATGGGGTGTGGGCGTTTGCACTCCCTTTTCGATTTCCTGAAAAACCTTCTCCTCTGTTTTTGGCTGCACTTCAGTCCCACGCTCCTGATCTTTGGGCACCCGGTACGGAGGAAGGAGGGCAGGTCTGAAGACCTCCTCGTGGGTCTGCTCCTGGGCCTGGCCAAACTGGCCATTAACAGGTCCAGGCAGCGGGCCGTGGAGGGGGTCGTTCGGGCCGACTGCCTGCCCCTCTTCCGCGGTTACGTTAGGGCCCGGGTGTCCTTGGAGAGGGAGCATGCGGTGTCCACCAACACCCTGGAGTTGTTCAGGGAGAGGTGGGCGCCGCAGGGAGTGGAGTGCATTATTTCCCCCTCCAACTCTAGTCCCTGCCCTCCCCTTCACCATTTGATCACACAGCATTTCCCTTTGATGTGAAGGGCAGTGCTTCTCACTGGCCACCCTGGTGTTTTCCTATCTTCCTGGTGGTGGAGATTGAATAAAGATTCGTGCACCTTGTGTCTCTCACTGTGTCTCACACCTGCACACACCCAACATGGGTGCTGGGGAAAAAATAAAAAAAAGGAGACTGTACACAGCATTGCCTTTTGTGAAGGGCACTGCTTGTCACTGGCCACTTGGGTGTTTCCTTTCTTTCAAAAGAGAGAAAAAAAGAAAAAATAAATAAACTGAAGATTCGCCACTCGGGTGTTTCCTATCTTCCTGGTGGTGGAAATTTGAATAAAGATTCATGCACCTTGTGCCTCTCACTGTGTCTGACAGCTGCACACACACCATGGGTGCTGGGGAAAAATAAGCACTACTGCAGTTCGGCGGTAGTGTGGGGGGTTTAAAAAAATAAACAGCCTCAGAGATTCTGTTCACTCTGAGAGCTGGCTCTTGAGGGAGCTGGATCAGTGTGTGTGTGTGTGTGTATGTGTGCGCAAGGACGCTCCTCAAAAAAAATAAAGTGGAGATTCGCCACTCCTTTCTTCCTGGTGGTGGAAATTTGAATAAAGATTCATGCACCTTGTGTCTTTCACTGTGTCTCACACCTACACACACACAACATGGGTGCTGGGGAAAAATAAGCACTATCGTAGTTAGGCGGTAGTGTGGGGGTTAAAAGAAAAAAAAGGAGGAAAAATAAAAAAAAATAATAAAAAAATAAAATATACTGGAGATTTGTCACTCGGGTGTCTCCTTTCTTCCTGGTGGTGGAAATTTGAATAAAGATTCGTGCACCTTGTGTCTTTCACTGTGTCTCACACCTGCACAGGCACACCATGGATGCTGGGGAAAAAAATAAGGAAAAATAAATAAATAAACAGGAGCATCAGAGGTTCTGTTCACTCTGAGAGCTGCCTCGGAGGAAACTGGACCAGTGTAGAGTGAAGGACTCTCCTTCTTGTTTGTAAAAAAAGAATAAACAGGAGTGTCAGAAATTCTCTTAAAAAAAACAAAAAAAAACTGGAGATTCAGAAGGTCTCCTCAATTTAGTGACTGGCTTGGAGCTGGTTGGTCAGAGCCAATGCCCTGTGCACATGTAATTGAAGGGTGATTTGGTGATCAAATGCCAGCCTCTGTGTGTTATTTCAAGCTGTGAAAAGTGCACAATCAGCATGCCTCACACAGGCAGTGGGAGAAGCCATATCCAGAGTGGGATACAGCCCAAGTGAATGTGTGATGCCGTAAATTTAGTGCACTGTGGAACCTCAGCGCACAGGGGAAGAGCTGCTTTCTGTTCATAGCTTGTAAGGGTTTATAAGTCGTGGGTGACATGTTCAGTGACGTTAGAACAATTTGTGACTGTTCAGAAACTGAAGTGATTCATATGCTCATGCATCAAGAACTGGGTAACATTCAGTTTAAAGCAGGGATGGTCAAAGGTAAGAATCTGAGCATGTTTTAAAGGTGGGGATAGAGGAGACGGGGTGTGAGTTACTAGACTGGGAAGTCGTATCACAGGCAGACAATCAATGGAGCAGTACTAGATGTGGTTTTATTCAGTGAATCACATGTCAGGAAGTGTGACATCCTTGTCCCAGGTGGGGCCAAGAGGTCTAACACATTAATTAAAGGTCTGTTTCAGCACTGTAGGGGTTCTATGATACAATGCATGGACACTATTCAGGCGCAGGGACACTATTCAGGCACAGGAACACTATACAGACACAGGGACACTATTCAGACACAGGGACACTATTCAGGCACAGGGACACTAATCAGGCACATGGACACTAATCAGGCACAGGGACACTATACAGACACGGGAACATGAACTCAGGTTGTTGCGGTTGCTCCAAAACTCAAGATGTGACTCCTGTGAAGGCAAAAATGGCTCCAACGTTCAGAGAAAATAGCCTGCAGTTGTTGCTGGGTGGGAAAGAAGATATATTCTCTTCTTCACCGATTGCGTAAGGCCAGCTTGGCTCGCCTGGCTAGCTGATTCAATAGAGCATGAGACTCTAGGTGCATTCATAGGGGTGTCATGGTGGCTCAACAGTTAGCATTGCTGCCTCACAGCGCCATGGACTTGGGTATTCAATTCCACCCTCAGGTCTGTTTGGAACTCTCCCTGTTTCTGCGTGGGTTTCCTCCCACAGTCCAAAGATTATAAAGCAACAGTGTCAAAAATGGTGCCGCTCTTGTGGCTTGGTTTGCCTTCTCTTGTTCTTGAAATAATCACACCTAGCTGTGCTGATTTCCCTACCCAGAGTGGACAGCTTCACTGAGATCATAAAATCCCAACAGTGTGGAAACAGGCCTGTTGATTCCACACCACCTGCCAAAGAGCATCACACCCAGTCTCATACCCCTAAGCTATCCCTGTAACCCTGCATACACCTGCTGTACAGTGGAGTCACCAACTGCTCAGCCCTGTGGATTCACTCCAGAGTGCACTCTCAGGAAATGTCATTGAGCTCAGTGGCAACCAGCAGTGAAAACCTGGATGAGAGTGTCACATTCCTGGAGGATTGCTGAACTCTCTGGCTTCAGCTACCCTCCTGGATAGCCATTCACTTACTGTTCTCCAAGATTTCCTGGTTAGCTCTGGAGTGACCACTTTTAGGGAAGTATCCGAAAATATCCTCAGGCGTGTAGTGCATTGGTGTGCAGTGACTCGAACTGCTGCCACCTACTCCTTGAGCTTGTATATGGACCTGATGATGCCAGGGCATGGGAGAAGCATGCACATATAGCTGCCCATCGTAGTTGCTGTCAGTGTCCAGCAGCATAACCAGTCACTTTGACAGTTACTGTGTAAAGTCAGTGAAGGGCTCAGGAGGATCTTGGTTGGGTGCTCATGGTACCAACTGGGTGAATAGGTGTCAGGTTGGTGAGGTGGATGGTGTGTCAGGTGGGTGGATGTGAGCTGGATGTGATGAATATATGGTTCAGGTGGATGAGTGAGTAGAGAGCCAGGTAGTGGAATGTCGGTGGGTGAGGCTATTAGAGTGCCATATGGGTGAGTGAGTAGAGTGCCAGCTGAGTGAGGTGGGTGGGGTACTAGATGAGCAGAGTGCCAGGTCTTTGGATACTGCGGAGCCAGGTAATTGAATTGGTTGCTTTGCATAGGTCGGGGTTTAGATGGGGTAGTGATTGCATTAAGTTAGGGCAAGTATTGTTTTGGCTATGAATGGTGAAATGTCAGACTGAATGTTGAAAAATGCTTTTTGATTTCATGAACTTCTGATTGGTTTCGAAAGTAAATGTATAAATAATGATGGAGCTCTGGTGATGCTGTTCAATCGCTAAGACATTTCCCCAATTCAGATGACTTCTCCCGCAGTTTCCTCCACACCAATCCTGCTACCCTTTGTAGCAGCCTCCTGACTACTAAAACACAGTTAGATTGCTAACTTGGCCAAACAGCAAGGGATGCTGGGTACAATGGCCAAGTAAAATGCTGAAATCATGAAACCCACATAGCAGACACAGTGCAAACACAGCAGCCAGGTGCTAATGACATTAGCAAAATGTAAA
This sequence comes from Chiloscyllium plagiosum, assembly GCF_037043375.1. Lineage (NCBI taxonomy): Eukaryota > Metazoa > Chordata > Chondrichthyes > Orectolobiformes > Hemiscylliidae > Chiloscyllium > Chiloscyllium plagiosum. Next base: position 56,265,845 of record NW_028270173.1, on the reverse strand, counting down.
AGGCACAGAGAGATGGCACACATGCAGATCTGATGTCTATATTCTGCACACTGCTGAGGGAATATCACCTTAAATGGTTGTCAGCTATAAGGAGACGATAGAAAATCCCAGGCTGTTTTCTTTGGAGTGGCGGAGACTTGATCGAAGTCTACAAAATTATGAGATGCGTAGATAAGGTTGACAGTCAGAATCTTTTTCCCAGAGGTGAATTGTTTAAAATAAGGGAGCATCCATTTAGGGTCAGAGAGGGTAAGTTAAAGGAGATGTGAGGGGCAAGGTTTTTTAACACTGAGGTGATAGGAGTATGGAATGTGCTGCCAGGGATGGTAGTGGAGGCAGATAGGGTCGTTTAAGAGAATTTTAGATAAGCACAACAATACGCAAGGAATGGAGGGACTTAGACCGAGGGAAGGCAGAAGGGATTAGTTTAACTTCGTGTAATTTTCAACACAACATCATGGACCAAAGGGCATGTTCCTTGCTGTACAGTTCTATGTTTTCTGTTTTAGGTTCTATGTTCTAGTTTCTATGTTTCTAAGACATTTATAAGTGCCTGTGTTCTAACATCATTACAGTTCACTGTGAGAAGAAAACAGCTCTGACCACTTATATAACTGAGATTGTTTGAGTTTGTTTGGAAAAGTGACACTTATAAGGCCAGCTCTGACTAATCATGTTTGACAGAAATGAACATAATCAAGGGGAGGCAATGGCCAAGTGATATTATCGCCAAACTGTTAATCCAGAGACTCGGCTAATATTCTGGGAACCTGGGTTTGAATCCCACCATGGCATATGGTGTAATTTGAGCTCAGTAAAATCTGGAATTAACAGTCCAGTGATAACCATGAATCCATTTTCAATTGTTGGAAAAACCCTTCTGGTTCACTAATGTCCTGCCATCTGCCAGGAATCTGCTATCCTTAGCTGGTCTGGCTGACATGTGATTCCAGCTCCACAGCAATGTGGTTGATTCTTAACTGCCCTCTGGGCAATTAGGAATGGACAATAAATGTTGGCTTGCCCAGCGACATCCTCATCCTGTTAACAAATTTTTTTAAAATTCCTCATGGCCAATAACCTGACCAGACACAGTGACAGATGTGTGACAATGAATATATGGATGCCTGATTCAGCCAATTTTCGATGAGCCAGAAGAGCAGCCTGCCTTCTCAGACAAACCCAAACAAACTTACTCCACCTGCCGAGAGAGTGCTTACGGTTATTTTTCATCATCATTATGCACCAGTGAGCTGCACCCACCAGGTAACCGCACTGACTTTCAAGTTGGGATTGACACCATCTAGTTTCTCTCCAGTACCTGGGAGTATCACAACCCACAAGAAATGAAGTAGATTTGGGAGCAATGAGTTGGAAGTATACGAATATAGGGTCCTTGCCACTTGCCAGTGAGATTCAGAACTTGGCCATTAAAACCTTGAGAGGTAATCTGACTTCTTCTCTTAACATTGCGAATAAAATATTTGCATTTGCATGGTATTTTCCCAAATTTCTTGCCATTGCTCACGTTGCATGCGCTCTGGACCTTACACCGGACGATTTTGAGAGTGCACCAATTGTTGGTGGGCATGCCCTGTCTGCCTTATTTGGAGGACTATAATTCAATAGCTGGGATGTTTCTGCTTGAGGTCTCTTGGCTCATGTCAGACATATAGATAAAATATTCCATATCTGCAGCTTATGATCTTCTGACCATTAAAATTAATGTCTGGAAAAAATCATAGGTTAGAAATATGACATTTTTTGTGTTCTCACTCCCAGAATGTGCTTTCAGTATAAAACTATACAATATGTCAAAATATACTTGCTGCTTGAGTTTAACTGCACACATCACATTTACTCAATGTTCACAGCATGTCAAGTATTTCACCAGTTGGCAGTTTGACCTTATATGACACTTACCGCATGTCCATTCTGATGTTGTTGAATCTCAGACACAGAATTAAGGAAAGTACGTTATTCTTTGCTTAAGTTTGCAAAGAACTCTCTTGCCTCTTCTTCTGCTCTGTTTTCCAATGCCTGCCTTATCAGACTTTGCTTCCTATTTTCACATGTTATCACATTTAGTCTTATAATGATGATAGCTCATGCCACACCAAGGACAACGACTGAAATAGTAGAGGAGAAACAGAATAACCAGGAATCCGAACATTAAACCGATGAGCTGTTAAGGAATGGGTGAAGAGAAAATAAAATAATATAAATAACCATTCACCAAGACTGTGCCATTGCTCTGTCACTGAATCATACCCCTTGCTGTTAACATTCCCAAGAATGCCTCGTTAAAAGTTGAGAAAAAATTTTCCCGCAGTGGGAACATCAACTGTAACATCTTGATTGCCATCTCTCTTGAGATCCAAGATACTCTTTAGCCTTAAATGGCCCATTAGGGACAATTGTTTCTGCACATATTCACCTGTCTGATAAATCTGGCTGCTCTGTTTAACACTTCTGGTGTACATCAAGTTCTTTTTAATTCATTTTCTTTTGCCTCAACCATCAATTTATCATCTCAGTTGTAAACAGAAACCAAAAATGTGTGATAAGAGGTTCTATTTCTGGTGTCATTTCTAGTAGGTTATTTGGTTATTGTGTTTGTCAAACCAATGCCTCGATCCACTTGCCCTTACCTTGTTCTGGATTGCAGCTGAACAAGGTCGTGTCCACACCTTGACCACTCAGTCAATCTTTTAATCTGCTGGTAGCTTTCTATACTTTCCCCAAAGTTCACATGCCTCCATTCATTGCTTCTCCTGGTAGGAATGTTACTTTAGTGTTGACTTTCCGTCATGGACTTTTGTGATAAAAATCCTCAACCTTTGCATTGGTATCACTTTGTCTATCATCATCAAGTACTTTATTGACCATAATCTGCTCTTCATAATTGTCAAACATAAGTTTAAGATACTGTAAGTGTGAAGTCAATCCTGATTAACCTTGATGAATGTCCCTTAACAAATTGATACCATGTTGGATAATTACTGACTACCCATTACACTCTATCATTTTAACCAGACATTTTTATATTTCTAATCCTCTCTTTTATAGTACACTAAATCCCCAGAATTAAAATTTATCTGTGAAGGCTTGCTGAGTTTTCTCAAGTCATAGATTCAGTGAGTTGCACAGCACGGAAACAGACCCTTTGGTCCAGCTCGTCCATGACCACCAAATATCCTAAATTAATCTCGTCCTGTTTGCCAGCATTCAGCCCTATCCCTCTGAATCCCTCCTATTCATATACCCATCCAGATGCCCTTGAAATGTTGCAATTGTACCAGTGTCCACCACTCCCTCTCGCAGCTCATACCATCCTCTTTGTGAAAATGTTGTCCCTTAGGTCCCTTTTATGTCTTTCCACTCTTACCTTAAACTGATGACTTCTAGTTTTGGATTCCCGTAACCTGGGGAAGGACATTGGCAATTTCACACCATCCATGCCCATCATGACTTTATTCAGCCTCTCCCTATAGCGCAAGTCCTCCAACCCCAGCAACACCTTTCTAAACCTTTTCTGCAGTCCTTCAAGTTGAACATCTTTCCTAAAGAAGGGAGGCCAGAACTGAACACAACATTTCAAAAGTGGCCTAACCAATGTCTTGTTCAGCTGCAACATGACCTCCCAACTCCTCCACTCAATGCACTGATCAATAAAGGCAAGTGTACCAAACGCCTTCTTCACTTCCCTGAGCGTTAAGGATGTAATGATTAATGTCATGAGGAACGACCTCCAACATGAAGCTGACCTTGTCTTGGGCATAAATCAGATATGATTCTAATTTTGACATTATATGAGTATACAAACAGAATGTGTGTGTGTAAATGAAATATAATTTTATTCTTAAACAAAATGTGTGTATGGATAAGTGAGAGTATGTGGGATATGAGGGTATTATGTGGGTATGACAGAATGAGTGTGCATGATATCTGCATGTGTGGTTTTGAGAGTACGATTGAGGCTGCATGTAGGTGAATGTAATTGTACACGAATCTGAACGCGCAATTTATTTCACACTTTTATCATCCGAAGCATCCCAAACCTCTCCAACCCTTACTACACCTCCAAACCATACTCTTACATCCTTTTCAAATAATGCCCTAATTTCAACTTATGCCAACCTTTGAACAATGATCCAAAGTACTCTCATTGTGCTAGGCTCAAAGCCCATTCAATTCATCCCTTCCTGCTCAAATCCCTTTAGCCTGATACCTGATCCACTTACAATTTCGAAAAGACCATGATTGAATATTATTAAAATTAATTAAATTAATTAATACTTACTCATCAACAGTCGAGCATTTATGAGATATTATTTTTTAAGTAAGATTAAATGTCCTTCATAAAAAGGACAATATTTATCTTTAAGATCGTTGCCACAGATGACCTGACATAGGGAGCTGTGTGGTGGCCAGGTTTTTGGAAGCTTCTAAAAGTGGATAATAATGGACAAGCCAAGGAATACCTAATATTGCCAAAGCTTGCCAAAAAAAAAAGAGCAAGGACCACAAATTCTCTATTTGCTGAGTCTAGGTCTGCCAGATAACAAAGTATTTGAGACAAAACAATTACAGATACTAGAATCCAAAGTAGACGAACAAGAGGCTGGATGAACACAACAAGTTAGGCAGTATCAAGAGGTGGAGAAGTCAATATTTCAGGTATAATCCTTCTTCAGGAATGGAGGTGGAAGTAGTGGGAGCTTTGGATAAAGAGAGAGAGAGGTGATGTGTGAGGTAGGGACAGTGACAGAATGGTGAGGTAGTAATGGGTGAACATAGGTGTGCATATGATCTGGTTGGTCAATGGGAGGAATGAATTGGTTGGTTAATAGAAGGAAGGGTTGGTATGTGGAATAGAAGGGAGGAGGCACAGCTGTAGAGGAAGTCAGGGGACGGGTGGGAAGGTTATTTGAAATTGGAGAGCTGAATGTTGAGTCCTCTGGGCTGTAGGCTGCCCATGTGGAAGATACGGTGTCCTTCCTCCAATTTGTGGTCTGATTCACTGCACGTCCAGAGCCCTGATGGACACAGTAAAAGATGCCAAGCTGCACGACGTCTTCAGCGCCGCTGCAGATGGAGCGCAGCGTAGATACACCTGGTCACGGGCAGACGGGTCTATCCGCTCAAGGATAGATTACCTGTTTGTGTCCCGAACGCTCTCGGTCAGATCCACCGACGTCAAGCCGGTGTTCTTCTCCGACCACTGCCTCCTCCTGGTAGTAGTGGGGAGCAAGGAAATGGCTGAGGAACTGAATGATTACTTCATGTCAATCTCCACGGTGGAAGACATGAGTAAAATCCTAAAAATTCAAGAGAGTGAGGGAGCAGAGCTAAGTATGGTGGCCATCACCAAGGAGAAGATGCTAGAAAACTGAATGGCCTGAAGGTGGATAGGTCACCTGGACCAGATGGACCACACCCCAGAGTTCAAAGGGAGGTAGCTGAAGAGATAGTGGAGGCATTAATGGTGATCTTCCAGGCTTCACTAGCATCCGGGAGGGTCCCAGAGGAGTGGAAAATTGCCAATATGACACCCCTGTTTAAAAAGAGAGTAAGGCAAAAGACAGAAAACTATAGGCCGATTAACCTAACCTCAGTTGTGGCTAAGATTCTGGAGTCCATTGTGATGGATGAGATTTCTGAATACCTGGAAGTGTGTGGTCAAATAGGACAGTGTCAGCATGGTTTCATTAAGGGGAGGTCATGCCTGACAAATCTGATAGAATTCTTTGAGAAAGTAATGAACATGATAGACCAAGGACAGCCAATGATCTAGTCTTCAAGAAGGCCTTTGACAAGGTGCCGCACAGGAGGTTGCTGAGTAAGATGAGGGCACATGGTGTTCGAGGCAAGGTGTCAGCATGAATAGAAGCCTGGCTGTCTGGCAGAAAGCAGAGAGTGGGAATAAAAGAATCTTTCTCAGGATGGCAGCCAGAGACAAATGGTGTTCCACATGGCTCAGTGGAACTTTTCACTTTATACATTAATGGTCTAGATGAAGGAACTGAGGGGATTCTGGCTATGTTTGCAGACGATATAATGATAGGTAGAGGGACATGCAGTATTGAGGTGGCAGGGAGGCTGCAGAAGGATTTGTACAGATTAGGAGAGTGGACAAAGAAGTGGCAGACGGAGTATAACATGGGAAAGTGTGCAGTCACGCACTTTGGCACAAAGAATAGAGGTATGGACTATTTTCTAAATGTGGAGGAAATTTAGAATTCTGAAATGCAAAAAGACTTGGGAATCCTAGTCCAGGATTCTCTCAACGTATATATTTGCAGGTTGAGTCAGTAGTTAGGAAGACAATTGCAATGATGGCATTTATTTTGAGAGGACTTGAATATAAAAGCAGGGATGTACTTCTGAGACTCTTTGAGGGTCTGGTCAGACCACATTTGGAGTATTGTGCGCAGTTTTGGGCCTCATACCTCAGGAAAAATGTACTGACCCTGGAGCGTGTTCAGAGAAGGTTCACAAGAATGGTCGCCAGGTTTGAAAAGCTTAACGGATGAGGAATGTTTGATGACTCTGGATCTATAGTCAATCAAGTTTAGAATGACAAGGGGGAATCTAATTGAAACTTACAGAATACTGAAAGGCCCAGACAGAATGGATGTTGGGAAGATATTTCCATTGGTAGGAAAGACCAGGACCCAAGGGCACAGCCTTAGAGTAAAGGGAAGACCTTTTAGAACAGAGATAAGAAGCCAGAGAGTGGTGATTCTATGGAATTCACTGCTACAGAAGGCTGTGGAGGCCAGGTCTTTGATTATATTTAAGATGGAGATAGACAGGTTGTTGAATGTCAAGGGGATCAAAGGTTATGGAGAGAAAGTGGGAGAACGGGGTTGAGAAACGTATCAGCCATGATTGAATGGCAGAGCAGATTTGATGGACCGAACGGCCTAATTTCTGTTCCCATGTCTTATGATCTACGTTTGTGGGGGTGGTTGCTGCTTTAGACTAGTGGAGCGAGGAATGGAGATGATACAGTGCAGGGCTGTCTGGGTGACAGAGGTGGGAAAACACGGTGTTTGAAATAGGTGGACATCTTGGATGCTTGGGAATGGAATGTCACCTCATCAGATTGGATGCGACAGAGACAGAGGAATTGGGAAAATGGGATGGAGTTTTTGCAGGATTATGGGTGGGTGGTGGTTTAGTCCAGGTATTTATGGGAGTCTGTGGGTTTATAGTCAATGTCAGTCCATAGACTGTCACTGGAGATGGAAACGGAGAGGTCAAGAAAAGGGAGGGAGGTGTCTGAGACAGACCACGTGATTTTAAGGGTTGGGTAGAGGTTGTTAGTGAAGTCGATGAACTGCTCTAGGTCATCCAGGGTGCAGGATGCAGCATTGATGCAGTTATTGATGTAACGGTGGAAGAGTTGGGGCAGAGTACAATGTATGTACTGAAGAGAGACAGTTCGACATAACTGACAAAGAGGCAGGCATAGCTAGGGCCCATATGAGTGCCCACGGCCACCCCCCAAATTTGGAGGAAGTGGATGAATTGAAGGAAAAATAATGAAGGGTGAGGACTGATTTGGCGAGGCGGCGGAGGGTATTGGTGGAGGGGACTGGATGGGTCTCTTTGAGAGGGAAAACCTGAGGGCCTGCATGCCATCATTGAAGGGTATTGACATGTATAAGGAATGCACATCAATAGTGAAGATGAAGCACTGGGGGCCAGGGAACTGGAGATTTCTGAAGAAGTGGATGGCATGGTTGGTGTCCTGGATGTAGGTGGGAAGTGCCTGGACCAATGGGGAGAGGAAGAACTGAGGTCGATGGGGCAGGAACATGGGGAGGTGATGGGTTGGGCAGGGTAGTTGGGCTTGTGGGTTTTGGGGAGCAGGTAGAACCGGCCAGTGCAGGGATGGTGGACAATGAGTTTGGAAGCTGTGGAGGAGAGATCACCGGAAGCCTTGAGGTCATGGACAGTGTGGCTGATAATGGTCTGATAGGCCACTGTGGGGTCGTGGTCAAGGGGAAGGTAGAACGTGGTGTCACAAAGCTGGCGTTTAGCCTCTGCAACATAGAGGTCCATCCTCCAGACTACCCCAGCCTGGCCTTTGTCAGTGGGTTTGATGGTGAACCAAGGGTTGGTGTGTCGGGAGTACACGTTCAGACGTGGTGAGGTTTGAGTAGATGAGGGGGATGCGGAAGTTGAGGCTGCTGATTTACCAACCTGGAGTTGAAATTCAGTGATTCCAGTTCGCTGAAAGCAGGATTTCAGGAAGTGTTTTCACACAAGAGGTGCACAGCAGATGGTGCTGGCAGCTTTGGTAATTCTAATATTCTAATAACAAAAGATAACTGATTAAATTGATTGCGTAAGAGTATATGTTAAGGATCTCTATCTTCCTCTATTGCTGATGTTTCTAATCATGAGATTGAAGTTATTTTGTCAATATCAACAGATTATCAATTACAGTTCAAATGTGTATCAGTGGCCAGTGGCAGAACTGAACCTTCAAAATCTTTTTATTTTAATGATGTGCAGCAACCAGAGCAAGCAACAACAGAAGAATGATCACTGCAGAAACAAAGCTGTTCCAAATGATTCTGTGTTCTGCTGGAAAAGGAAAGTGGCCCTTTAGCTATTAGAATTACCAAGGCTGCCTGCACCATGTGCTGTGCATCTCTTTTGTGGAGAAATTTCATGAAATCTGGCTTTCAGTGAACTAGTATGAGTGAATTTCAACTCCAGATTGGAAACTCTCACTCTCCTGCTCTCTTAAAATGTTGTGAGGTATTAACCATTCTGTTAGGCCTTAATATTTTGTAGTGTATCACTCTTTGTCCTATGTAATGTGTATACACCTTCCTGAGAAAGGTTTGTGTGAATGCATGATTCTTCTTTTCTCACATAAATAGAATATTACATTACAAAAACAGAATGCGCGCACACACACACACACAAACATAATTTTGGGAATACGTTTCAGCCACATCCACTTTAAACTATCCTGACTGAGGATAAAAAGGAAGAAGAACTGGGTTCGTGTTCAGCCTGTGTCTACCCCTGACTGCAACACTTACCGTCTGTCAAAGCTTTAACTACATTTAGCAGTCCCATCTTGAAACATGCAGTCCAGAAAAGGCAGCATTGTGAATTAAATATCACATTATAACACATTCAGCAGAGATACAGAAGGAAATAGTGATGGGGGGGTGTCTGTACTTCTTCAAGATAACATAATGGCAATAAACATGGCGATGCAGATATTAACAAAAGAGAAGGTCAAATACATATAAATAGAGATAAAAATGTAATAAAGGATTCATCACACTCATGCTGTAGTCTGCATTCCATTAAATATTTGAAGGGAGTAAAAGAAAGAAATATTCAGACAGACTAATGAATTGAGTATGAAACAGAATCTTGGGGGGCTGATAGTTTCATCTACCCTGATATTAATTCAATACAAGAGATATGTAAATGAGTGTTATTCCTAAAATATTTATGGGGTCATTTCCAACCCATTATGCAATATCTATTAAACAAATACTTGTATATGCTACTGTTTTATTTAATTGGAAATGACCAAGAGCAGATGAATTAAGTAAAGTTGGCAAAGCATTGAACCAATTATAACCACGCTACAATCGGGGTTTTAAGATAAAGATAGGATGTAATTATGAGGAAAGCCAACTTTATAAATTGAGAGAGAAAAACCTGATATCATTGGCTAAGAATAGAGTTTTAGGAAGTAAAATGTGCAACTATGTTGGTGAGCAACTATAAATAAAAACAATAAATAAAATGGTATTCAACAGAATTCAGAAAATCTATATTCCTCTGAAAGGAGAGAACAAGGTGAATGCCAATGGAATTCCAGGGAACAATTGAGGGCTCAGAGAATGCATCTATTAAATACATAGATAGCTCAGGAGAGCTGCCCAAAGACATTGGGAAAGACGTTAAAAATTCAGGATAGCAAATATAAATATAAACTGAGATAGTCAATTGTTAAAGAATGTTAAGCAAAATAGGAGTTTAAAAAAGCCTAAATCCCAATATAGTGATGGAAAGACAGCACAAATAATAAATAATTACTATAGGCTGAATTTTCCTACTTTTTGGAAGAGTGATATTTTCAGTGAGTGTCATACAAGCTTTCCTGCCTTGGGCCCAGCTGACTGTTCCCACACAGTTTTCCACAGCTGATGTCATTCATTATGCTTAGTGAGAGGAATATCATTAAATGTCAAGAGGTGGGAGATGTTTGTCTCTTACTGGAGATGATCATTGCCGAGCATTGGGTGGCATAAATGTTCCTTGCCACTTGTCAGCTCAAAGAAAGCCAAGGGCTTATGCTTATGCCCGAAACATCAATTCCCCTGCTCCTCGGATGCTGCCTGACCTGCTTTTCCAGCACCTGTAAATGTAAATGGAATGTTTACATATGTATGGCATGTCCAACTGTACAGACCATTAAAGTATTTTATGAATAAAGTATATTTTTGAAATAAAAAAAAAGAAGGGGTGTTGTTGCCAATATCAAGATGTACAACCCTCACGTCCCAGCAGCAGATGCCCTGACCTTCTTGAGAAGATATGTCCAGGTCGAGGGAGAGAGTACCGATGTGGTCGATCCTTTCGGGATCTGGACCAGCAAACGACAGGTCAGGGTAACCCTGAGGGTCGATGCCAGTGGGAACATCCTCCACCCACCCTCCAGCTTTGCCATCGGAGGAAGCAGAGGTTACCTGACATACGCAGGGCAGCCGAAAGTGTGCCGAACCTGCGGGAGGTCAGGCCACATGGCGGCGGATTGCAAGGTGACCGTCTGCTGAAACTGCAAGCAGGAAGGCCACCCGACCAAGGAATGTAAGGAGGCCAAGAACTGTAATCTGTGCGGAGAGGCGGGCCATATGTACAGGGCCTGCCCAAGACGAGGGGCCGCCACCTACGCACAGATGGCCGGAGGTGGCAACACGAGCCGTGGACCACCTAAGACCAGCAAGGTACCACAAAACAGCACGGGAACGGTGCCTGGAGGCACCCAGAAGGAAGGGCAGGCTGTAGCGGAGCAGACGGCAGTCAGCGGGGAGGTGCAGCAGCCGATCTAAGCTCCTTCAGGACAGACGGAGGAAATGGAAGAGGAGGGATGAAAGGAGGCAGAGGATTGGATTACTGTCAAAAGCAGGAAGAGGAAACCTCCCAAAGCCACCCAGTGAAGGGGGAAGCGACACCTACACGGCGAGGATACAGGTTCTTCCGACAGCGAGGACGGGCGCAAAGAAATGGAATGTGTACATATGTATGACATGTCCAGTTGTATAGATCAAACTATTTATGAATAAAGTATATTTTTGAAATAAAAAAATGGTTGGTACTCCAAGGACGAGGCTATCCCATTGCACTTCAGGTGTGCTGACGCCTGCGATGTCCCCAAATGTGGGATACTCAACTGCAAAATTTGTGGTATTGGGGGACTGCGTTCGCGCTCTCCCCCGGGACGCACATCGAGACGAAAATCAACTGTGCCTGGAGGATCATCAACTTGGTGAAGGACGCTCTCTGGGTGGTCCGAAACTTGTTGGTCTTCCAGCTGAAGGAGTTGACCCCGACTGAGTGCTGCAGACTGGCACATTCCATGGTCCAGGACTACGTGGTGAGGGACGCGCTGAAGCCTGGGGCAGCTGCCGCCAAGGCGCGGTGGGGAAAGACCACTGTGTAAAGCCTGCCTGCCTAACGAAGAACAGGGGGCCCACGCAGTCATTTGGGCTCTGTTGGCGCCTCAGCACAATGTAATTGCATGAACCTGTAAATAAGTATGATTACACTGTCTCGATACGCAAAGAAATGGAATGTGTACATATGTATGACATGTCCAGTTGTATAGATCAAACTATTTATGAATAAAGTATATTTTTGAAATAAAAAAATGGTTGGTGCTCCCAGGACGAGGCTATCCCATTGCACTTCAGGTGTACTGACGCCTGCGATGTCCCCAAATGCGGGATACTCAACTGCAAAATTTGTGGTAGTGGGGGACTGCGTTCGCGCTCTCCCCTGGTTTACAAACCAATGGCACAATCTGAATTGTGGTTTTTCTGGAGGCAGTGCTGTTATGCTGCGACCTGTCTTGTCACTGCTACGTTAACACCCAAGTTTGCTCGGGCAGTCTTTGGTATATCTTTCTTCCCTCTCCAAGCAAGAGCCGTCCTAACTTTAAAACCGTTAAGCCCACCAAACCTCTGCTGCTTATGTGACCATTTCCCTCTATTTCCTCACTTTCTCTCTCAACATGCTGCTTAACCACCTTCCCTCTTAACTGCTCTCAGTCACCATCTGCTCCATGTCTTACCACCGTTTGCTTCTTCGCCAACCTACCAAGCAAGGGCACCAACACCCTGAGCTACAAAGTGCAAAATCCAGCCCACCTCACGCCTGGGGGGAGCAATGCCTCATCTTCTGCCGTCGGACCCTCCAACCACACAGCATCAATGATGACTTCACCCGTTTCCTCATCTTCCAACCCCCACCTCATCTCAGACCCCACCAGCCACTTGACGTCCCACCTGTCCATTTCCTTCCCACCTATCCACTCCACACTGACCTATCCCCATCAATGCTCCCCAACCCCCACCCACTTGCATGTACCTATCGCCTTCACAGCAAGTTTCCCCCAGCTCCACAACCACCTCCAGTCCAATTACCGCTTTCGCTCCGCTCCAAGTCTCCAGTCTGCTCCAATTCAGCTCTCAGACTTTCTGTACTGATCCAGGCCTCAGCCATCCTGTACTGATCCAGGCCTCGAATCCTGCCCCATCCAGCTCTCAGCCATTCTGTACTGATACAGGCCTCTAATCCACTCCAGTCCAACTCTCAGCCACTCTGTACTAATACAGGCCTCTAATCCGCCCCCATCCAGCTCTCAGCCATTCTGTACTGATACAGGCCTCTAATCCACGCCAATCCAACTCTCAGCCATTCTGTACTGATACAGGCCTCTAATCCGCCCCCATCCAGCTCTCAGCCATTCTGTAGTGATCCAGGCCTCAAATCCGCACCAAATCCAGCTCTCAACCATTCTGTCCTGATACAGGCCTCTAATCCACTTCAATCCAGCTCTCAGTCATCCTGAACTAATTCAGGCCTCGAATCCACTCCAATCCAGCTCTCAGCCATTCGAGACTCTTGCAGTTCTCCATCGGCTCCTCTTCAGCTCTCAGCTGCTCCGCACTGATCCAAGCCTCTGGCTCACTCTGTTCTGCCTCACATCTGCTCCACACTGATCCAGGCCTCCAGCCCCCACCCATCCACTCCTCTCAGCCTCTCCACACCACACGAGGCCTCCAGTCCACTGTGTGCTGGGTCACAGCAGCCCCGCACTGATCCAGGTCTCCAGCCCACTTTGTTCTGCTGCACAGCTGCTCCGCAGTAATCCAGATATCCTAATTTAATCTTGTCCCATTTGCCAGCACTTGGCCCTTATCCCTCTGAACCCTTCCTATTCAGATGCCTTTCGCATGTTGTACCAACCTCCATCACTTCCTCTGGCAGCTCATTGCGTCCACGCAGCACCCTCTGTGTGAAATAGTTGCCCCCTAGATCCCTTTGAAATCTTTCTCTTCTCACCCTAAACTATGCCCTCTAAATTTGGAATTCTTTACCCCAGGGAAAGCAGCAGGTAAATCAGACACGGAAGAAAAGGACGATTACATTTTAATCACAGGCCAGTTTATTTTACACAGAGGGTGGTGAGTGCTCGGAATGTGCAGCCAGACGAGGTGGTGGTCTCAGTTTCGTGTCTCATCCAACATCATGTTGAGAAATATGTTTCCCTGGCACCCTTAATCTTGAATGTGATTTCAACCTGAAGTCACTAATCTGATTGAAGAAAGATTTGCAAAGCTGCAGCTAAACATTGTAGAAAGTCGAGGTAAATTGGTTTGAAAAAATGCTTCTAGTTTGACAATCAAAGATTGTAAGTTGCTTTTATTCGCGTTGACATCAAATTCCGTCGAGTGTTTGAAAACAAAGTTGGAACTTTCCCTCCTGTTTTTCCGCGAATCAGCCTGAAGGAAACAGGGGCGGGGCGCGTCCTTTTAAGGGATAGATGCAGATAAGCAGCGCAGGCGCAGCCGTGGGTGGTATTTGAGTAAAACGGGAGTCCTGGAGACATTCGGTGATCCATTTGAAGAATGAAGCTGATCGACAGGCAGGGCAGGTTGGGGAAGTGAATGTTCGATGTTGCAAAAGTGAGTGAGTGTGAGAGTGAGAGGGAGCGGCTGTTGTGGGGTGTGAGCGAGTGTGAGTGCTGAGCATACTTACCTGGCAGGGGAGATGACATGATCATTGCGGTGGCGCTCCCAGGACGAGGTTATCCCATTACACTTCGGGTGAGCTGACGCCTGCGATGTCCCCAAATGCGGGATACTCGACTGCAAAATTTGTGGTAGTGGGGGACTGCGTTCGCGCTCTCCCCTGATTTCCAAACCAATGGCAGAATCTGAATTGCGGTTTTTCTGGAGGCAGTGCTGTTATGCTGCGACTTGTCTTGTCACTGCTACGTTAACACCCAAGTTTGCTCGGGCAGTCTTTGGTATACCTTTCTTCCATCTCCAAGCAAGAGCCGTCCTAATTTTAAAACCGTGAAGCCCACCAAACTTCTGCTGCATATGTGACCATTTCCCTCTATTTCCTCACTATATCTCTCAACATGCTGCTTAACCACCTTCCCTCTTAACTGCTCTCAGTCACCATCTGCTCCATGTCTTACCACCGTTTGCTTCTTCGCCAACCTATCAAGCAAGAGCACCAACACCCTGAACTACAAAGTGCAAAGTCCAGCCCACCTCACGCCTGGGGAGAGCAATGCCTCATCTTCTGCCGTCGGACCCTCCAACCACACAGCATCAATGTTGACTTCACCCGTTTCCTCATCTTCCAACCCCCACCTCATCTCAGACCCGACCCTCCACTTGATTTGTCCCACCTGTCCATTTCCTTCCCACCTATCCACTCCACACTGACCTATCCCCATCAATGCTCCCCAACCCCCACCCACTTGCATGTACCTATCACCTTCACAGCAAGCTTCCCCCAGCTCCACAACCACCTCCAGTCCAATTACCACTTTCGCTCCGCTCCAAGTCTCCAGTCTGCTCCAATTCAGCTCTCAGTCTTTCTGTACTGATCCAGGCCTCAGCCATCCTGTACTGATCCAGGCCTCGAATCCTGCCCCATCCAGCTCTCAGCCATTCTGTACTGATACAGGCCTCTAATCCACTCCAGTCCAACTCTCAGCCACTCTGTACTAATACAGGCCTCTAATCCGCCCCCATCCAGCTCTCAGCCATTCTGTACTGATACAGGCCTCTAATCCACGCCAATCCAACTCTCAGCCATTCTGTACTGATACAGGCCTCTAATCCGCCCCCATCCAGCTCTCAGCCATTCTGTAGTGATCCAGGCCTCAAATCCGCACCAATCCAGCTCTCAACCATTCTGTCCTGATACAGGCCTCTAATCCACTTCAATCCAGCTCTCAGTCATCCTGTACTAATTCAGGCCTCGAATCCACTCCAATCCAGCTCTCAGCCATTCGAGACTCTTGCAGTTCTCCATCGGCTCCTCTTCAGCTCTCAGCTGCTCCGCACTGATCCAAGCCTCTGGCTCACTCTGTTCTGCCTCACATCTGCTCCACACTGATCCAGGCCTCCAGCCCACCCTGTTGTGCCTCTCAGCCTCTCCACACCACACGAGGCCTCCAGCCCACTCTGATCTGCCTCTCAGCCTCACCACACCACACGAGGCCTCCAGTCCACTGTGTGCTGGGTCACAGCAGCCCCGCACTGATCCAGGTCTCCAGCCCACTTTGTTCTGCTGCACAGCTGCTCCGCAGTAATCCAGATATCCTAATTTAATCTTGTCCCATTTGCCAGCACTTGGCCCTTATCCCTCTGAACCCTTCCTATTCAGATGCCTTTCGCATGTTGTACCAACCTCCATCACTTCCTCTGGCAGCTCATTGCGTCCACGCAGCACCCTCTGTGTGAAATAGTTGCCCCCTAGATCCCTTTGAAATCTTTCTCTTCTCACCCTAAACTATGCCCTCTAAATTTGGAATTCTTTACCCCAGGGAAAGCAGCAGGTAAATCAGACACGGAAGAAAAGGACGATTACATTTTAATCACAGGCCAGTTTATTTTACACAGAGGGTGGTGAGTGCTCGGAATGTGCAGCCAGACGAGGTGGTGGTCTCAGTTTCGTGTCTCATCCAACATCATGTTGAGAAATATGTTTCCCTGGCACCCTTAATCTTGAATGTGATTTCAACCTGAAGTCACTAATCTGATTGAAGAAAGATTTGCAAAGCTGCAGCTAAACATTGTAGAAAGTCGAGGTAAATTGGTTTGAAAAAATGCTTCTAGTTTGACAATCAAAGATTGTAAGTTGCTTTTATTCGCGTTGACATCAAATTCCGTCGAGTGTTTGAAAACAAAGTTGGAACTTTCCCTCCTGTTTTTCCGCGAATCAGCCTGAAGGAAACAGGGGCGGGGCGCGTCCTTTTAAGGGATAGATGCAGATAAGCAGCGCAGGCGCAGCCGTGGGTGGTATTTGAGTAAAACGGGAGTCCTGGAGACATTCGGTGATCCATTTGAAGAATGAAGCTGATCGACAGGCAGGGCAGGTTGAGGAAGTGAATGTTCGATGTTGCAAAAGTGAGTGAGTGTGAGAGTGAGAGGGAGCGGCTGTTGTGGGGTGTGAGTGAGTGTGAGTGCTGAGCATACTTACCTGGCAGGGGAGATGACATGATCATTGCGGTGGCGCTCCCAGGACGAGGTTATCCCATTACACTTCGGGTGAGCTGACGCCTGCGATGTCCCCAAATGCGGGATACTCGACTGCAAAATTTGTGGTAGTGGGGGACTGCGTTCGCGCTCTCCCCTGATTTCCAAACCAATGGCAGAATCTGAATTGCGGTTTTTCTGGAGGCAGTGCTGTTATGCTGCGACTTGTCTTGTCACTGCTACGTTAACACCCAAGTTTGCTCGGGCAGTCTTTGGTATACCTTTCTTCCATCTCCAAGCAAGAGCCGTCCTAATTTTAAAACCGTGAAGCCCACCAAACTTCTGCTGCATATGTGACCATTTCCCTCTATTTCCTCACTATATCTCTCAACATGCTGCTTAACCACCTTCCCTCTTAACTGCTCTCAGTCACCATCTGCTCCATGTCTTACCACCGTTTGCTTCTTCGCCAACCTATCAAGCAAGAGCACCAACACCCTGAACTACAAAGTGCAAAGTCCAGCCCACCTCACGCCTGGGGAGAGCAATGCCTCATCTTCTGCCGTCGGACCCTCCAACCACACAGCATCAATGTTGACTTCACCCGTTTCCTCATCTTCCAACCCCCACCTCATCTCAGACCCGACCCTCCACTTGATTTGTCCCACCTGTCCATTTCCTTCCCACCTATCCACTCCACACTGACCTATCCCCATCAATGCTCCCCAACCCCCACCCACTTGCATGTACCTATCACCTTCACAGCAAGCTTCCCCCAGCTCCACAACCACCTCCAGTCCAATTACCACTTTCGCTCCGCTCCAAGTCTCCAGTCTGCTCCAATTCAGCTCTCAGTCTTTCTGTACTGATCCAGGCCTCAGCCATCCTGTACTGATCCAGGCCTCGAATCCTGCCCCATCCAGCTCTCAGCCATTCTGTACTGATACAGGCCTCTAATCCACTCCAGTCCAACTCTCAGCCACTCTGTACTAATACAGGCCTCTAATCCGCCCCCATCCAGCTCTCAGCCATTCTGTACTGATACAGGCCTCTAATCCACGCCAATCCAACTCTCAGCCATTCTGTACTGATACAGGCCTCTAATCCGCCCCCATCCAGCTCTCAGCCATTCTGTAGTGATCCAGGCCTCAAATCCGCACCAATCCAGCTCTCAACCATTCTGTCCTGATACAGGCCTCTAATCCACTTCAATCCAGCTCTCAGTCATCCTGTACTAATTCAGGCCTCGAATCCACTCCAATCCAGCTCTCAGCCATTCGAGACTCTTGCAGTTCTCCATCGGCTCCTCTTCAGCTCTCAGCTGCTCCGCACTGATCCAAGCCTCTGGCTCACTCTGTTCTGCCTCACATCTGCTCCACACTGATCCAGGCCTCCAGCCCACCCTGTTGTGCCTCTCAGCCTCTCCACACCACACGAGGCCTCCAGCCCACTCTGATCTGCCTCTCAGCCTCACCACACCACACGAGGCCTCCAGTCCACTGTGTGCTGGGTCACAGCAGCCCCGCACTGATCCAGGTCTCCAGCCCACTTTGTTCTGCTGCACAGCTGCTCCGCAGTAATCCAGATATCCTAATTTAATCTTGTCCCATTTGCCAGCACTTGGCCCTTATCCCTCTGAACCCTTCCTATTCAGATGCCTTTCGCATGTTGTACCAACCTCCATCACTTCCTCTGGCAGCTCATTGCGTCCACGCAGCACCCTCTGTGTGAAATAGTTGCCCCCTAGATCCCTTTGAAATCTTTCTCTTCTCACCCTAAACTATGCCCTCTAAATTTGGAATTCTTTACCCCAGGGAAAGCAGCAGGTAAATCAGACACGGAAGAAAAGGACGATTACATTTTAATCACAGGCCAGTTTATTTTACACAGAGGGTGGTGAGTGCTCGGAATGTGCAGCCAGACGAGGTGGTGGTCTCAGTTTCGTGTCTCATCCAACATCATGTTGAGAAATATGTTTCCCTGGCACCCTTAATCTTGAATGTGATTTCAACCTGAAGTCACTAATCTGATTGAAGAAAGATTTGCAAAGCTGCAGCTAAACATTGTAGAAAGTCGAGGTAAATTGGTTTGAAAAAATGCTTCTAGTTTGACAATCAAAGATTGTAAGTTGCTTTTATTCGCGTTGACATCAAATTCCGTCGAGTGTTTGAAAACAAAGTTGGAACTTTCCCTCCTGTTTTTCCGCGAATCAGCCTGAAGGAAACAGGGGCGGGGCGCGTCCTTTTAAGGGATAGATGCAGATAAGCAGCGCAGGCGCAGCCGTGGGTGGTATTTGAGTAAAACGGGAGTCCTGGAGACATTCGGTGATCCATTTGAAGAATGAAGCTGATCGACAGGCAGGGCAGGTTGAGGAAGTGAATGTTCGATGTTGCAAAAGTGAGTGAGTGTGAGAGTGAGAGGGAGCGGCTGTTGTGGGGTGTGAGTGAGTGTGAGTGCTGAGCATACTTACCTGGCAGGGGAGATGACATGATCATTGCGGTGGCGCTCCCAGGACGAGGTTATCCCATTACACTTCGGGTGAGCTGACGCCTGCGATGTCCCCAAATGCGGGATACTCGACTGCAAAATTTGTGGTAGTGGGGGACTGCGTTCGCGCTCTCCCCTGATTTCCAAACCAATGGCAGAATCTGAATTGCGGTTTTTCTGGAGGCAGTGCTGTTATGCTGCGACTTGTCTTGTCACTGCTACGTTAACACCCAAGTTTGCTCGGGCAGTCTTTGGTATACCTTTCTTCCATCTCCAAGCAAGAGCCGTCCTAATTTTAAAACCGTGAAGCCCACCAAACTTCTGCTGCATATGTGACCATTTCCCTCTATTTCCTCACTATATCTCTCAACATGCTGCTTAACCACCTTCCCTCTTAACTGCTCTCAGTCACCATCTGCTCCATGTCTTACCACCGTTTGCTTCTTCGCCAACCTATCAAGCAAGAGCACCAACACCCTGAACTACAAAGTGCAAAGTCCAGCCCACCTCACGCCTGGGGAGAGCAATGCCTCATCTTCTGCCGTCGGACCCTCCAACCACACAGCATCAATGTTGACTTCACCCGTTTCCTCATCTTCCAACCCCCACCTCATCTCAGACCCGACCCTCCACTTGATTTGTCCCACCTGTCCATTTCCTTCCCACCTATCCACTCCACACTGACCTATCCCCATCAATGCTCCCCAACCCCCACCCACTTGCATGTACCTATCACCTTCACAGCAAGCTTCCCCCAGCTCCACAACCACCTCCAGTCCAATTACCACTTTCGCTCCGCTCCAAGTCTCCAGTCTGCTCCAATTCAGCTCTCAGTCTTTCTGTACTGATCCAGGCCTCAGCCATCCTGTACTGATCCAGGCCTCGAATCCTGCCCCATCCAGCTCTCAGCCATTCTGTACTGATACAGGCCTCTAATCCACTCCAGTCCAACTCTCAGCCACTCTGTACTAATACAGGCCTCTAATCCGCCCCCATCCAGCTCTCAGCCATTCTGTACTGATACAGGCCTCTAATCCACGCCAATCCAACTCTCAGCCATTCTGTACTGATACAGGCCTCTAATCCGCCCCCATCCAGCTCTCAGCCATTCTGTAGTGATCCAGGCCTCAAATCCGCACCAATCCAGCTCTCAACCATTCTGTCCTGATACAGGCCTCTAATCCACTTCAATCCAGCTCTCAGTCATCCTGTACTAATTCAGGCCTCGAATCCACTCCAATCCAGCTCTCAGCCATTCGAGACTCTTGCAGCTCTCCATCGGCTCCTCTTCAGCTCTCAGTTGCTCCGCACTGATCCAAGCCTCTGGCTCACTCTGTTCTGCCTCACATCTGCTCCACACTGATCCAGGCCTCCAGCCCACCCTGTTGTGCCTCTCAGCCTCTCCACACCACACGAGGCCTCCAGCCCACTCTGATCTGCCTCTCAGCCTCACCACACCACACGAGGCCTCCAGTCCACTGTGTGCTGGGTCACAGCAGCCCCGCACTGATCCAGGTCTCCAGCCCACTTTGTTCTGCTGCACAGCTGCTCCGCAGTAATCCAGATATCCTAATTTAATCTTGTCCCATTTGCCAGCACTTGGCCCTTATCCCTCTGAACCCTTCCTATTCAGATGCCTTTCGCATGTTGTACCAACCTCCATCACTTCCTCTGGCAGCTCATTGCGTCCACGCAGCACCCTCTGTGTGAAATAGTTGCCCCCTAGATCCCTTTGAAATCTTTCTCTTCTCACCCTAAACTATGCCCTCTAAATTTGGAATTCTTTACCCCAGGGAAAGCAGCAGGTAAATCAGACACGGAAGAAAAGGACGATTACATTTTAATCACAGGCCAGTTTATTTTACACAGAGGGTGGTGAGTGCTCGGAATGTGCAGCCAGACGAGGTGGTGGTCTCAGTTTCGTGTCTCATCCAACATCATGTTGAGAAATATGTTTCCCTGGCACCCTTAATCTTGAATGTGATTTCAACCTGAAGTCACTAATCTGATTGAAGAAAGATTTGCAAAGCTGCAGCTAAACATTGTAGAAAGTCGAGGTAAATTGGTTTGAAAAAATGCTTCTAGTTTGACAATCAAAGATTGTAAGTTGCTTTTATTCGCGTTGACATCAAATTCCGTCGAGTGTTTGAAAACAAAGTTGGAACTTTCCCTCCTGTTTTTCCGCGAATCAGCCTGAAGGAAACAGGGGCGGGGCGCGTCCTTTTAAGGGATAGATGCAGATAAGCAGCGCAGGCGCAGCCGTGGGTGGTATTTGAGTAAAACGGGAGTCCTGGAGACATTCGGTGATCCATTTGAAGAATGAAGCTGATCGACAGGCAGGGCAGGTTGGGGAAGTGAATGTTCGATGTTGCAAAAGTGAGTGAGTGTGAGAGTGAGAGGGAGCGGCTGTTGTGGGGTGTGAGCGAGTGTGAGTGCTGAGCATACTTACCTGGCAGGGGAGATGACATGATCATTGCGGTGGCGCTCCCAGGACGAGGCTATCCCATTGCACTTCGGGTGTGCTGACGCCTGCGATGTCCCCAAATGCGGGATACTCGACTGCAACATTTGTGGTAGTTGGGGACTGCGTTCGCGCTCTCCCCTGATTTCCAAACCAATGGCAGAATCTGATTTGCAGTTTTTCTGGAGGCAGTGCTGTTATGCTGCGACTTGTCTTGTCACTGCTACGTTAACACCCAAGTTTGCTCGGGCAGTCTTTGGTATATCTTTCTTCCTTCTCCAAGCAAGAGCCGTCCTAACTTTAAAACCGCGATCCTAACTTTAAAACCGCGATCCGCCCACCAAACCTCTGCTGCATATGCGACCATTTCCCTCTATTTCCTCACTATATCTCTCAACATGCTGCTTAACCACCTTCCCTCTTAACTGCTCTCAGTCACCGTCTGCTCCATGTCTTACCACCGTTTGCTTCTTCGCCAACCTATCAAGCAAGGGCACCAACACCCTGAGCTACAAAGTGCAACATCCAGCCCACCTCACGCCTTGGGGGGGGGGGAGGGGGAGCAATGCCTTATCTTCCGCCTTCGGACCCTCCAACCACACAGCATCAATGTTGACTTCACCCGTTTCCTCATCTTCCCACCCCCACCTCATCTCAGACCTGACCCTCCACTTGACTTGTCCCACCTGTCCCAAAACAGCTGTTATTTTAACTCAAAGATTTCGTACACGGTTCCAGAAACTTCCTCACGTGCCTCCTTTAGCGTTCTGGGATATTTCCCCATCAGATCCGGGGGACCTGTCCACCTTAATGCTTTTTAAAGGCCCCCAACCCCACCTATTGTTTAATGTTGAGATGCCCGGAGTACCAACATACCTGTCCCTAAACTCCCCATCCACCATGCCCTTCTGCTTTGTGAATACTGGTGCAAAGTATTCGCCACCAACATCACCCACTTCCACCAACCCCACACATAGATTTAGGTTCTGTTGTGTCACGTGTACTCAAGTACAGGAGTACGGTGGAAAGTATATAATGTCGCCACACACGGGGTCACCTTCCAAATAAACTTTAGTACTAACTATTAAAAGTTTAAACGAAAAACACCACCCAACACCAGGTTATAGTCCAACAGGGTTTATTTGGAAATACAAGCTTTCGGAGCACTGCTTCTTCAGGTGGTTGTAGAGATACAAGACACAGAACTTGTACCAAATACACCGGCGTCTCCAAATCATCACCGAACATAGTTCGTGGCTGGGGATCAGCCCTTGATCGCGGATTGAGGATCAGCCCTTGATCGCGGATTGAGGATCAGCCCTTGATCGCAGATTGAGGATCAACCCTTGATCGCGGATTGGGGATCAGCCCTTGATCGCGGATTGAGGATCAGCCCTTGATCGCGGATTGAGGATCAGCCCTTGATCGCGGATTGAGGATCAGCCCTTGATCGCGGATTGAGGATCAGCCCTTGATCGCGGATTGAGGGTCAGCCCTTGATCGCGGATTGAGGATCAGCCCTTGATCGCGGATTGAGGATCAGCCCTTGATCGCGGATTGAGGATCAGCCCTTGATCGCGGATTGAGGATCAGCCCTTGATCGCGGATTGAGGATCAGCCCTTGATCGCGGATTGAGGATCAGCCCTTGATCGCGGATTGAGGGTCAGCCCTTGATCGCGGATTGAGGGTCAGCCCTTGATTGTAGAGTTGAGTCTTTCACACCCAGAGCCAGCTACCAGGCAGGGATCAGCAAACAATCTGGCGCCTTCGGTGACCTGTGGGGAAAGGAAACAAAGTGGTTAAGGTTTCAACTTGCATCTGAACAGCATTATCACGGACGCACTGCTCGAGTAACTAACGTAACTAACTCAGTCAGAACAGAAAAGTGTAGTTCAGTTGGAAACTCCCGACTCGAAACAGGTTACTTTCTGAGCTAACCTTTCAAAAAAAGGGGGAAGTAAGATGGAAGTGAATGGCAGAAGATAGGGTAGAAGTAGCAAGGTAGAGATTGACAGCCGAAAGAGGGAAGGAATGAAGGTAGTTCAAGTGAAGAGAGCGCTTAGCTTGGGTAAAGCCTTTGCTTGATGCAGCCGTCCAAGTGGTTGGTGTCCTCGAAGAGTCCCAGCAGGCAAAGTCTGGCTGGCCTCTTGCAGGACCATGGGGGCCGAGCTCTGGAAGCGCAGGTGGGTCTTGAAGCCCTGGGCGATGTCCCGTAGCGGGCGCTGGAAGGGCAGCTTGCGGATCAGCAGCTCGGTGGGGTTCTGGTAGCGGCGGATCTCTGGCAGTCCCACGGTCCTTTCCCCTCCCAGTGAACTTCCGCGCCGTCTGCTTCGTACTCGCCCATCCCCACTCTCTCCCATCCCCATCCTCTCCCCCTCATCCCCATCCACTCTCTCCCCTTCCCGCCCACTCTCTTACCCCCCCCTCCCCGCCCAGAGTCTCACTCACTCACTCACTCACTCACTCACTCACTCACTCACTCTCTCACACTCTCACACTCTCACACTCACTCACTCACTCTCACACTCACTCACCCATCTCCCCCGCCCCTCCTTTTATACAGTCCTGAGCCACTGGCGGCTGGCGCACGGCGTTTTCTGATTGGTCCAGTAAAGCTCGCGTCTGATTGGCGCATAAAGCACCCCCGCTGATCTCACTGATTGGTTGATATTGCGTTTTGTGATTGGACAGTTTGACAATCCGGGAACAATCACCCCCATATTTGGGAAACTCAAAGTGTGAGCTTTAACCTCTGTGTTGCTGGACAGAATTGCATCAGGCTGCCTTATTAGGTTATGATGCTCGTGTTCAGCACAGGGTGCTGTTGTTTTGAGCGCAAAACTTTTTTTTTCTATTTTGTATGCTTTGTTCACACAAATCTTTGTTACATTCACAGCTGATGGTGCCATTCACATTCAGAAAACAGATTCCGTCGTTGATTTCACTGGATTAAATGCCCATCCTCTTGGCTTCAGCTTGGGTCACTCAGCACATCGTCCTGGACCTTGGAATGTGCCAGTCTGCAACACTCAGTCAGGGGCTGGGAGATTTGTCATAACCAAAGCAATCATTTTGTCACATACTAAAAGCCTGGAAACCATTTTGAATCTTATGTTAGTGTCTGTCTGTCATTCGTTCCCTGGCTCAGTGAGGTGGTTGAACTTGCAGCTGCACAAATACCTAACAGTGAAGTCTTTCCCAGCTCTTCCTTAACAAGAACCTCTTGTATACAGACACTTGCTTATCAGCTCATAACCAACACTGTCCAGACACTATGTGACTGAGGCTAGTGACTGGGCAAAGTGCCTGAACTCGCCTTATCCTGCAATTAACAGTTGATGCTGCTAGATTAGCAGAGCGCATGATGTGGAGGAGGAGGTCTTGGGCTGGGATGAACAAAGTTAAAAATCACACAAGCCCAGGTTCTGGTCCAAGAGGTTTATTTGGATCACTAGCTTTCAGAGTGCTGCTCCATCATCAGGTTGCTGTGGAGAATAGGACCAAGACACATAACTTATCGTGAAGGATTACAGTGTCATGCAACTGAGATGATATATTGAACAAACCTGGATTGTTGTTAAGTCTTTCATCATTTAGAATATTTTGATTCATTAATACGTAAATCCCAGAACTTCTTTTAAGTCACCTTTTCAAGATAACTTACGGTTTCATAACAAATGGTGATAATTCAGCTCAGACAATGCATTAAAGGGGTGAGGTTAGAGTCTGTCTGTATCCCAACCTTTCCTGAAGAAGGGCTTATCCCCGAAATGTCGATTCTCCTGCTCCTCGGATGCTGCCTGACTTGCTGTGCTTTTCCAGCACCACACTCTCGACTATGATCTCCAGCATCTGCGGTCCTCACTTTCTCGCATATATCCCAATTTTGAGTCAGACTGGTTCTATTTCCAAAGTGGAATTTACAAAATGTTACATATATTGACTGCCTGCAGATTAAGCATTTTGTGAGCAAAATAGAATGTATCTGCAAATATAATTCTGCCAATATAAATTCACCCCATCGACTAATATGTGTGTGCACGTCTTTCACAGAGAGAGAGAGAGCGAGGGTATGTGCGTGTGAGTGGGTGAGTGTGAGTGAAAGTGAGAAAGTGTGTGTTTGCATGTGTGAAAGCTTGGTGAAAGTGTGTATGTGGATGTGATGGAGTATAACTGAGAGGGTGTGAGTATGGGAGGTGTATGTTTGTCTGTATGAGAGAGAGCTTGTGTATAAGAGAGGATCTGCATGACTGTGTGAGGATGTAAGAGTGTTTGTGTATGTGTGAGCGAGTGTGTATCGTGTCGTGGGGTCACCTGTAGTCCAGTTGAAGCCATTCCCATGGGTACCGAACTTAGTTATCAGCCTCTGCGAGGCCACTCTGATTTGTTGTATATCCCAAAGTCCTCCTTGGAGGATGTTCACTCGATGATCTGAGGCCAAATTTCCCTGACTGCTGAATTCTGGGAGGGAACACCCCTGCCTGGTGATTGTTGTGCGGTGTCATCTGTTGTTGTAGCGTCTGCTTGGTCTCACCAATGAACCATCCCTCGGGGCATCCTTGCCTGCAGTGTATGAGGTAGACAGCGCTGGCCGAGACAAAGATTGTGATACAGCCAGACCTGCTGCGTACACGGTGCGTGGTGTCCCCACGTATAATGGTGGTATCCGTGTCGACACTCTGACATGTGTTGCAGGGTTGCCATAATAGGGCTGTACAGTGTTGTGGTCGATGTTATCCTGCAGGCTGGGCAGTTTGCTGTGAATAATGGTCTGTTTAAGGTTTGGCAGTTGTCTAAAGGTGAAAAGTGGTGGCGTAGGGAAGGTCTTGGTGATAACGTGTTACAAGCTGTGAAGAACATGGTGTCGTTTTTCACCAGCCTGAAAAAGAAGCCCTTAACTCCACTCGTTGTTTCTTGCCCAATAGTCAATTCGGTTGCCAGGTCAAAACGCGCCACTGTGCATCCAGAGCATCCTAACCAACCCCCCCCCCCCCCTACATTTCTCAGTGGCAATGCACCCTAACCCTGCACGTGTTCAGACTGTGGAGGAAACCCACACAGACACAGGGCGAAAGTGCAAGCTGCACACAGACAGTTGCCCGAGGGTGGAACCGAACCTGGATTCTTGGCGCTGTGAGGCTGCAGTACTAACTACTGAGCCACTGTACCACCCGGGTTTCTATATCATTGATTCAGGTTAAGGAGCTGCCACAGCCAGGAAATGATGTCAAGCTCGGAGTTTATACTGTGGAGTGTTGGGGTCGGACAACTCCAGAGGAAACCCTGACAATTATTGCTTGGGAAAGAGCATGGAACTTTGGAGGATTTGTTCCCACGTCGTGTTGCAGGTAGGGAATTCCCCACAGAATGGAGCGTTTGAAGCAGTCTCCATCCATCCTTCTCACAGAAAGTTTGATGCATTCGTGACGGAAAAGGGAAAAAGAGCGTGGCTTGTTGGGGAGGCGATGGGATATTGGTACTAACCACAGCTCAGGAGATGTTCTGAGGCGCAGGTTCCAATCCCCTTGTGACAGATGCTGGAATTTGAATCCTAAAAATAAATCAGGAATTAGATGTCCTTAAAGGTTAGGTTTTGAAGTATCATTGTTAAAGGGATTATGATGGTAGTGCGAGTAAATGGGAACTGTTCAATCAGCCATGGCTACATTAAATGGCGGGCTAAATGGTCTGCTGTCCCTGTGTTCCCTGGGGATGAGAGGTGGTAATCAAAACAGAATCAGGTTTGTGAGATGCTCTGATAACAACGTAGGAAAACGTGAGGACTACAGATGCTGGAGAGTCAGAGTTGAAGAGTGTGGTGCTGGAAAAGTACAGCCAGTCAGGCAGCATCCGAGGGGCAGGAGAGTGGACGTTTCAGGCATAAACTCTTCATGAGGAAGGGCTTTTCACTTGTTTTTGAGCTGGACCTTCAACTGGCCGTTATGTGCAGTGCAGGGGCTACTCCAGCAGAGGGAGGCAGTGGTCCATCTGCTGCGGTCTGTGGAGCTGACTGTGACTGGAGCTGACCGTTTTCCAGCATTAAGGAAGATATTCACCCCAGCTGCCTGCACAGTTACAATGCTCCCCTCACAAGGTAGCAACAAGAGTAGACCATTCAGCCTGTAGATGCTGCCCACCGCTCATTTAGGTCATGGCTTTCATAATTTCTCTCAATGATGTGGATATGAATTTAGGAGGTATGGTTAGTAAGTTTGCAGATGATGCCAAAATTGATGGTACAGGGTAACTTTCTCTCTCTCCCTCCCCTGGTTTACAAGATTTAGGCTGACAAGTGACAAGTAACATTCACACCACACAAATGCCAGACTATGACCATCACCAATGCGAGACAATCTAACCACGCCCCTTCACATTCAATGGTGTTACCCTCACTGAATCCCCCACTATCAACATCCTGGGGGTTATCATTGACCAGACACTCAACTGGACTTACCACATAAACACAGCGGCTACAAGAACAGGTCAGAGGCTAGGAATATTCTGGCGAGTAACGCATCTCTTGAGTCCCCAAAGCCTGTCCACCACCTACAAAGTGCAAGTCAGGAGTGTGATGGAATACTCCCCACTTGCCTGGGTGGGTGCAGCTCCAACAACACTCAAGAAGCTTGACACCATCCAGGACAAAGCAGCCTTCGCTTGTTTGGCACCACATCCACAAGCATCCACTCCCTCCACCACCGATGCTCAGTAGCAGTAGTGTGTACTATCTACAAGATAGAACATAGAACATTACAGCGCAGTACAGGCCCTTCAGCCCTCAATGTTGCGCCGACCTGTCATACCAATCTGAACCCCATCTAACCTACACTATTCCATGTACGTCCATATGCTTGTCCAATGACAACTTAAATGTACCTAAAGTTGGCACTGCAGAAATTCACCAAAGATTCTCAGACAGCGCCTTGCAATCTAGACTACCTCTATCTAAAAGGACAAGGACAGCAGATACATGGGAACACCACCCCTTGCAAGTTGCCATCCAAGCCACTCACCATCAAGAAGGGATTAGATTAGTTTAGATTCCCTACAGTGTGGAAACAGGCCTGTTGGCCCAACAAGTTCACACCGACCCTGTAACCCAGCCAGACCCATTTCCCTCTGACTAATGCACCTAACACTATGAGCAATTTAGAATGGCCAATTAACCTGACCTGCACATCTTTGGACTGTGGGAGGAAACC
Organism: Chiloscyllium plagiosum; assembly: GCF_037043375.1. Lineage (NCBI taxonomy): Eukaryota > Metazoa > Chordata > Chondrichthyes > Orectolobiformes > Hemiscylliidae > Chiloscyllium > Chiloscyllium plagiosum. The sequence continues at coordinate 56,236,919 of NW_028270173.1, read as the reverse complement.
GGAGCACCCAGAGGAAATCACGCAGACACAGGGAGAATGTGCAAACTACACACAGACAGTCGCCCATGGCTGGGATTGCACCTGGGTCCCTGGTGTTGTGAGGCAGCAGTGCTAACCACTGAGCCACCATGTTATCCTCATGGGTCTCGGTAGGATGCTTTTCGGAGGGTTGGTGTAGACCTGTTGGGCTGAATGGCCTGTTCCCACACTGTGGAGATATATCGCCGTTCCTTCACTGTCACTGGGTCAAAATCCTGGAATTCCCTCCCCACAGCAGGTGGGCAGCAGTGATTCAAGAAGGCAGCTCACCACCATCTTCAGAAGGGGGCAACTAGGGACGGGCAGTGACTGCTGGGCCCAGACAGTGATGCCCATGTCCCATGGGAGAATGAAATAAAATTGAGACCAAGAGGTATCCAATTTAAAAGAGTAATGAGGAGGTAGTGTTGTGAATTGATTAGCCCAGAGGGTGGTGGATGCCAGGAGATTGATTAAAGTTAAGGAGGAGATAGACAGATTTTAATTAGCAATGAGTTGAAGGGATATGGAGAGTGAGAAGAAAAGTGGGGTTGGAGCTGAGATGAGATTAGCTTTCGTCATATCAAATGGTGGAGCAGGCTCAAGGGGTTCAACTGGTCAGTTCTGCTCCCACCTCTTGAGTTCCGACATTTTTTATAAGTGAGATGCTTCAGCAATAGCAGTAGAAGGTGACATGGAAGGGAGAGAGAGAGAGAGAGAGAGAGAGAGAGTGGGGTGGCACGGTTACTCAGTGGTTAGCACCAATGCCTCATCATGCTAGTGACCCTGATTCAATCCCAGCCTCGGGCAACTGTATGTGTTGAGTTTGCACATTCTCCCTGTGTCTGCGTGGGTTTCCTCCGGGTGCTCCGGTTTCCTCCCACCATCCAAAGATGTGCAGGTCAGGTGGATTGGCAACAGTAAATTGCCCCATAGTGTCCTGGGATGTGCAGTTAAGGGTGGAATGGCCCACGTGCAGGCTAGGTGCATTGGCCATGAGGAGGACAGGGAGTGGGTGGGATGCCCTTTGGAAGGTTGGTGTGGATCTGTTGGGCCGAATGGCCTGTTTCCACACTTGTGCGGATTCTATCTCTTCCCTAAATGCACAAAGATTAATCCTGGTCTGCCCCATTCCTGTGGACACTGCGAGTTGCAAGCAGAGATCTGTTTAAACGACAGACCCAGGGATACATTGGTGTTCCAAAAGGCACGATGAATTCTCTATCATGTGACCTCTCAGTGTTGTATACATGAGCCTGTGTAACAGAGAAAAAGTACAAACCTGCCCATCTCCACGCTCTGACTCTAAACAGCAAGCGACCAGCCACCAGTCCAGGCCCCACACTCTGGGCAGTGACAGGCATTGGGTGATACAGTTGGAACGCATCAACGGAGCCCTTTACAAAGCAGACTCAGGGATGGGTCTGCAGAACTGTCTGCCCCAGGCTGGGACTAGCCCATATACAAAACAAGTAGTGGCTCTGTTTTGGTGTCCAACAAGAAACTATTTTCCTTTTCAGCTGTGATTCCTCAATTATCACAGAGAGCAAAATGGGCTGTCGCAGATTAACAGTTCACTTCAGTATAGGAGTTGGAGGTCATGTTGTAGTTGTACAGGACCTTGGTTAGGGCCCTTTTGGAATATTGCATTCAGTTCTGGTCTCCCTGCTGTAGGAAGGATGTTGTGAAACTTGAAAGGGTTCAGAGGGATCTGGGTCAAATGCTGACAAAAGGGAGTTGATTAATTTTGGATATCTGGTCAGCATGGAGGAGTTGGACTGAAGGGTCTGTTTCCATGCTGTCCATCTCTGAGACTCGATGACCTCATACTCATTACATCTTGTTCTGAATCACTGGGGTAGCTGGTGGTTAAGCCTCATTGTTCCCAGTGTCATTCGGAACATTAACAATTTCAAGGAGTATTCCCCAGTTTCCCTGAATTTCTGATAGAAATCACAGACCAGGTTTCTGCATTGAACAAGAATCGATGTTTATTACAAGAAATTAGTCTCTAACTTCAGGTAACCATGACGTGGAGGAGCTGGTGTTGGACTGGGGTGGACCACGTTAAAAACCACACAACACCTGGTTATAGTCCAACAGGTTTATTTGGAAACACTAGCTTACTTCCCAATAAGCCTTTTGGACTATAACCTGGTACCACCGGCATATAATTACTAACTTCTAATCCCCTTCGAAACTCCCCTGTCACACACATGCACCCACAGACAAATGAGAGGGTAAAACAGATTGATCACAGGAAAGACTGGAAAGACAGTTCAATAGTGTTCATTCCCAGATTCTGTTGTCAAAATGATCTCATAGACTCACAGAGTCATAGACATGTCCAGCATGGAAACAGACCCTTCGTTCCAACCCGTCCATGTCGACCAGATATCCCAACCCAATCTGGTCCCACCTTCCAGCACCCGGCCCATATCCCTCCAAATCAATCCTATTCATATACCCATCCAAATGCCTCTTAAATGTTGCAATTGTACCAGCCTCCGCCACTTCCTCTGGCAGCTCATTCCATACACATATCACCCTCTGTGTGAAAAAAATTGCACCTTAGGTCTCTTTTATATCTTTCCCCTCTCACCCTAAACCTATGCCTTTTATTTCTGGACTCACCCACCCCAGGGAAAAGACTTTGTCTATTTATCCTAGCTATGCCCATCCTGATTTTGTAAACGTCTACAAGGTCACCCTCAGCCTCCAACGCTCCAAGGAAAACAGCCCCAAGCCTGTTCAGCCTCTCCCTACAGCTCAAAACCTCCAAACCTGGCAACATCCTTGTAAATCTTTTCTGAACCCTTTCAAGTTTCACAACATCTTTCCGATATGAAGGAGACCAGAATTGCATGCGATATTCCAACTGTGGCCTAACCAATGTCCTGTACAGCCGCAACATGACCTCCCAACTCCTGTACTCAATACTCTGACCAAAAAAAGAAAGCATACCAAACGCCTTCTTCACTATCCTATTTACCTGTGACTTCACTTTCAAAGAGCTATGAACCTGCACGCCAAGGTGTCTTTGATCAGCAACCCTCCCTAGGACCTTACCATTAAGTGTATAAGTCTTTCTGCTGGCCAACACATTGCAGTACTCCTTACTCTGAATGCTTGCAGAGGCAGCAGATGGCTGGTACCACATAAAAAATGCCTCTGACTTATCAGTTACAAGCCACAACTTACAACTATTGATGCAGGAAAGATAAGACCATAAGACATGGAGCAGAAATTAGGCCATTCAGCCCATCGAGTCTGCTCCACCAGTCTGTCATGTCTGATAAGGTTCTCAATGCCATTCTCCCCATAACCCTTGATCCCCATGATACTCAAACTGCTTTTCATCAGGTGCTTTGACTGCAGTGAACAGAGAGACCACTCCTGAACTGAGCAAGTACTGTACTCCCCTCTTTCTCTTTGAAATTTGTTCCCAGCTTCAGGCTTTCCAGAGACCTGAGAACCAATCACTCAGTTGTTGCAGGCAGAACAGTCTCTGTGCGGGAGAAGGGAATACCATTTTGCCTACTGACCACTTCCTTACAGAAAACATGTTTGGCTCTAGCGAAAGAGGGCCTACCCACAATGCCACTGGTACCTCAAATTAGCTACACTCAGGAACTAACAGTAAAAGAGCCAATACCTGAGCCATTACCTAATTGGAGGAACATGTTTTCTAAACAACCCGCTAATGGGATTCTCGACCTCACAATGGCACTGCACCTCCAGAATCCACAAAGGCTCTCTCTGTCTCCCCAGGAGTCCAGCCGACACAATGTCGCCACAGACTAAATGGCACCAGGGTATTCCATATGGATGACCACTGTCCGATGGAACTATTGTGAACAGGATGCTACCCATTACTGTCTCAATGCCTTTAGATTAGCTAACCTCCTGTGGGCATTGTTTACCTGACAGATACTGCTGGACACGCAGCATTGATTCAACAATCTCAAACTATCAACTGTAATCAGAACGGTATTGTCCTGTAATTAACTTTATTTTTATTTCAGAAATATACTTTATTCATAAAATAATTTGATGGTCTGTACAGTTGATCATGCCATACATATGTAAACATGTACATACAGAGATCAGAATTTATCATTTTTCTATACAGGTCTGTACATTTATCCATCACATGCCCATATATTTAGCTGACGCGTCAGCAGAGCCCAAATAACTGCGTGGGCCCCCTGTTCTTCTTTAGGCAGGCAGACGTTACACAGTGGTCTTTCCCCACCGCGCCTTGGCGGCAGCTGCCCCAAGCTTCAGTGTATCCCTCAACATGTAGTCCTGGACCTTGGAATGTGCAAGTCTGCAACACTCAATCGGGGGCAACTCCTTCAGCTGGAAGATCAACAGGTTTCGGACCGCCCAGAGAGCGTCCTTCACCGAGTTGATGATCCTCCAGGCACAGTTGATGTTCGTCTCGGTGTGCGTCCCGGGGAACAGGCCGTAGAGCACGGAGTCCCGCGTCACGGCGCTGCTCGGGACGAACCTCGACAAACACCACTGCATTACTCTCCAGACTTCATCTGTGTAGGCACATTCCAGAAGGAGGTGTGTGACAGTCTCGTCCCCCCCGCAGCCACTTCGAGGGCAGCGTGCGGTGCGGCTGAGAGTCCGGGCGTGCATAAAGGATCTCACAGGCAGAGCCCTTCTCACCACCAGCCAAGCCATGTCTTGGTGCTTGTTGGAAAGTTCTGGCGATGAGGCATTCTGCCAAATGGCTTTGACAGTCTGCTCAGGGAACCGCTCGATAGGATCCGCCCTCTCCTTTTCCCGAAGGGTCTCAAGGACACTACGTGCTGACCACTTCCTGATGGACTTGTGGTCAAAGGTGTTTTTCTTCATAAATTTCTCCACGAAGGACAGGTGATACGGAATGGTCCAACTACTCGTTGCGTTCCGCGGCAGCGAGGCCAGGCCCATCCTTCACAACACCGGGGACAGGTAGAACCTCAGTACATAGTGACACTTGGTGTTTGCGTACCGGGGATCCACGCACAGCCTGATGCAGCCACACACAAAGGTGGCCATCAGGGTGAGGGTGGCATTGGGTGTATTTTTTGCCCCGTTGCCCAGATCTTTATACAGTGAGTCCCTTCGGACCCGGTCCATCTTTGACCTCCATATAAACTGGAAGATGGCCCGGGTGATTGCAGCGGCACAGGTTCTGGGAATAGGCCAGACCTGTGCCACGTATAATAGCAATGACAGTGCCTCACACCTGATGACCAGGTTTTTTCCCGCGATGGAGAGCGACCGTAGCTTCCATCTGCCCAGTTTCTGCCTCACTTTGCTGATACGCTCCTCCCAAGACTTGGCGCACGCCCCAGCCCCTCCGAACCAAATACCCAGCACCTTCAGGTGGTCAGTCCTGATGGCGAAGGGGATCGAGGATTGGTCGGCCCAGTTCCCGAATAGCATGGCCTCGCTCTTGCCTCGGTTTACCTTGGCCCCCGAGGCCCGTTCGAACTGGTCACAAATGCACATGAGTCTGCGCACGGACAGCGGATCTGAGCAGAAAACGGCGACGTCATCCATGTACAGGGAGGCCTTAACCTGCAGGCCCCCGCTGCCAGGAATAGTCACCCCTCTCAGGCTCGCATCCTTTCTGATGGACTCGGCAAATGGCTCTATGCAGCACACAAACAAGGCAGGAGAGAGGGGGCAGCCCTGCCTGACTCCAGATCTGACTGGGAAGCTATCTGATTCCCACCCATTGATTGAGACTGCACTGACAATGTTGGTGTAGAGCAGTCTGATCCAATTGCAGATTCCCTCCCCAAAGCCCATTTTGGAGAGAACATCTCTCATATACCTGTGTGATATCCTGTCAAAGGCTTTCTCCTGGTCCAGGCTGATCAGGCAGGTGTCCAACCCTCTGTCCTGCACGTAGGCGATCGCATCCCTGAGGATTGCGAGACTCTCAGCGATCTTCCTGCCCGGCACAGCACAGGTTTGGTCAGGGTGAATCACCGATCCCAGAGCAGACCTGACCCAGTTGGCGATTACCTTTGACAGAATTTTGTAATCTGCATTCAACAGTGAGATTGGTCTCCAATTTTTGAGTTCCTCCCTCTCCACCTTCCGCTTGTAAACGAGGGTGATGATGCCTTTCCTCATGGATTCACTCATGGTACCTGCCCGAAGCATACTGACATACACCTCCAGCAGGTCCTGGCCAATCAAGTCCCACAGAGCGGAATAGAGCTCGACCGGTAAGCCGTCGCTTCTGGGAGTTTTATTCTTTTCGAAGGACTCGAGGGCCTTGGTCAGCTCGTCCAGAGATAGCGGCTGGTCCAGCCTCTCCGGTGTTCTGTCGTCTAAGACCTCCGTGATAGAGGACAGGAACGACTGGGAGGCCGCGCTGTCGGTCGGCTTCGGGTCATACAGACTGGCGTAGAAGGATTTACTGATCCTCATGACGTCAGCCTGAGATGACGTTACCGAGCCATCTTCTTCCTTCAGGCTGCTGAGCACGGAGCTCTCTTTGTGCACCTTCTGGAAGAAGAAACGTGAGCACGTCTTGTCCTGCTCCACCGAGCAGACCCTGGACCGGAAGATTATCTTGGAGGCCTCCGAAGCAAAGAGCGAGGCTTGCTGGCCCTTCACCTCCTTGAGGTCCTCCGTGATATCCAACCCCATCGTCTGCAGCAGGAGCAGGTTCTGCATACTTTCCTGGATCTGGGACAGTTTTCCCCGTCTCTCTCTCGCCTCCTGAACACATTTGAGGATGAAGAACCTCTGATGTTCCCTTTTACTGTTTCCCACCAGTCCGCTTGGGACTCAAAGAGGGGCTTCACGGTTCTCCAACCTGCGTAGTCCATCTTGAGCTCCTCAATGTTTCCCAGGGTCAACAGCTTGGTGTTCAGCTTCCACGTTCCCTTACCAGCCCGCTGCTCGTCCTGTAGGTGACAGTCGGCCAGCAGGAGGCAGTGGTCGGAGAAGAACACTGGCTTGACATTGGTGGATCTGACCGAGAGCGTTCGGGACACAAACAGGTAATCTATCCTTGAGCGGATAGACCCGTCTGCCCATGACCAGGTGTATCTACGCTGGGCTCCGTCTGCAGGGGTGCTGAAGATGTCGTGCAGCTTGGCATCTTTTACCGTGTCCATCAGGGCTTTGGACGTGGCGTCCAGTTTACGGTCCCCCCCGCCGGATCGTCCATCTGCATCAATGATACAGTTGAAGTCTCCGGCCAGACTGACTGGCCTGGACGTAGCCAGCAACAGAGGAAGCTGTTGCAAGACGGCCAACCGTTCCCTCTTACCCACTGGGGCGTAGACATTAATCAGTCTCAGGGGAGCATTCCTGTACATGACGTCGGCGACGAGGAGGCGCCCGCCCACCACCTCCTTAACCTCGGAGATGGTGAAGTTGCCTCCTCTCAACAGGATACCCAGGCCGGAGGCGCGGCTATCGTTGCCCCCCGACCCATGGGCCCACAAGCTCGACCATCTCCTGTAGCTGCTGAGGTGCGGTATCCCACACTCCTGTGGGAACAGGACGTCGGCTTTAACGTTGGCCAGGAAGGCCATCGTAGAAACACATCGCGTAGCCGATTTGATGCTACGCATATTGATGCTGGCAATTCTAAACCCCATTTTAACAGTTTACTCAGTTAACAGTGTCCATTTGCTGCTGGTCTTGCCCCTCTGGGGTAGCTGTGTGCATTCCCGTGGTGACGGCAAACTGCTGGACCTTCCCAGGGCTGAGGTAGCTGTCCGGCTCCACGCTGGAGCCATGTCTCCGCTCTGGTGTCTTCGGGTCGGGCCCAGGGTCCGCACGGTCCAGTTCTCCACCTGACAGCGGGGCTGTCACAGGACCGCTGCTCCCAGTTACCTGGAGCTGTGGGCCGGTGGGTACCTCTTGGTTCTCACCAGGTCGGGGGAGGCCTTTACCCGTCCCCTCAGAGGGATCGTCTTTTCCTGCTTAGGCGGTGCTGCCCTCCTTTTTCCCCACGGCGCTCTGTCTCTTCCTCTGGTGACGACCCTCCTTGCGCCCGTCCTCACTGTCGGAAGAGCTGCCTGGATCCTCGCCGTGTAGGTGTCACTTCCCCCTTCGCTGGGTGGCTCTGGGAGATTGACAGTAATCCAATCCTCTGCCTCCTTTGCTCCCTCCTCTTCCATTTCCTCCGTCTGTCTTGCACGCAGTGCACATCCTTTTTTTTTACTTACCAAAGGAGTGTCATTTATTTCTAAACCATTGCTCTAAAGTACAAAACTTCAAGTGCATCAGGGTTGTATCCAGCCCATGGGTTCTATGTGTATAAACATACACACATTTAAATTATATAGAAATTGCTAGATTTACAAGACTAAAGGTCTGGTCATAGAATTCTAAATAGCTCAATCTTCAGTCAACAAGAAAGCATTAACAGTTCTCAGTGAACGTGGTCAGTTGATCAGTTTGAGTTTCAAACAGCCCTAATTTTTAATTTTAAAATTTAGTAGAATGCAAAAGCAGCTGACAAGGAGACGAAGGTCGGTGAGGACCTGGAAACAATCATTACCATGAAAGAGGCAGTGTGGGCAAGCTCATGGAGGTAAAGGTAGACAAGTCTCCTGGCCCTGACTGAGTACATCCCAGGGTACGAACAAGATGACGGGAGAAATAACAAATGCACTTGTGGTAACTTTACAAAATTGGCTGGATTCTGGGGAAATTCCAACAATTCAGTAAACAACAAATATGACACCACATGTTTTAAAAAGGAAGCAGACGAAAGGTGGGGAATTATAGGCTGGTTAGGTTAACCTCTGTGGTGGAAAATACTTGAATCTGTTATCAAGGAAGAAATAGCAAGACATCCAGATAGAAATTGTCCCATTGGGCAGATGCAGCATGGATTCATAAAAGACAGGTTGTGCTTTAACTAACCAACTGGAATTCTATGAAGAATTATGAACACAGTGAACAATGGGGACCCAGTAGATGTGGTGTATCTAGATTTCCAAATGGCATTCAAAGTGCCACACAAAAGGCTGCTTCATCAGAAAAGGATACAAGGCATTATGGGTAATGTATCAGCATGGATAGAGGATTGGTTAACTAAAAGGAAGCCAAGAATGTCCATAAATTAGGGCTTTTCTGGTTGGCAATCAGTAACTAGTGGTGTGTCTCAGGAACCAGTATTGGAAATGCAATTATTCACAATTTACATAGATGTTTTGGAATTGGGGACCATGTGTAGTGTATCAAAGTTTGCTGATGACACTAATACGAGTGGTAGAGCAAAGTGTGCAGAGGACTTTGAAACTTTGCAGAGGGAAATAGATATTTTCAGTGAGTGGACAAAGGTCTGGCAGATGAAATACAAATGTTAATAAATGTGAAGTCATCCATTTTAATAGGAGTAACAGTAAAAGAGATTATTACTTGAATGGTTAAAAAAAACTGCAGCATGCTGCTGTGCAGAGGGACCTGGGTGTCCTTGTGCATGAATCACAGAGGGTTGGTCTACAGTTACAACAGTGAATTAAGGCGGCAAATGGAATTCTGACCTTCATAGCTAAAGGGATTTAGTAATTTAAAGGGATTGAGTTTAAAAGCAGGGATGTTATGTTGTAGCTGTATGGAGTGTTAGCGAGGTCACATCTGGAGAACTGTGTGCAGTGTTTTTCTCCTTACCTGTGAAAGGGTGTACTTGCACTTGGGCGGGTGCAGAGGAGGGTCACTCGGTTGAATCCGGAGTTGAGGGGGTCAGTTTAGGAGGAGAGACTGAGCAGACTGGGATCATATTTATTGGAATTTAGAAGACTGAGTGGGGATCTTATAAATTATGAAGGGAATTGATAAGTTAGAAGTAGAGAGGATGTTTCCACAGGCGGGTGAAACTAGGACAAGAGGCCACAGCCTCAAGATTAGGGGGAGCAGATTTAGGATTGAACTGAGAATGAACTTCTTCACCCAGAGGGTTGTGAATCTATGGAATTCCCTGCCCAGTGAAGTAGTTGAGGCTTCCTGAGTAAATGTTTTTAAAGCTAAGATAGATACGTTTTTGAACAGTAAAAGGATAAATGATTATAGTGAGAAGACTGGGTAAGTGGAGCTGAGGCCATGGAAAGATTAGCCATGATCTTATTGAAGGGTGGATCAGGCTCAAAGGGCCAGATGGCCTATTCCTGCTCCTAGTTCTTATGTTTGTATGTTCGAAGACAGAGCTCCTGTGATTGGTTGTCAGGTAATTGAAGTGTTTGAAGTGGGATTTTTAAATCCTTTAAAATGATTATGATGTCTGTAGGAATAGTGGCAAATGATTTCCAACCTGTCATCCCCTGTGAGTCATGACAATGTGAAAACAGAACCCCACATTCATACTGAAATAACCATAATCATATTTTACCAAAACCTACCATTTACACTTGTCCTTCCTGTTTGCTGTGCTCCTGTGTCCTCTACCCTCAGGCACACACACACACAGACATGCATTCACACTCACACTCAGACACACACACTCTCCCTCTCTCTCATACACACACACAGACATGCACACACAGACGCGCGCACACACACAGTCTCACAGACACACACATACTCTCCCTCTCTCTCTTACACACAGACACGCACACACAGGCACACACATACATACTCTCCCTCTCTCTCACCCACACAAAGACACACACACACTCCTTCTCTCTCACATACACATACACACACACACTCTCCCTCTCTCACACACATACATACACAGACACGCACACAGACATACTCACACATGCACACACACTCTCACACACACAGACACACACAGACACAGACATGCATTCACTCACACACACAGACACGCACACACTCTCCCTCTCATACACACAGACACGCGCACACAGTCCCTCTCTCTCACACAGACACAGACACGCACACACACTCTCCCGCTCTCTCACATACACACACACACTCTCCCACTCTCTCGTACACAGACACGCACACTCTCCCACTCTCTTGTACACACAGACACGCACACTCTCCCACTCTCTCGTACACACAGACACGCACACTCTCCCACTCTCTCGTACACACAGACACGCACACTCTCCCACTCTCTTGTACACACAGACACGCACACTCTCCCACTCTCTCGTACACACAGACACGCATACACTCTCCCACTCTCTCGTACACACAGACACGCACACACTCTCCCACTCTCTCGTACGCACAGACACACACACACAGACAGACACGCACACATTCTCCCACTCTCTCGTACACACAGACACGCGCACACAGACAGACACGCACACACTCTCCCACTCTCTCGTACACACAGACACGCACACACTCTCCCACTCTCTCACACACACACTCTCCCTCTCTCTCACACACACAGACACGCACACACTCTTCCTCTCTCTCTCTCTCACACAGACACGCACACACTCTCCCTCCCTCTCTCTCTCACACAGACACGCACACACGCTCCCTTTCTCTCTCACACACAGACACGCACACACTCTCCCTTTTTCTCTCACACACAGACACACACACTCTCTTCCTTTCTCTCTCACACATAGACATGCACACACTCTCCCACTCTCTCGTACACACAGACACGCACACACTCTCCCACTCTCTCGTACACAGATACGCACACACTCTCCCACTCTCTCTCTCACGCACACTCTCCCACTCTCTCTCTCACACAGACATACACACACACAAACAGACACGCACACACTCTCCCACTCTCTCTCACACAGACACGCACACACTCTCCCCCTCTCTCACACACACACTCTCCCTCTCTCTCACACACACAGACACTGACACGCAATCACTCTCCCTCTCTCTCTCACACACAGACACTGACACGCACACACTCTCCCTCTCTCACACACACAGACACTGACACGCACACACTCCCTCTCTCTCTCTCACACAGACACGCACACTCTCCCTCTCTCTCACACACACAGACACTGACACACACACACTCTCCCTTTCTCACACACACACACACACAGACACTGACACGCACACACTCTCCCCCTCTCTCACACACACACTCTCCCTCTCTCTCTCACACACACAGACTCTGACACGCACACACTCTCCCTCTTTCACACACACAGACACTGACACGCACACACTCTTCCTCTCTCTCTCACACAGACACTGACACGCAATCACTCTCCCTCTCTCACACACACACAGACACGCACACAAAAACATTCTCTCTCTCTCTGCGTTCAGATAGTTTGCCTTCTCTTCAGTAACGTGCTTCTGTTGAACACACTGTTGTGTTGTGCCCTGGAGACGCGATGTTAGAATAGGCACTGAGGTGAGTGTTGCAGAGCTGTGAGAAAGCACAGCTACTGACGGGACACAGGTACAAACAGCATTGGCAGCTGCCATTAGAATTAAAACAATGCAAAGATCCAAAAGCAAGCCACAGTTGATGTCCCTGATGGAAGAATGTGGCACAGCTATTTCCTACCAGCTCCTGTTAAATGGCAGGGAATTATGAAGCTAAATTGGATATTATTACCCATACTATGGCAAAATTATCAAATAGCAACAGACTTGTTGAACAAATCATTTCCAGTCACTCTTTCTCTTTCCTTCCTGACTCCCCTTCCCCAGTTTCTCTCTAGACTCTCTTAGATCCTCTCTCCATTCTCCCGTCCTCCCTCCATTCTCCCATCATCCCTCCTCTCTCCATTCTCCCATCCTCCCTCCATTCTCCCATCCTCCCTCCATTCTCCCATCCTCCCTCCATCCTCCCTCCATTCTCCCATCCTCCCTCCATTCTCCCATCCTCCCATCCTCCCTCCATTCTCCCATCCTCCCTCCATTCTCCCATCCTCCCTCCATTCTCCATTCTCCCATCCTCCCTCCATTCTCCCATCCTCCCTCCATTCTCCCATCCTCCCATCCTCCCTCCATTCTCCCATCCTCCCTCCATTCTCCCATCCTCCCTCCTCTCTCCATTCTCCCATCCTCCCTCCATTCTCCCATCCTCCCTCCATTCTCCCATCCTCCCTCCATTCTCCCATCCTCCCTCCATTCTCCCAGCCTCCCTCCATTCTCCCATCATCCCTCCTCTCTCCATTCTCCCATCCTCCCTCCTCTCTCCATTCTCCCATCCTCCCTCCTCCCACCATTCTCCCATCATCCCTCCTCTCTCCATTCTCCCATCCTCCCTCCATTCTCCCATCCTCCCTCCATTCTCCCATCCTCCCTCCATTCTCCATCCTCCCATCCTCCCTCCTCTCTCCATTCTCCCATTCTCCCTCCATTCTCCCATCCTCCCTCCTCTCTCCATTCTCCCATCCTCCCTCCATTCTCCCATCCTCCCTCCATTCTCCATTCTCCCATCCTCCCTCCATTCTCCCATACTCCCATCCTCCCTCCATTCTCCCATCCTCTCTCCTCCCTCCATTCTCCCATCCTCCCTCCTCCCTCCATTCTCCCATCCTCCCTCCATTCTCCCATCCTCCCATCCTCCCTCCTCTCTCCATTCTCCCATCCTCCCTCCTCCCTCCATTCTCCCATCCTCCCTCCATTCTCCCATCCTCCCATCCTCCCTCCATTCTCCCATCCTCCCTCCATTCTCCATTCTCCCTCCATTCTCCCATCCACCCTCCTCTCTCCATCCTCCCTCCTCTCCCCATCCTCCCATCCTCCCTCTTCTCCCCATTCTCCCTCCTCTCCCCATTCTCCCGTCCTCCCTCCATTCACCCATCCTCCCTCCATTCTCCCATCCTCCCTCCATTCTCCATTCTCCCATCCTCCCTCCACCCTCCATTCTCCCATCCTCCCTCCATTCTCCCATCCTCCCTCCTCCCTCCATTCTCCCATCCTCCCTCCTCCCTCCATTCTCCCATCCTCCCTCCATTCTCCCATCCTCCCTCCATTCTCCCATCCTCCCTCCATTCTCCCATCCTCCCTCCTCCCTCCATTCTCCCATCCTCCCTCCATTCTCCCCTCCTCCCTCCATTCTCCCATCCTCCCTCCATTCTCCATTCTCCCATCCTCCCTCCATTCTCCATTCTCCCATCCTCCCTCCTCTCTCCATTCTCCCATCCTCTCTCCTCTCTCCATTCTCCCATCCTCCCTCCTCTCTCCATTCTCCTATCCTCCCTCCATTCTCCCATCCTCCCTCCATTCTCCCATCCTCCCTCCATTCTCCCATCCTCCCCCCATCCTCCCATCCTCCCTCCATTCTCCCATCCTCCCCCCATTCTCCCATCCTCCCCCCATTCTCCCATCCTCCCCCCATTCTCCCTCCATTCTCCATTCTCCCATCCTCCCTCCATTCTCCCATCCTCCCTCCATTCTCCCATCCTCCCTCCATTCTCCATTCTCCCATCCTCCCTTCTCTCCATTCTCCCATCCTCCCTTCTCTCCATTCTCCCATCCTCCCTCCTCCCTCCATTCTCCCATCCTCCCTCCATTCTCCATTCTCCCATCCTCCCTCCTCTCTCCATTCTCCCATCCTCTCTCCTCTCTCCATTCTCCCATCCTCCCTCCTCTCTCCATTCTCCTATCCTCCCTCCATTCTCCCATCCTCCCTCCATTCTCCCATCCTCCCCCCATCCTCCCATCCTCCCTCCATTCTCCCATCCTCCCCCCATTCTCCCATCCTCCCCCCATTCTCCCATCCTCCCCCCATTCTCCCTCCATTCTCCATTCTCCCATCCTCCCTCCATTCTCCCATCCTCCCTCCATTCTCCATTCTCCCATCCTCCCTTCTCTCCATTCTCCCATCCTCCCTCCTCTCTCCATTCTCCCATCCTCCCTCCTCTCTCCATTCTCCCATCCTCCCTCCTCTCTCCATTCTCCCATCCTCCCTCCTCTCTCCATTCTCCCATCCTCCCTCCTCTCTCCATTCTCCCATCCTCCCTCCTCTCTCCATTCTCCCATCCTCCCTCCTCTCTCCATTCTCCCATCCTCCCTCCTCTCTCCATTCTCCCATCCTCCCTCCTCTCTCCATTCTCCCATCCTCCCTCCTCTCTCCATTCTCCCATCCTCCCTCCTCTCTCCATTCTCCCATCCTCCCTCCTCTCTCCATTCTCCCATCCTCCCTCCTCTCTCCATTCTCCCATCCTCCCTCCTCTCTCCATTCTCCCATCCTCCCTCCTCTCTCCATTCTCCCATCCTCCCTCCTCTCTCCATTCTCCCATCCTCCCTCCTCTCTCCATTCTCCCATCCTCCCTCCTCTCTCCATTCTCCCATCCTCCCTCCTCTCTCTCCATTCTCCCATCCTCCCTCCTCTCTCCATTCTCCCATCCTACCTCCTCTCTCCATTCTCCCATCCTACCTCCTCTCTCCATTCTCCCATCCATCCTCCATTCTCCTGTCCGCCCTCCATTCTCCCATCCTCCCCCATTCTCCCATCCTCCCTCCATTCTCCCATCCTCCCTCCATTCTCCCATCCTCCCTCCATTCTCCCATCCACCCTCCTCTCTCCATTCTCCCATCCTCCCTCCTCTCTCCATTCTCCCATCCTCCCTCCTCTCTCCATTCTGCCATCCTCCCTCCTCTCTCCATTCTGCCATCCTCCCTCCTCTCTCCATTCTGCCATCCTCCCTCCTCTCTCCATTCTCCCCCTCTCTCCATTCTCCCATCCTCCCTCCTCTCTCCATTCTCCCATCCTCCCTCCTCTCTCCATTCTCCCATCCTCCCTCCTCTCTCCATTCTCCCATCCTCCCTCCATTCTCCCATCCTCCCTCCTCTCTCCATTCTCCCATCCTCCCTCCAGTCTCCCATCCTTCTTCCAGTCTCCCATCCTCCCTCCTCCCTCCATTCTCCCATCCTCCCTCCATTCTCCCATCCTCCCTCCATTCTCCCATCCTCCCATCCTCCCTCCTCTCTCCATTCTCCCATCCTCCCTCCATTCTCCCATCCTCCCTCCATTCTCCCATCCTCCCTCCAGTCTCCCATCCTTCTTCCAGTCTCCCATCCTCCCTCCTCCCTCCATTCTCCCATCCTCCCTCCATTCTCCCATCCTCCCTCCTCTCTCCATTCTCCCATCCTCCCTCCATTCTCCCATCCTCCCATCCTCCCTCCTCTCTCCATTCTCCCATCCTCCCTCCATTCTCCCATCCTCCCTCCATTCTCCCATCCTCCCTCCTCTGCAGTCTGTCATCCACACAAATCCATCCATCTTCTCCCCAGTCCCTCTTCCAGCCACTCTCCACATCTCAGAATCCCTATCCCACTCTCTCCCTCACCATCTCCCCACCCCAGTTTCTTTCCCTCATTTCCAGACTCTCCACTTCCTCTAAAGTGTCTCTCTCTCACTCCAAAGATGCTTTCCCTCCTCCATAGCGCCTCTCCCCTCCCCAGTCACTCTCCCACCCATCCTAGGCTATCGGTTTCTCTTGGAGATAATGAGGACTGCAGATGTTGGAGAGTCAGAGTTGAAATGTGAGCTGCTGGAAAAGCCCAATGGATCAGGCAGCATCCGAGTCGCTGTTTCAAGCATTCATCAGGAATGTAGAGAGGGAAGGGGGCTGAGATATGGGTGGGGGTGGGGCTTTGGGGGGGAAGGTAGGTGGGAAGGTGATAGGTTGGTGCAGATAGGAGGTGATTGTGATAGGTCAGTGGGGAGGATGGAGCAGATAGGTGGGAAGGAAGGTCAGAGGGTGGTGCCAAGTAGGAGGATTGGATCTGGGATGAGATGGGGGGGAGGGGAGATTTGAAAACTAATGACACCGATATTGATGCTGTATGGTTACAGGGCCCTGAGGTGGAAGATGAGACATGTTTCCTCCAGTCAGTGGGTGGCTTGGATGTGGCAGTGGAGGAGGTCTAGGACTTCCACCCCAACCTCATGTTCACCTAGACCATCTTGGACACTTACCTCCCCTTCCTGGACCTCTCAGTCTCTCTCTCTCTCTCTCTCTCCGACAATCAACTCAAAATGGACATATATTTCAAACCTACCTCCACCCACAGCTGCCTTGACAACATCTCCGCCCACTCCCGCTCCTGTAAAAACATTTTCCCTTACTCACAATTCCTCCGTCTCCACTGCATCTACTCCCAGGAGGAGCAATTCCACTCCAAATGGCTTCTTATTTCAAGGAATGCAATTTCCCCTCGCAATGCCCTCCAGTGCATCTCCTCCACTTGCTGCACCTCCACCCTTGAACCCCACCCCTCCAACCTCAACAAGGATAGAACCCCCAATCCTCACCTTCCACCTCACTCATCTCCAAATACAGCGCATCTTCCTCAACAATTTCAGCCACCTACAGTCATACCTCACCACCAGAGATATACCTCCCTCCCCATCCCTATCAGCATTCCACAGAGACTATTCCCTCTGCAACACTCTTGTTAAGTCCATGCTCCCTCCAACCCACCCTCTACACCCAGCATCTTCCCCTGCCACCTCCCCCCTCTCACCTCCATCCAAGGGCCTAAAGGATCATTTCGCATCTGACAGGGATTTTCCTGCACATCCTCCCACCTCATCTGTTGTTATCATAGAGTCACAGAGTCATAGGATGTACAGCATGGAAACAGACACTTCAGACCAACCCGTCCATGCCGACCAGATATCCAAATCCAATCCAGTCCCATCTGCCAGCCCACAGCCCATATCCCTCCAAACTCTTCCTATTCATATACTATCCAAATGCATTTTAAATGTTGCAATTGTACCAGCTTCCACCACTTCCTCTGGCATCTCATTCCAAACACATACCACTCTGTGTGTGAAAACATTGCCCCTTAGGTCTCTTTTATATCTTTCCCCTCTCACCATAAACCTATGCCCTCTAGTTCTGGACTCCCCATCCCCAGGGAAAAGACTTTGTCTGTTTATCCTACCCATGCCCCTCATGATTTTGTAAACCTCTATAAGGTCACTACTCAGCCTCTAATGCTCCAGGGAAAACAGTCCCAGCCTGTTCAGCCTCTCCCTATAGCTCAAATGCTCCAACCCTGGCAACATCCTTGTAAATCTTTTCTGAACCCTTTCAAGTTCCACAACATCTTTCCGATAGGAAGGAGAACAGAATTGCACACAATATTCCAACAGTGGCCAAACCAATGTCCTGTACAGCTGCAATATGACCTCCCAATTCCTATACTCAATACTCTGACCAATAAAGGAAAGCATAGCAAATGCCTTCTTCACTATCCTATGTACCTTCGACTCTACTTTCAAGGAGCTATTACCCTGCACTCCAAGGTCTCTTTGTTCAGCAACACTCTCTAGGACTTCACTATTAAGTGTATAAATCCTGCTAAGATTTGCTTTCCCAAAATGCAGCACCTCGCATTTATCTGAATTAACCTCCATCTGCCACTTCTCTGCCTATTGGCCCATCTGGTCTAGATCCTGTTGTAATCTGAGGTAACCCTCTTCACTGTCCACTACACCTCCAATTTTGGTGTCATCTGCAAACTTACTAACTGTACCTCTTATGCTCGCATCCAAATCATTTATGTAAATGACAAAATGTAGGGGCCCCAGTACCGATCCTTGTGGCACTCCACTGGTCACAGGCCTCCAGTCTGAAAAACAACTCTCCACCACCACCCTCTGTCTTCTACCTTTGAGCCAGTTCTATATCCAAATGGCTAGTTCTCCCTGTATTCCATGAGATCTAACCTTGCTAATCAGTCTCCCATGGGGAACCTTGTCGAACGCCTCACTGAAGTCCATATAGATCACATCTACCGCTCTGCCCTCATCAATCCTCTTTGTTACTTCTTCAAAAAACTCAATCAAGTTTGTGAGACATGATTTCCTACGCACAAAACCATATTGACTATCCCTAATCAGTCCTTGCCTTTCCAAATACATGTACATCCTGTCCCTCAGGATTGCCTCCAACAACTTGCCCACCACTGAGGCCAGGCTCACTAGCCTATAGTTCCCTAGGCTTGTCCTTAGCACCCTTCTTAAACAGTGGCACCACGTTAGCCAACCTCCAGTCGTCCGGCACCTCACCTTTGCCTATCGATGATACACATATCTCAGCAAGAAGCCCAGCAATCACTTCTCTAGCTTCCCACAGATTTCTAGGCAACACCTGATCAAGTCCTGGGGATTTATCCACCTTTATGTGTTCCACCCAGCACTTCCTCCTCTGTAATATGGGCATTTTGCAAGGTTTCACCATCTATTTCCCTACATTCTCTGTCTTCCATATCCTTTTCCACAGTATCAATGTAGTCTCCTCTACGTCAGCGAGTCCAAGCACCAACTTACAGAGCAGTTCAGGCAGCATTTCTGGGACACTCATATTAATCAACCTCACTGCCCTATGACAGACCATTTTAACTCCCATTCCACCAAGGACATGCAAGTCCTGGGCCTCCTCCACTGCCAAATCAAAGCCACCCGCCAACTGGAGGAAGAACTCCTCATCTTCGGCCTTGGGACCCTCCAACCACACAGCATCCATGTTGACTTCACCAGTTTCCTCATCTCCCCTCCCCCCAATTCATCCCAGGCTCCAACTTGGCACTGCCCTCTTGACCTGTCCTACCTGTCCATCGTCCTTCCCAACAATACACTCCACCCGACCCACCACCTGCATCCACCTATTGCCATCCCACCTACATTAACCCCAGCCCCACCCCACCTCCACCCCTTGTTTATCTCTCAGCCCCCTTCCCCTTCCACATTGCTAATTAAGGGCTTATGCCTGAAATGTCAATTCTCCTGCTCCCCAGATGCTACCTGACCTGCTGTGCTTTTCCAACACCACAGTCTTTGCTTCTTATTCATAGAGTGGCCTGGAGTCATTTCAAATTGTACTAAATTACTTGTATTTACATGTAATATTCAGATGTTACAACCATTTACCAAGTAGAAAAGTTGCTCATTAATACAAATGATCTGAAAGGTTTTGACCCGACCAGATGAAGTTGACGTTGTTCAGCAATATCCCCCACAAACGTCCTGCAAAGTCTATTTACTGCTGAACTAAAATGTCCCTTGTTTCCCTCTCCATCTCCACTGCTCTTCTCTCTGATTTCCTGGGGGAGGGAGAGGGATTTTCTCCTTCTCAATGTCCACATCCATCAGCCCCCAGCTGCTCTCGAGCTGCCCTGGCAGCTGCAGGCCGGGTTTCCTCAGCTGCTCCATGAGGCCTGGCTCCAGTCACATCCATGTTGGGAGCCTCCATTTCATCGGTTTCTGGCCCCATCTGGTCTGTGGGCTGAAGGCTCAGTGCTTCCTACAGGGGAACCTTGTACAATGTGCACCAGACCCACAAAATCCTCCAGACATTCACAGGTGACCCCTGATCATATCCTTCACCATGTGACACGTCAATACCCTGATCGCTCGCTCCACCATGTGACACGTTGAAGAGTCTTTCACCTTAAAAGATTACAAGCCAGATAACTTGGTGTGAAATCCAATTTACATTTAAAACTCTTATCCAGTTCATACTGGGTAAAATTCCCTTTGTGCTATGTCAGAAACCTGATAAAAAGTCATGTTTATTTCAGAATATTGGAAATGTCAGTTAAATTTTGTTAAGAACAGCAATTACATGAAATCCATTTTAAAACACAGATATTAGACTAACACTTCAGAACCAATTGTGATATCAGATCCATTTCAACATTGAAATGGACAAACTTTCCGTTCTGGAAGCTCCTTTCTGCTGGGGGTTGAATCTCCCTGGAAAGATGAGATTGGGTTCTGCTCCTGGAGAAAGCAGCCTGAAGGTTTCTCAGTGAAAAACCAGCATCAGCTCAGGGAAATGAGCCCAAAGTCTTGAGTGACACAGCCCACTGTTAGAGCAGCAGATCAGGAAAGGCTAATTTGGATCCTGATCATTGCTGAATAGTGTGTGACAGAAGTGGGAATCACATATTCAGACTACATTTGGAAATGGAATTACTTTGCCCTGAGCTTCCTGACACTGACAATGAATATCCTGATTGAATAAACTCCCTGTGTTATGTACCAGACTGAACCCCCTCAGTGTATTCTGGGAAGGTCGACAAGATGCTAACATTTTCCTATTTTAAAGGTAGATGTGCAGTGCCGTGTTCCAGATACAACGTGATTGGTCAAACTACTTGACATTAAGCCACTATTTTCCAGTGCTGAGCTATTAAATCTTAAATAATAGACTCCAGCATAATCCCCACTACCAACATCAGGCTGACTGCTCTATAATTCCAGTTTTCTCTCTGCCACTTTTTTTAAAATGATGGGGTTACATTACCGACCCTCCAATGTATAGAAACTATTCCATAGTCAATATCATCTTGGAAAATTACCACCAATGCATCCGCTATTTCTAGGGCCACTTCCCACCATTTTCCCCAACATGATGTCACTGCTAATACTGAGTTCCTTCAGTTTTTACTCTTACTGAGCCTGGTGTTTCAAACATTCCTGGTCTGTTATTCATGTCCTTTCTTTGTGAACACACAACCAAAGGCTGGAGTTTGTTGGTTACTTAATTCTTTGTTTCCCATTATAAATTGTCTTGTTTCTGACTATCTTAACCTATCTTTATCCTTTCAGACACCAATAGAAATTTCTACAGTAAAGTTTTATGTTGCCCACAAGCTTATTCTCATTGTCTGTTTTCCCTTTCTAAATCAATCCCTTTGGCCTCTTTCGCAGGATTCTAAACTGCTCCCACTCGTCAGCTCTGATGCTTTCTCCTTACTCCCACTAATGTTTTTGCTCTTGTGTTTCTCAGATCTACCCATATTGATCCCACATCATTGGAGCGAATGTCCTTCCTTACTACTGCATGAATTTCCTATTTAACCAGCAATGCACCTCCACTGCCAGTTCCTTTTTGTCTGTCCTACCTAAATACTAAATACATCTGAATATTCAGTTCCCATTTCTGGTCACCCTGCAACCATATCTCTGTAATCCAGATAATGCCATATCTGTTTTCATCTAGTTGCACAATTAATTCATCCATGTTATTGAGAATTATACTGTCATAGAGATGTACAAAACAGAAACAGATCCTTCTGTCCAACATCGAACAGATGTCCAAAATTAATCCAATCCCATTTTCCAGCTTTTGGCCCATAAACCTCTAAACTCTTTCTATTCATATATCTATCCAGATGCTTTTTAAATGCTGAAATTGAATTTCTTCTGGCAGCGCTGTGTGAAAAAGTTGCCCCTTAGGTCCGTTTAAATCATTCCCCTCTCACCTTAAACCTATGACCTTTAGTTTTTGACTCCCCTACTCTGGGAAAAAGACTTTGTCATGCAACTTTTGATCTTATAAACTCCTATAAGGTCACCCCCTGACCTCTGACGCTCCAGGGAAAATAATCCCAGTCTGTTCAGACTCTCCCTGTAGCTTAAATCCTTCAATCCTGGTAACATCCTTGTAAATATTTTCTGAACCCTTTCAAGTTTCACAACATCCTTCCTATAGCAGGGAGACCAGAATTGCTAGCAGTATTCTAAAATTGGCCTAGCCAATGATCTGTACAACTGCAACATGATCTCCCAACTCTTAAACTCGATGCTCTGACCAATACAGGAAAGCATACCCAAATGCTTTCTTCAGTATCCTATTTACTACTTCACCTTCAAAGAATGATGAACCTGCACCCCAAAGTCTGTTTATTCAGCAACACTCCCCAGGGCCTTATCATTTAGTATATAAATCCGGTCTTGATTTTCCTTTCTAAAATGCCACACCTCACATTTATCTAAATTAAACTCCATCTGCCACTCTTCAGCCCATTTGCCCATTGGATCAAGGTCCCGTTGTACTCTGAGCTGGTCTTTTTAACATTACTTATCCCACTCCCATTCTTTATAACTATGCTCTTGTTTGATTCTGGCCCTCGATTTCGCTGCCTGTCATTTTTCTGTCTTTTGGTGTTGCTTGATTTTACTTTCCCTTGTCACCCTCCATGGTCAGTGCTGAGGGATGAACTGTATGGAGTGACCTGTGGGTCAGTGCTGGGGGATGGAGTGAGTGGAGTGACCCAGGGGTCAGTGCTGAGGGATGAACTGTATGGAGTGACCTGTGGGTCAGTGCTGGGAGATGGACTGAGTGGAGTGACCCAGGGGTCAGTGCTGAGGGATGGACTGAGTGGAGTGAACCAGGGGTCAGTGCTGAGGGATGAACTGTATGGAGTGTCCTGTGGGTCAGTGCTGGGGGATGAACTGTATGGAGTGACCTGTGGGTCAGTGCTGGGGGATGGACTGAGTGGAGTGACCCAGGGGTCAGTGCTGAGGGATGAACTGTATGGAGTGACCTGTGGGTCAGTGCTGGGGGATGGACTGAGTGGAGTGACCCAGGGGTCAGTGCTGAGGGATGAACTGTATGGAGTGACCTGTGGGTCAGTGCTGGGGGATGGACTGAGTGGAGTGACCCAGGGGTCAGTGCTGAGGGATGAACTGTATGGAGTGTCCTGTGGGTCAGTGCTGGGGGATGGAGTGAGTGGAGTGACCCAGGGGTCAGTGCTGAGGGATGGACTGTATGGAGTGACCTGTGGGTCAGTGCTGGGGGATGGACTGAGTGGAGTGACCCAGGGGTCAGTGCTGAGGGATGAACTGTATGGAGTGACCTGTGGGTCAGTGCTGGGGGATGGAGTGAGTGGAGTGACACAGGGGTCAGTGCTGAGGGATGAACTGTATGGAGTGACCTGTGGGTCAGTGCTGGGGGATGGAGTGAGTGGAGTGACCCAGGGGTCAGTGCTGAGGGATGAACTGTATGGAGTGACCTGTGGGTCAGTGCTGGGGGATGGAGTGAGTGGAGTGACCCAGGGGTCAGTGCTGAGGGATGAACTGTATGGAGTGACCTGTGGGTCAGTGCTGGGGGATGGAGTGAGTGGAGTGACCCAGGGGTCAGTGCTGAGGGATGAACTGTATGGAGTGACCTGTGGGTCAGTGCTGGGGGATGGAGTGAGTGGAGTGACCCAGGGGTCAGTGCTGAGGGATGAACTGTATGGAGTGACCTGTGGGTCAGTGCTGGGGGATGGACTGAGTGGAGTGACCCAGGGGTCAGTGCTGAGGGATGAACTGTATGGAGTGACCTGTGGGTCAGTGCTGGGGGATGGAGTGAGTGGAGTGACCCAGGGGTCAGTGCTGAGGGATGAACTGTATGGAGTGACCTGTGGGTCAGTGCTGGGGGATGGACTGAGTGGAGTGACCCAGGGGTCAGTGCTGAGGGATGAACTGTATGGAGTGACCTGTGGGTCAGTGCTGGGGGATGGACTGAGTGGAGTGACCCAGGGGTCAGTGCTGAGGGATGAACTGTATGGAGTGTCCTGTGGGTCAGTGCTGAGGGATGGAGTGAGTGGAGTGACCCAGGGGTCAGTGCTGAGGGATGAACTGTATGGAGTGTCCTGTGGGTCAGTGCTGGGGGATGGAGTGAGTGGAGTGACCCAGGGGTCAGTGCTGAGGGATGAAGTGTATGGAGTGACCTGTGGGTCAGTGCTGGGGGATGGACTGAGTGGAGTGACCCAGGGGTCAGTGCTGAGGGATGAACTGTATGGAGTGACCTGTGGGTCAGTGCTGGGGGATGGAGTGAGTGGAGTGACACAGGGGTCAGTGCTGAGGGATGAACTGTATGGAGTGACCTGTGGGTCAGTGCTGGGGGATGGAGTGAGTGGAGTGACCCAGGGGTCAGTGCTGAGGGATGAACTGTATGGAGTGACCTGTGGGTCAGTGCTGGGGGATGGAGTGAGTGGAGTGACACAGGGGTCAGTGCTGAGGGATGAACTGTATGGAGTGACCTGTGGGTCAGTGCTGGGGGATGGAGTGAGTGGAGTGACCCAGGGGTCAGTGCTGAGGGATGAACTGTATGGAGTGACCTGTGGGTCAGTGCTGGGGGATGGAGTGAGTGGAGTGACCCAGGGGTCAGTGCTGAGGGATGAACTGTATGGAGTGACCTGTGGGTCAGTGCTGGGGGATGGACTGAGTGGAGTGACCCAGGGGTCAGTGCTGAGGGATGAACTGTATGGAGTGACCTGTGGGTCAGTGCTGGGAGATGGACTGAGTGGAGTGACCCAGGGGTCAGTGCTGAGGGATGAACTGTATGGAGTGACCTGTGGGTCAGTGCTGGGGGATAGAGTGAGTGGAGTGACCCAGGGGTCAGTGCTGAGGGATGAACTGTATGGAGTGAACTGTGGGTCAGTGCTGGGGGATGGAGTGAGTGGAGTGACCCAGGGGTCAGTGCTGAGGGATGAACTGTATGGAGTGACCTGTGGGTCAGTGCTGGGGGATGGAGTGAGTGGAGTGACCCAGGGGTCAGTGCTGAGGGATGAACTGTATGGAGTGACCTGTGGGTCAGTGCTGGGGGATGGAGTGAGTGGAGTGACCCAGGGGTCAGTGCTGAGGGATGAACTGTATGGAGTGACCTGTGGGTCAGTGCTGGGGGATGGACTGAGTGGAGTGATCCAGGGGTCAGTGCTGAGGGATGAACTGTATGGAGTGACCTGTGGGTCAGTGCTGAGGGATGGAGTGAATGGAGTGACCCAGGGGTCAGTGCTGAGGGATGAACTGTATGGAGTGACCTGTGGGTCAGTGCTGGGGGATGGAGTGAGTGGAGTGACCCAGGGGTCAGTGCTGAGGGATGAACTGTATGGAGTGACCTGTGGGTCAGTGCTGGGGGATGGACTGAGTGGAATGACCCAGGGGTCAGTGCTGAGGGATGAACTGTATGGAGTGACCTGTGGGTCAGTGCTGGGGGATGGAGTGAGTGGAGTGACCCAGGGGTCAGTGCTGAGGGATGAACTGTATGGAGTGACCTGTGGGTCAGTGCTGGGGGATGGAGTGAGTGGAGTGACCCAGGGGTCAGTGCTTTTGGATGAACTGTATGGAGTGACCTGTGGGTCAGTGCTGGGAGATGGACTGAGTGGAGTGACCCAGGCGTCAGTGCTGAGGGATGAACTGTTTGGAGTGACCTGTGGGTCAGTGCTGGGGGATGGACTTAGTGGAGTGACCCAGGGGTCAGTGCTGAGGGATGCACTGTACGGAGCGACCAGTGGGTCAGTGCTGGGGGATGGAGTGAGTGGAGTGACCCAGGGGTCAGTGCTGAGGGATGAACTGTACGGAGTGACCTGTGGGTCAGTGCTGGGAGATGGACTGAGTGGAGTGACCCAGGGGTCAGTGCTGAGGGATGAACTGTATGGAGTGACCTGTGGGTCAGTACTGGGGGATGGAGTGAGTGGAGTGACCCAGGGGTCAGTGCTGAGGGATGAACTGTATGGAGTGACCTGTGGGTCAGTGCTGGGGGATGGACTGAGTGGAGTGACCCAGGGGTCAGTGCTGAGGGATGAACTGTATGGAGTGACCTGTGGGTCAGTGCTGGGGGATGGAGTGAGTGGAGTGACACAGGGGTCAGTGCTGAGGGATGAACTGTATGGAGTGACCTGTGGGTCAGTGCTGGGGGATGGAGTGAGTGGAGTGACCCAGGGGTCAGTGCTGAGGGATGAACTGTATGGAGTGACCTGTGGGTCAGTGCTGGGGGATGGAGTGAGTGGAGTGACACAGGGGTCAGTGCTGAGGGATGAACTGTATGGAGTGACCTGTGGGTCAGTGCTGGGGGATGGAGTGAGTGGAGTGACCCAGGGGTCAGTGCTGAGGGATGAACTGTATGGAGTGACCTGTGGGTCAGTGCTGGGGTATGGAGTGAGTGGAGTGACCCAGGGGTCAGTGCTGAGGGATGAACTGTATGGAGTGACCTGTGGGTCAGTGCTGGGGGATGGACTGAGTGGAGTGACCCATGGGTCAGTGCTGAGGGATGAACTGTATGGAGTGTCCTGTGGGTCAGTGCTGGGGGATGGAGTGAGTGGAGTGACCCAGGGGTCAGTGCTGAGGGATGAACTGTATGGAGTGGCCTGTGGGTCAGTGCTGGGGGATGGAGTGAGTGGAGTGACCCAGGGGTCAGTGCTGAGGGATGAACTGTATGGAGTGACCTGTGGGTCAGTGCTGGGGGATGGAGTGAGTGGAGTGACCCAGGGGTCAGTGCTGAGGGATGAACTGTATGGAGTGACCTGTGGGTCAGTGCTGGGGGATGGACTGAGTGGAGTGACCCAGGGGTCAGTGCTTTTGGATGAACTGTATGGAGTGACCTGTGGGTCAGTGCTGGGGGATGGACTGAGTGGAGTGACCCAGGGGTCAGTGCTGAGGGATGAACTGTATGGAGTGACCTGTGGGTCAGTGCTGGGAGATGGACTGAGTGGAGTGACCCAGGGGTCAGTGCTGAGGGATGAACTGTATGGAGTGACCTGTGGGTCAGTGCTGGGGGATAGAGTGAGTGGAGTGACCCAGGGGTCAGTGCTGAGGGATGAACTGTATGGAGTGACCTGTGGGTCAGTGCTGGGGGATGGACTGAGTGGAGTGACCCAGGGGTCAGTGCTGAGGGATGAACTGTATGGAGTGACCTGTGGGTCAGTGCTGGGGGATGGAGTGAGTGGAGTGACACAGGGGTCAGTGCTGAGGGATGAACTGTATGGAGTGACCTGTGGGTCAGTGCTGGGGGATGGACTGAGTGGAGTGACCCAGGGGTCAGTGCTGAGGGATGAACTGTATGGAGTGACCTGTGGGTCAGTTCTGGGAGATGGACTGAGTGGAGTGACCCAGGGGTCAGTGCTGAGGGATGAACTGTATGGAGTGACCTGTGGGTCAGTGCTGGGGGATGGACTGAGTTAAGTGACCCAGGGGTCAGTGCTGAGGGATGAACTGTATGGAGTGACCTGTGGGTCAGTGCTGGGGGATGGAGTGAGTGGAGTGACCCAGGGGTCAGTGCTGAGGGATGAACTGTATGGAGTGACCTGTGGGTCAGTGCTGGGGGATGGACTGATTGGAGTGACCCAGGGGTCAGTGCTGAGGGATGAACTGTATGGAGTGACCTGTGGGTCAGTGCTGGGGGATGGAGTGAGTGTAGTGACCCAGGGGTCAGTGCTGAGGGATGAACTGTATGGAGTGACCTGTGGGTCAGTGCTGGGGGATGGAGTGAGTGGAGTGACCCAGGGGTCAGTGCTGAGGGATGAACTGTATGGAGTGACCTGTGGGTCAGTGCTGGGGGATGGAGTGAGTGGAGTGACCCAGGGGTCAGTGCTGAGGGATGAACTGTATGGAGTGACCTGTGGGTCAGTGCTGGGAGATGGACTGAGTGGAGTGACCCAGGGGTCAGTGCTGAGGGATGAACTGTATGGAGTGACCTGTGGGTCAGTGCTGGGTGATGGACTGAGTGGAGTGACCCAGGGGTCAGTGCTGAGGGATGAACTGTATGGAGTGACCTGTGGGTCAGTGCTGGGGGATGGACTGAGTGGAGTGACCCAGGGGTCAGTGCTGAGGGATGAACTGTATGGAGTGAACTGTGGGTCAGTGCTCGGGGATGGACTGAGTTAAGTGACCCAGGGGTCAGTGCTGAGGGATGAACTGTATGGAGTGACCTGTGGGTCAGTGCTGGGGGATGGAGTGAGTGGAGTGACCCAGGGGTCAGTGCTGAGGGATGAACTGTATGGAGTGACCTGTGGGTCAGTGCTGGGGGATGGACTGAGTGGAGTGACCCAGGGGTCAGTGCTGAGGGATGAACTGTATGGAGTGACCTGTGGGTCAGTGCTGGGGGATGGAGTGAGTGGAGTGACCCAGGGGTCAGTGCTGAGGGATGAACTGTATGGAGTGACCTGTGGGTCAGTGCTGGGGGATGGAGTGAGTGGAGTGACCCAGGGGTCAGTGCTGAGGGATGAACTGTATGGAGTGACCTGTGGGTCAGTGCTGGGGGATGGAGTGAGTGGAGTGACCCAGGGGTCAGTGCTGAGGGATGAACTGTATGGAGTGACCTGTGGGTCAGTGCTGGGGGATGGAGTGAGTGGAGTGACCCAGGGGTCAGTGCTGAGGGATGGACTGTATGGAGTGACCTGTGGGTCAGTGCTGGGAGATGGACTGAGTGGAGTGACCCAGGGGTCAGTGCTGAGGGATGAACTGTTTGGAGTGACCTGTGGGTCAGTGCTGGGGGATGGACTTAGTGGAGTGACCCAGGGGTCAGTGCTGAGGGATGAACTGTATGGAGTGACCTGTGGGTCTGTGCTGGGGGATGGAGTGAGTGGAGTGACCCAGGGGTCAGTGCTGAGGGATGAACTGTATGGAGTGACCTGTGGGTCAGTGCTGGGAGATGGACTGAGTGGAGTGACCCAGGGGTCAGTGCTGAGGGATGAACTGTATGGAGTGACCTGTGGGTCAGTGCTGGGGGATGGAGTGAGTGGAGTGACCCAGGGGTCAGTGCTGAGGGATGAACTGTATGGAGTGACCTGTGGGTCAGTGCTGGGGGATGGAGTGAGTGGAGTGACCCAGGGGTCAGTGCTGAGGGATGAACTGTATGGAGTGACCTGTGGGTCAGTGCTGGGGGATGGAGTGAGTGGAGTGACCCAGGGGTCAGTGCTGAGGGATGAACTGTATGGAGTGACCTGTGGGTCAGTGCTGGGGGATGGAGTGAGTGGAGTGACCCAGGGGTCAGTGCTGAGGGATGAACTGTATGGAGTGACCTGTGGGTCAGTGCTGGGGGATGGAGTGAGTGGAGTGACCCAGGGGTCAGTGCTGAGGGATGAACTGTATGGAGTGACCTGTGGGTCAGTGCTGGGGGATGGAGTGAGTGGAGTGACCCAGGGGTCAGTGCTGAGGGATGAACTGTATGGAGTGACCTGTGGGTCAGTGCTGGGGGATGGAGTGAGTGGAGTGACCCAGGGGTCAGTGCTGAGGGATGGACTGTATGGAGTGACCTGTGGGTCAGTGCTGGGGGATGGACTGATTGGAGTGACCCAGGGGTCAGTGCTGAGGGATGAACTGTATGGAGTGACCTGTGGGTCAGTGCTGGGGGATGGAGTGAGTGGAGTGACCCAGGGGTCAGTGCTGAGGGATGAACTGTATGGAGTGACCTGTGGGTCAGTGCTGGGGGATGGAGTGAGTGGAGTGACCCAGGGGTCAGTGCTGAGGGATGAACTGTATGGAGTGACCTGTGGGTCAGTGCTGGGGGATGGAGTGAGTGGAGTGACCCAGGGGTCAGTGCTGAGGGATGAACTGTATGGAGTGACCTGTGGGTCAGTGCTGGGAGATGGACTGAGTGGAGTGACCCAGGGGTCAGTGCTGAGGGATGAACTGTATGGAGTGACCTGTGGGTCAGTGCTGGGGGATGGACTGAGTGGAGTGACCCAGGGGTCAGTGCTGAGGGATGAACTGTATGGAGTGACCTGTGGGTCAGTGCTGGGGGATGGAGTGAGTGGAGTGACCCAGGGGTCAGTGCTGAGGGATGAACTGTATGGAGTGAACTGTGGGTCAGTGCTCGGGGATGGACTGAGTTAAGTGACCCAGGGGTCAGTGCTGAGGGATGAACTGTATGGAGTGACCTGTGGGTCAGTGCTGGGGGATGGAGTGAGTGGAGTGACCCAGGGGTCAGTGCTGAGGGATGAACTGTATGGAGTGACCTGTGGGTCAGTGCTGGGGGATGGACTGAGTGGAGTGACCCAGGGGTCAGTGCTGAGGGATGAACTGTATGGAGTGACCTGTGGGTCAGTGCTGGGGGATGGAGTGAGTGGAGTGACCCAGGGGTCAGTGCTGAGGGATGAACTGTATGGAGTGACCTGTGGGTCAGTGCTGGGGGATGGAGTGAGTGGAGTGACCCAGGGGTCAGTGCTGAGGGATGAACTGTATGGAGTGACCTGTGGGTCAGTGCTGGGGGATGGAGTGAGTGGAGTGACCCAGGGGTCAGTGCTGAGGGATGAACTGTATGGAGTGACCTGTGGGTCAGTGCTGGGGGATGGAGTGAGTGGAGTGACCCAGGGGTCAGTGCTTTTGGATGAACTGTATGGAGTGACCTGTGGGTCAGTGCTGGGAGATGGACTGAGTGGAGTGACCCAGGGGTCAGTGCTGAGGGATGAACTGTTTGGAGTGACCTGTGGGTCAGTGCTGGGGGATGGACTTAGTGGAGTGACCCAGGGGTCAGTGCTGAGGGATGAACTGTATGGAGTGACCTGTGGGTCAGTGCTGGGGGATGGAGTGAGTGGAGTGACCCAGGGGTCAGTGCTGAGGGATGAACTGTATGGAGTGACCTGTGGGTCAGTGCTGGGAGATGGACTGAGTGGAGTGACCCAGGGGTCAGTGCTGAGGGATGAACTGTATGGAGTGACCTGTGGGTCAGTGCTGGGGGATGGAGTGAGTGGAGTGACCCAGGGGTCAGTGCTGAGGGATGAACTGTATGGAGTGAACTGTGGGTCAGTGTTGGGGAAGGACTGAGTGGAGTGAGCCAGGGGTCAGTGCTGAGGGATGAACTGTATGGAGTGACCTGTGGGCCAGTGCTGGGGGATGGAGTGAGTGGAGTGACACAGGGGTCAGTGCTGAGGGATGAACTGTATGGAGTGACCTGTGGGTCAGTGCTGGGGGATGGAGTGAGTGGAGTGACACAGGGGTCAGTGCTGAGGGATGAACTGTATGGAGTGACCTGTCGGTCAGTGCTGGGGGATGGAGTGAGTGGAGTGACACAGGGGTCAATGCTGGGGGATGGACTGAGTGGAGTGAACTGTGGGTCAGTGCTGGGGGATCGATTGAGTAGAGTATTCATGATAGAACCGTCAGAGAGTTCATGATCTTGATGGATTCATGATAGTTTCAGTAGGAACATGGAATCCTCCTCTGTGCGCGCACACACACACACATACTTTTGGAAAAGATCTGCTACCCTGCTAACCCACAATAGGCACACAAAAGCAAAATTGGCCAATGGTAGCAAAAACACCCAGAATGCCTCAACAGGGACCAAGCAGGCTGACAAACGAAACTAGACAGCACTCTCAGTCAAGGGAACACACTAACAATGTCAGAGCACCACAGCTATCCCAAAGCCTCGAGGGCAGTTTCACAACTCAGCAATACCAAAGCCACACAAATAACAGGTCAGACAGACAGGCACCACCAAGAGCATTGCTCCCAGTACAGGACAATGGAAACACCTCACTATTTCAGAGGAGAGATTAGCCCCTACCTGCCTGGAGGAATGGAAGCTCCAAATCCATTGATCCAGTCAAGATGCTGTTTTGTGTAGAGAATTAGGACATTCTTCCAATAACTGCTTTCCGATTAGCATCATTGTAAGTAGATTACTCCAGCTCCAGATACATTCCAGATACATTGTATTTTCCCCATTTCTAATTAGCTTCATTGTAAAGGATCATTATAAAAACTGGCTTCTTCCTCAGCTCAAGGAAGAGAAATTCTGATCTACCTGCAGAGACCGTCAGTGCTGTGTCAGCCTAGTCAATTTCTCTTCCAGTGATATCCCTTGTAATAAACACCATGTCAATTTCACCTGATCTGGTTTGTGTGGTCTCTGCTTTATTGGGCAAGTTTCCCTATCAAATACAAAGAGTGATATGTGGATTGAATGAAACAATAAATGTAAATATTTATTCATTGAATGCTTTAATTAATGAATAAATCCAAAGATTCATTCAATGAATGAAAGAAAGAATGAATAAGTGAGTGCAGTGATTGATTCACTGAAGAAATGAATGGATGCCAAGATTGTCTCATTGAATGAATGAATGAAAACAAAGTTTGATTCATTGAATGAATGAATGCATTACTGATAGCAAATAATGATTCATTGAATGAATGAATGAATGATTTCAAAGGTTGATTCATTGAATGACTGATTCAATCTATGCATTTATTCATTGAAACAATAAATGAATGCAAGTATTGATTAAGTATATGAATTAATGCAAAGATTGATTAATTGAATGAACGAATGAATGAATACAATGATTGAGTCAAAGTATGAATGAATGAATGAATTCAACAGTTGGTTAATTGAATGAATAACTGAATGAATGAATCCAAAGATTGGTTTATTGAATGGATGATTGAATGAGTGAATGAATTCAAAGTTTGAATAATTGAATGAATGCATGAATGAATAAAATGAAAGATTGATTCATTGAGTGAATGGATTGATGTATGAATGAATGGATGGATGAATTAATGAATGAATGCAATGTTTGATTTATTGAATGAGTGAGTAAATGAATAAATGTAAAGATTTTTTGATTGACTGAAGGAATGACAGGAGTAGGAGCATGGAGCAGATGAACGCATGGCTGAGGAGCTGGTGTATGGGAGAAGGATTCACATTTTTGGATCATTGGAATCTCTTTTGGGGTAGAAGTGACCTGTACAAGAAGGACAGATTGCACCTCAATTGGAAGGGGACTAACATATTGGCAGGGAAATTTGCTGGAGGATTTAAACTAGTAAAATGGGAAGGTGGCACCCAGGGAGATAGTGAGGAAAGAGATCAATCTGAGACTGATACAGTTGAGAACAGAAGTGAGTCAAATAGTCAGGGCAGGCAGGGACAATGTAGGACTAATAAATTAAACTGCATTTATTTAAATGCAAGGGGTGTAACAGGGAAGGCAGATGAACTCAGGGCATGGTTAGGAACATGGGACTGGGATGCCATAGCAATTACAGAAACATGGCTCAGGGATGGGTATGACTGGCAGCTTAATGTTCCAGGATATAAATGCTACAGGAAGGATAGAAAGGGAGGCAAGAGAGGAGGGGGAGTGGCATTTTTGATAAGGGATAGCATTACAGCTGTGCTGAGGGAGGACATTCCTGGAAATACATCCAGGGAAGTTATTTGGGTGGAGCTGAGAGATAAGAAAGGGATGATCACCTTATTGGGATTGTATTATAGACCCCCTAATAGTCAGAGGGAAATTGAGAAACAAACTTGTAAGGAGTTCGTGGGCGGCGCGGTGGCACAGTGGTTAGCACTGCTGCCTCACAGCGCCAGAGACCCGGGTTCAATTCCCGCCTCAGGCGACTGACTGTGTGGAGTTTGCACGTTCTCCCCGTGTCTGCGTGGGTTTCCTCCGGGTGCTCCGGTTTCCTCCCACAGTCACAAAGATGTGCAGGTCAGGTGAATTGGCCATACTAAATTGCCCGTAGTGTTAGGTAAGGGGTACATGTAGGGGTATGGGTGGGTTGCGCTTCGGCGGGGCGGTGTGGACTTGTTGGGCCGAAGGGCCTGTTTCCACACTGTAAGTAATCTAATCTAATCTGTAAGAGATCTCAGCTATCTGTAAGAATAATAGGGTGGTTATGGTAGGGGATTTTAACTTTCCAAACATCAACTGGGACTGCCATAATGTTAGGTTTAGATGGAGAGGAATTTGTTAAGGGCGTACAAGATAATTTTCTGATTCAGTATGTGGATGTACCTACTAGAGAAGGTGCAAAACTTGACCTACTCTTGGGAAATAAGGCAGGGCAGGTGACTGAGGTGTCAGTGGGGGAGCACTTTGGAGCCAGCGACCATAATTCTATTCGATTTAAAATAGTGATGGAAAAGGATAGACCAGATCTAAAAGTTGAAGTTCTAAATTGGAGAAAGGCCAATTTTGACAGTATTAGGCAAGAACTTTCGAAAGCTGATTGGAGGCAGATGTTCGCAGGTAAAGGGACGGCTGGAAAACGGGAAGCCTTCATAAATGAGATATTAAGAATCCAGAGAAAGTATATTCCTGTCAGGGTGAAAAGGAAGGCTGGTAGGTAGAGGGAATGCTGGATGACTAAAGAAATTGAGGGTTTGGTTAAGAAACAGAAGGAAGCATACGTCAGGTATAGACAGGATAAATCGAGTGAATCCTTAGAAGAGTATAAAGGAAGTAGGAGTATACTTACGAGGGAAATCAGGAGGGCAAAAAGGGGATACGAGATAGTTTTGGCAAATAGAATTAAGGAGAATCCAAAGAGGTTTTTACAAATATGTTATGGACAAAAAGGTAACTCGTGAGAGAATAGGGCCCCCCAAAGATCAGCAAGGCGGCCTTTGAGTGGAGCCACAGAAAATGGGGGAGATACTAAATGAATATTTTGCATCAGTATTTACTGTGGAAAAGGATATGGAAGATATAGACTGTAGGGAAGTAGATGGTGACATCTTGCAAAATGTCCAGATTACAGAGGAGGAAGTGCTGGATGTCTTGAAATAGTTAAAGGTGGATAAATCCCCAGGACCTGATCAGGTGTACCCGAGAACTCTGTGGGAACCTAGAGAAGTGATTGCTGGGCCTCTTGCTGAGATATGTGTATCATCGATAGTCACAGCTGAGGTGCCGGAAGACTGGAGGTTGGCTAACGTGGTGCCACTGCTAAGAAAGGTAGTAAGGACAAGCTAGGGAACAATAGACCAGTGAGCCTGACCTCAGTGGTGGACAAGTTGTTGGAGGGAATCCTGAGGGACAGGATGTACATGTATTTGGAAAGGCAAGGATTGATTAGGGATAGTCAACATGGCTTTGTGCGTGGGAAATCATGTCTCACAAACTTGATTGAGCTTTTTTGAAGAAATAGCCAAGAGGATTGATGAGGGCAGAGCAGTAGATGTGATCTATATGCACTTCAGTAAGGCTTTCGACAAGGTTCCCCATGGAGACTGGTTAGCAAGGTTAGATCTCATGGAATACAGGGAGAACTAGCCATTTGGATACAGAACTGGCTCAAAGGTAGAAGACACAGGTGGTGGTGGAGAGTTGTTTTTCAGACTGTAGGCTTGTGACCAGTGGAGTACCACTGAAAATGTGTTGCTGGAACAGCGCAGCAGGTCAGGCAGCATCCAGGGAACAGGGGAATCAACGTTTCGGGCATAAGCCCTTCTATGTACCACAAGGATTGGTGCTGGGTCCACTACTTTTCGTCATTTACATAAATGATTTGGATGCGAGTATAAGAGGTACAGTTAGTAAGTTTGCAGATGACACCAAAATTGGAGGTTAGTGGACAGCGAAGAGGGTTACCTCAGATTACAACAGGATCTGGACCAGATGGGCCAATGGGCTGAGAAGTGTCAGATGGAGGTTAATTCAGATAAATGCGGGGTGCTGCATTTTGGGAAAGCAAATCTTAGCAGGATTTATACACTTAATGGTAAGGTCCGAGGGAGTGTTGCTGAACAAAGAGACCTTGGAGTGCAGGTTCATAGCTCCTTACAAGTGGAGTCACAGTTAGATAGGATAGTGAAGATGACGTTTGGTATGCTTTCCTTTATTGGTCAGAGTATTGAGTACAGGAGTTGGGAGGTCATGTTGCGGCTGTACAGGACATTGGTTAGGCCACTGTTGGAATATTGTGTGCAATTCTGGTCTTCCTATCGGAAAGATGTTGTGAAACCTGAAAGGGTTCAGAAAAGATTTACAAGGATGTTGCCAGGGTTGGAGGATTTGAGCTATAGGGAGAGGCTGAACAGGCTGGAGCTGTTTTCCCTGGAGCGTTGGAGGCTGAGTAGTGACCTTATAGAGGTTTACAAAATTATGAGGGGCATGGATAGCATAAATAGGCAAAGTCTTTTCCCTGGGGTCGGGGAGTCCAGAACTAGAGGGCATAGGTTTATGGTGAGAGGGTAAAGATATGGAAGAAACCTAAGGGGCAACGTTTTCACGCAGAGGGTGGTACGTGAATGGAATAAGCTGCCAGATGATGTGGTGGAGGCTGGTACAATTGCAATATTTAAGAGGCATCTGGATGGGTATATGAATAGGAAGGATTTGGAGGAATATGGGCCGGGTGCTGGCAGATGGGAGTAGATTGGGTTGGGATTCTGGTCGGCATGGACGGGTTGGACTGAAGGGTCTGTTTCCATGCTATACATCTCTATGACTCTATGAATGAATGCTTGAATGAGTGAATGAAGGGAAATGAAGTTAGCTAAGAATCAAAATTATTTATAAATAACTCATCAACTCCTGACCATCTGCACTTTGCAGGAACACACAACCACTGAAAACAGAGTTCACTATGGGGTATCAATTTCCATTCTGTGAAATTGTGCAGCCATCCTGGCAAGTCCCTGTTTACAAAAACAGTTCTTCCTTCTTTCAGTCCACAGTTTTTCGAAGATGCAAAGATATAAGCAATACAGTCCTCACAGAGATATTTTCCTATGTTCTGATCTAACCTCACTGATCTATGAAACCATTCTCCCATTCCATTCAGTGTCTGTCTGTTGTTTGTGTTTTCAACCTTTCCCATCACAGTTCAGCGTGAAGTGTTCATCTCCAGGAGGGAGCCCAATGGTCAGGACAAGCCACTCACTCTCTCCTGCCTGGTCACTGGGTTTTATCCTGTAGACATCGAGGTGACCTGGCTAAGGAATGGAGAGGTCATGTCTGAGACCCAATCCTCGGGGGTTCGACCAAACCACGATGGGACCCATCAGATCCAGAAAGAGATTGAGATCAATGCTGGGGATGAGGATCAATACTCCTGTCACATTGAACACTGCAGCTTGGTCAATGCCAAGATCAGTTGGGTAAGCAACATTGCACTGGATATTTGTGTGCGCGCACATGTGTGTGTTTGCGTGCCTGCGCTTTCTAAGTCAGTCACCTTTTGACTCTGTTCTCTCATTTAATGAAGTTATGAGTATGTTACCATAATTTCATTTAGCACCATGTCCATTCAACGTACATCATTTAGACTGCACTGTTATTCAACAGGACCATGGTTATCATCCTTGATCCTCTTGCTTCTCCACTTTCCAGATGCCTTGAACCCCAAGAAGCCGAAACCCTCCCCGTCCCAGTGTTAAAGGATATTCGGCAGTAAATATTTGCAAAGCCCTGGGTAGGAAAATTTCAAAGACTCACATGACTCTTTGTGACAAATTTTCTCTTCATCACAATCCAAGCTGAATACCCTTTAAACAATACATTGTTATGATCTCAGCTATTGTATAGATTATATCCTAAAAGGATGTCTGTCCTGATGGATATCATTTTTATTATTTATGGTGCTGGACAGAGACTGAAAAATATTCATATGAACCTGCAGATGATCTTCAAAAATAGAACACAGGCTTACTACACAAAGAAACAAAGAAAGAAAGATATATTCACAAACAGCAAAACAGAGTTTCACCAGAAACAGAAATTGCTAGAATTTTTTTCATCAGAAGGGTCACTGGACTCGAAACATTGACTCTGCTTTCTCTCCATTGTTGCTGCCAATTCTGCTGAGTTTCTCCAACAATTGCTAGTCCATCCAGTAGATAGGATCTGCAGGATTCTCCCACATTGGTAAAGTTCTTAACTCCACAGTCCTTAGTGACCACTCCACTCTCTCTACGTCAAGTGGAAATGAGCTAATTATCCAAAATTTCCTTCAGTAAATTCCAACCTGAAAATAAAATCCAGTCTGTCCCTGCACTCCATTCCATGGAGAAATCTGAATTCTTGAATAAGGGCAGTTAAATACTTAACAAAATTGACTAGACTTCCATCCTTGCAGAGATGCTTCAGATGGAGGATACCAGTGCATCTGAGCATGTAGCAGCTGCAGGCCCAGTGAATGCAGCATTCTTTGCTGCTTCTGCTCCCAATCTGCTGTCAAATGTAACAAAGTCAATTGGCTGTTTTGATGTTAGCTTCATCAATGAACCGTCATACCCTTTAAATGATTGAAAGACAATGCAAAGCTCATAGGAAGGCCACTGACAAAAAGCATACAGACCTCCTCCTCACCGTTGTTAGCTTCTTCACCTTTCATGCTCATGACTGAATCTGATTGAATCCATTGGATTAGGTTGTGGAGGGCAGTGGTCTGAATGGAGAAACTCGAGAGAAGATGTTAGCCACTGAAAGTATCTTTGCATTTCCTCTTTCATTCCATCCCTACAAGGTCGGTATCAGTATGAAGACAGTCACACACTGAACTACACTAAATTGTGTCTACCTTTTTCAACATTCTCAGTCATCTTGAAGTCGGTTACTCTGTTCATTATTTATGACATTATCAAGTTTTATGCAATCCATAAACTTCTAAACTATACTGCTTAAACAAGTCATTTATAAACAACAATCAATGGTTCTAAAATCAAATCCTTGGGTAGCTCATTCAGGTTATTCAAAAATTATTTTTCTTTAACAAATTAATACTTGGCGAATATGAAAGCTGTCGGGAAAAGTATTTCAAAATCTGGAACAGCAAGAAAACCACAAAATGTTTCCCGTTCTTTAGCCATTGAAGAGGCAGTTTCACTTCAGATTTAAATCTCATATTTGTGGGAAACAAATGCAGAATATATTAAAAATATGTTCTCCAAATGAAACTTCCCAAATAAAACAGTCTACCTCCAAATCGGAGGCATCCCACCCTAGCCTCAGGACATCCAATTTCCTGTAGGTCAGCAGAGCAAGTTAACTCTTTAATATCACATTGCGACCACATTATTCACAATCTACACAGATGTTTTAGAGTTAGGGACCACGTGTAGTGTGTCAAAGTTTGCAGATGACACCAAGATTAGTGGTAGAACAAAGTGTGCCAAGGACTCTGAAACTTTCAGGGAGTGGGCAAAGGTCTGCCAGATGGAGTATAACATCAATAAATGTGAAGTCATCCACTTTGGTAGGAATACAGTAAAAAGGATTATTATTTGG
This sequence comes from Chiloscyllium plagiosum, assembly GCF_037043375.1. Lineage (NCBI taxonomy): Eukaryota > Metazoa > Chordata > Chondrichthyes > Orectolobiformes > Hemiscylliidae > Chiloscyllium > Chiloscyllium plagiosum. Next base: position 56,197,511 of record NW_028270173.1, on the reverse strand, counting down.
ATGGTAACAAATTGCAGCATGCTGCTGTGCATAGGGTCCTGAATATACTTGTGGATGAACCACAGAAGGTTGGTCTGCAGGTACAACAGGGAATTAGGAAGGCAAATTCAATTTTGTCCTTCGTTGCCAAAGGGATTCAGCAATTTAAAGAGATTTAGTTTAAAAGTAGGGAGGTTATGTTGCGGCTGTGCGGGGTGCTGGCGAGGTCACACCTGGAGTACTATGTGCAGTCGTGGTCTCCTTACTTGAGAAAGGATTTCCTGGCACTGGAGGGGGTGCAGAGGAGGTTCACTAGGTTGGTTCCAGGGTTGAGGGAGTTGGCTTTTGAGGAGAGACTGAGTAGACTGGGATTATATTCATTGGAATTTAGAAGAATGAGGGGGGAATCTTCTAGAAACATATAAAATTATGAAGGGAATAGATAAGTTAGAAGTAAAGAGGATGTTTCCATTGGCAGGTGAAACTAGGAGAAGAGGGCATAGCCTCAAAATTACAGGGAGCGGATTTAGGACTGAACTGAGAAGGAACTTCTTCACCCAGAGGGTTGTGAATCTATGGAATTCCCGGCCCAGTGAAGTAGTTGAGGCTTCCTCAGCAAATGTTTTTAAAGTTAAAATCGATACGGTTTTTGAACAGTAAATGAATTAATGGTTATACTGAGAGGGTAGGTAAGTGGAGCTGAGGCCATCAAGAGATCAGCCATGATCTTATTGAATGATGGAGCAGGCACAAAAGGGCCAGATGGCCGACTCCTGCTCCTGGTTCTTATGTTCGCATGTTCTCAGACAGAGGTCCTCTGCCTGACAACAACAATGGGATTGGTTGTCAGGTAATTGAACAACTTGAAGCAGATTTCTTTTAAAACCTTCAAGTAGTGTGATGACTCTCAGAATAGCAGCTCATGATTTCCAACGTGTCATCCCCTTTGAATCATGACAATACGAAAAGAACACCAAATTCATATTGAAGTAACTATAATCATATTTTACCAAAACCCATCATTGTCTGGGTGGCTTGAACAATGTACAATTGTCCTTCCTATTTGCTGTGCACATGTGTCCTCTACCCTTGAGACATGATGTTAGTACAGGCACTGAGGTGAGTGTTGCAGAGTTTTGAGAAAGCACAGCTACTGACAGGGAGATATTGACAGCTGCCATTAGACTTAAAGCAATGCAAAGATGAATAAAGCAAGCCACAGTTAATATACCTGATGGAAGAATGTGGCACAGCTATTCCCTACCAGCTCCTGTGAAATGGCAGGGAATTATGAAGCTAAATTGGACATTATTACACATACTATGGCAGAATTATGAAACAGCAGCAGACTTGTTATGCAAACCATTTTCAGCCTCTCTGTCTTTTCTTCCTGACTTCCCTTCCCTAGTTTCTCTCTCATCTCTCTTCCACCCTCATAGAATAATAGTATGGAAACAGACCCTAATTAGTAATCTAATCTAATTATTACACATACTATGGCAGAATTATGAAACAGCAGCAGACTTGTTATGCAAACCATTTTCAGCCTCTCTGTCTTTTCTTCCTGACTTCCCTTCCCTAGTTTCTCTCTCATCTCTCTTCCACCCTCATAGAATAATAGTATGGAAACAGACCCTTCAGACCAACAAGTCCACACCGACCCACCGAAGAGTAACCTACCCAGACCCATTCCTCTACCCTATTAGTCTACATTTACCCCTGACTATTGCACCTAACCAACACATCCCTGAACACTACAGGCCATTTAGCATCTTTGGGAGGAAACCCATATGGACATGGGGAGAATGTGCAAACTCTACACAGACAGTCGCCAGAGACTGGAATCGAACTTGGGTCCCTAGCGCTGTGAGGCAGCAGTTCTCACCACCGAGCCACCACAGCCTCTCTCCATTCTCCCATCCTCCCTCCTCTGCAGTCTATTATCCACTCAGTCTCTCATCCATCTTCTCCCCAGTCTCTCTTCCAGCCACTGTCCCAGTCTCAAACTCCCCATCCCACTCTCTCCCTCAACTTCTCCCCACCTGTTTCTTTCCCTCATCTCCAGACTCTCTGCCTCCTTCAGAGTCTCTCTCTCTCCACAGTCCCTTCACCTCCTCCATTGCTTCACCCCCCCCTCCCCTCATAGTCACTCTCATGCCCCTCTTTTTCTCTTGGAGACAGTGCGGATTGCAGATGCTGGATAGTCAGAGTCAAAATGTGGGTTGCTGGAAAAGCACAGCAGGTCAGGCAGCATCCAAGGAGCAGGAGAGTTGACATTTCAGGCATTCATCAGAAATGTGGAGGCGGAAGGGGTCTGAGAGATAAATAGGGGTGGGGTGGGGTGGGCTGGGGAGAAGGTAGGTGAGAAGGCAATAGATAGATGCAGATAGGAGGTGATTGTGAGAGGTCAGTGGGGAGGGTGGAGCGGACTGATGGGAAGGAAGGAAGGTAAGTCGAGTCAAGAGGGCGGTGCTGAGTTGGAGGGTTGAATCTGCAATGAGGTGGAGGTAGGGGAGATTTGGAAACTAATGATGTTGATGCCTTGCGGTTAAAAGGCCCTGAGGTAGAAGATGAAGCGTTCTACCTCCAGTTGGCTGGTGGCTTGGATTTGGCAGTAGAGGAGACCCAGGACTTTAATGTCCTTGGGGAAGTAGGAAGGGGAGTTGAAGTGGTTGGCCACAGGTCGATAGGATTAGTTGGTACGTGGGAACCAGAGATGTTCCCTGAACCGCTAGGCAAGTTGGTGTTCTGTCTCCCCGATGGAGAGGAGACCACATCGAGAGCAACAGGCACAGTAAATGAGGGGGTGGATGTGCAGGAACATCTGTCGTATTTGAAATGATCCTTTGGGGTCTTGGATGGAGGTGAGTGTGGAGGTGTGGGCACAGGTTTTACACCTTGTGTCTTGGCAAGGGAAGGTGTAGAGAGTAGAGGATGGGTTGGTGGTGGGGGGAAGCATGGACCTAATGAGGGAGTCACAGAGGGAATGGGCTCTGCAGAATGCAGGTAGGGTGAGATTTAACTGTAGGTGGTGAAAATGGCAGAGGATATTGCATTGTATCTGGAGATTTGTTGGGGTGAGGGTGAGGAAGGTGAGAACCAGGGGGTTTTCTATTCTTGTTGTGGTCAGATGGGTGGGGTTCAAGAGCGGAGATGTGGGAAGTAGAAGAGTGAGAGTATGGCACACTAACCTCTACCTTGCCGATGCCAGATGCCAACTCGCTGACACCTCGTCCTACCGTGCCCTTGATGATGACCCCCACCTCACATCACCAAACTGTCATCTCCCAAACCATCCACAACCACATCACCTCTGGGCATCTCCCATCCACAGCCTCCAACCTCATCATTCCCCAACCCATCACTGCCCGGTTCGACCTCTTACCCAAAATCCACAAACCTGACTGCCCCGGTTGACTGATTATCTCCCCTGAAGCTGCCTGAACTGCTGTGCTCTTCCAGCACCACTAATCCAGAATCTGGTTTCCAGCATCTGCAGTCATTGTTTTTACCCAGCTAATTTTAACCCTACTGCGAATCGCCTTGCAAGGACAACTGCCTTGAAGAAGTTTTCCTCCTCTCTCTATAAGAATCTCAGGGAGTCCCTCTCCCACTGCAACTCCCAGGTCATTTCCTCTGCCCTGAAGCTCTTCAACCATGTCCTGAAACAAACTCGCTACCACAGCCACATTTGCTTCCTCAGCGCCTGCCTCCGTAACCAACTCATCCCACACGGACTCCAGACCACCTTTAAACCAGCAGAGTTCGGACCCGAACAGGACAAACAGTACAGACTACAGATTCAAAAACACCAGCAACGGTTCTCCTTCAAGATCCTCCGCTCCACGCTTGCAGCAATGCGCTGGCACCTAACCTCTCTACAGTCAGCCCTGTCTCAGCTGAGGGCCACACTCTCTCAGAATTGCAAAGGCCCCACTCTGTACTACATCCTCAGGAGAATTCATACTCTCAACAAACAGTATTTCAATTCCATCTCAAATATCAAAAACTGTAAGTACAACAAACTTTTATCTACCCACCTCCATAACCAGCACTCCTCAAACATTCCAATAGATTCCCCCAACCTCTGGAACTGCTTGGGCGCCATTAGCCAACCCCCACGCTGATTGATGATGTCACTTCCGCCCCCATCATGGCCACTCCCACAGCCACTCCCACCCCTCACAATGCCTCATGCACTACACATGACATCACTTCTGCCCCTCACATCATCACCGATGTCACATGCTCAGTGACTTCTGCCTCCCCTACTGCCGTGTTTGCCACCACTTCGCCCCCCCAACAGCTCCACTCACCTGCATTCTGCTGACATGCCCCCCACAGATCCCACTGTCACCATCCCCGCCCCCCAGAACCCTGAGGGGAACACCACCCCTGCTCATGACTCCATCCCCATTCCCCCATCACCACACCAACTCCAGTTACAGGCTCCATCCCCACTCCCAGCTCACACCCACATCGGGTCCCAGATCCCAGCCCTACTGAGTTTTCACCATCCCTCTAGACCTCCCCCTCACTGAGGATGAACGACCAGTCCTCAGCAAAGGACTCACCTTCATCCCCCTCCGTCCACGCATCAATGACTTTCTTCCGCTGCCTCCACGTCTGAGCTTACTTTCACCATCAGGACTCCCGTCCACATACCGAGGACCCCTTCGCCCACCTCCAACACATTGTATCCACTTGGATACCCCCCGCTGGCCTATTACCCGCCCTTGACCTCTTCACTTCCAACTGCTGCCAGGACATTAACCGCCTCAACCTATCTAACCCCCCCCCTCCCCCCCCACTCCAACCTCTCACCCTCACAACGCACAGCCCTCCAATTCCTCTGCTCCAATCCTGACCTCACCAACAAACCAGCGGATAAAGGGGGTGCAGTGGTAGTCTGGCGCACTGACCGCTACACCGCCAAAGCTAAACGCCAACTCAAGGACACCTCTTCCTACTGCCCACTCGACCATGATCCCACCCTCCATCACCAAACCATCATCTCCCAGACCATACAGAACCTCATCACCTCAGGAGATCTGCCACCCACAGCTTCCAACCCCAGTCCGGGAACCCCGCACTGCCCGGTTCTACCTCCTTCCCAAGATCCACAAGCCTGACCACCCTGGCTGACCCATTGTCTCAGCATGCTCCTGCCCACTGAACTCATCTCTACCTACCTCGACACTGTCCTACCCCCCCCAGTCCAGGAACTCCCCTCATACGTTCGAGACACCACCCACGCCCTCCACCTCCTCCAAGACTTCCGTTTCCCTGGCCCCCAATGCCTCATCTTCACCATGGATATCCAATCGCTCTACACCTCCATCCGCCACGACCAGGGCCCCAACAGTACCTTTCCACCGACACTCTCATTCGTTTGGCCGAACTGGTCCTCACCTTTAACAATTTCTCCTTCGAATCCTCCCACTTCCTGCAGACCAAAGGGGAAGCCATTGGCACCCATATGGGCCCCAGTTATGCCTGTCTCTTTGTTGTCTATGTAGAACAGTCCATCTTCTGTAATTACACCGGCACCACTCCCCCCTACATTGATGACTGCATTGGCGCCACCTCGTGCTCCCGCGAGGAGGTTGAGCAATTCATCAACTTCACCAACACATTCCACCCTTACCTTAAATTTACCTGGACCATCTCTGACACCTCCCTCCCCTTCCTGGACCTCTCTATCTCCATTATGGACGACCGACTTGACACCGACATTTTTTACAAACCCACCGACTCCCACAGCTATCTGGATTATACCTCTTCCCACCCTACCTCCTGCAAAAATGCCATCCCATATTCCCAATTCCTCCGCCTCCACCGTATCTGCTCCCAGGAGGACCAGTTCCACCACAGAACACACCAGATGGCCTCCTTCTTTAGAGACCACAATTTCCCTTCCCCTGTGGTTAAAGATGCCCTCGAACGCATCTCGCCACATCCCGCACCTCAGACCCCTCCCCTCCAACTGCAACAAGGACAGAACCCCCCCTGGTGTTCACCTTCCACCCTACCAACCTTCGCATAAACCACATCATCTGACCACATTTCCGCCACCTCCAAAAAGACCCCACCACCAGGGATATATTTCCCTCCCCACCCCTTTCCGCCTTCCGCAAAGACCGTTCCCTCCGTGACTACCTGGTCAGGTCCACATCCCCCTACAACCCACCCTCCCGTCCTGGCAACATCCCCTGCTAGCGTAGGAATTGCAAAACCTGCCACTCCACCCTCCCCGACCTATCACCTTCATCCCCTCCCCCACTCACCTATTGGACTCTATGCTACTTTCTCTCCACCCCCACCCTCCTCTCACTTATCTCTCCACCCTTATCTCTCTCTGCCTGTATTCCTGATGAAGGGCGTTTGCTGCTCGATTTTACTGCTCCTCGGATGCTGCCTGAACTGCTGTGCTCTTCCAGCACCACTAATCCAGAATCTGGTTTCCAGCATCTGCAGTCATTGTTTTTACCTCTCCCCTGCTCCTGCCCCATTGAACTTATCTCCATGTCCCACTTGGTCCATGATCTCCCCACATACATCCCAGAGACCACCCACACCCTACATGTCCTCCATGATTTTCAATTCCTCGACCCCCAATGTGTCATCTTCACCATGGATATCCAGACCTTCTACATGTCCATCCCTTGTGACAAAGTTTTAAAAGCCTTCCTTTTCTTCCTCTCTCCCCCCCCACCGCCCAACCTAACCAGTTCCCTGTACTGACACTCTCCTTCGATTGGTAGAACTGGCCATCACCCTCAACAACTTCTCCTTTGAATTCTCCCACTTCCTACAGACTGGGGTGGGAGATGTAGCCATGGGCACCTGCATGGGCCGCAGCTATGCCTGCATCTTTGTAAGATATGTGGAATAGTCCATCTTCCATAGCTACATGGGCACCATCCCCCCACCTTTTCCTCCGCTACATCGATGACTGTATTGGTACCACAAGGAGAGTGAACAGTTCATCAACCTCATCAACACCTCCCATCCTGACCTCATGGACCATCTCCAACATTGCCTTCCTCTTCCTGGATCTCTCTCTCTCTCCCTCTCTCTCTCTCCCCTCTCTCTCTCTCTCTCTCTCTCTCCCCAGTGGCTGACTCAACACAGACATCTCGTTCAAAGCCACCTCCTCCCACCCCGCCCCTTCTGTAAAAGCACAATTCCATACTCCGAAATCCTCCACTTCTGCCATATCTAGTATCGAATTCCACTCCAGCTCACCCAGATGGTCTCCTATTTCAAGGTCCGCAATTTCCCCTCTTCCATGATCATCAATGCCCTCCAGCACACCTCCTCCAGTCCGGCAGCCTTGCCTTCGAAGCCCACACTCCCCAACTACAATAACAATAGAAGCGCGCCTCACTCGGCTCCTTTCCCAATGCTCTCACCTTCCACTCCTCTGCAATTTCTGCCACCTACATTCACACCCCACCACTAAATATGTTTCCCTCCCCACACCTATCTGTGTTCTGCTGAGACCCCTCCCTCGTTCGGTCGGCCCTCCCTTCTTTCTCCTCCTTGGCATGACCCTCCTCTTCCTTCCTCTCCCAATTCTCCTCCCTTTTCTCACATTCCTTCTGTCCTTCTCCAATCCTTTCTCCAAGTCCCCCCTCCCCCACACCCCCCCGTCCTCTAAGTCCCCCCTGTCCACCTCCACCCCCACTGTCCTCTTTCCCTCTTCCTCCCCACCCCCCTGTCCCTTTTCCCTCTTCCTCCCCCCCCGTCCTCTTTCCCACTTCCTCCCCCCCGTCCTCTTTCCCACTTCCTCCCCACCCCCCTGTCCCTTTTCCCCCTTCCTCCCCCCCCCGTCCTCTTTCCCTCTTCCTCCCCCCGTCCTCTTTCCCTCTTCCTCCCCCCCCGTCCTCTTTCCCTCTTCCTCCCCTCCCGTCCTCTTTCCCTCTTCCTCCCCCCGTCCTCTTTCCCTCTTCCTACCCCCCCGTCCTCTTTCCCTCTTCCTCCCCCCCCGTCCTCTTTCCCTCTTCCTCCCCTCCCCGTCCTCTTTCCCTCTTCCTCCCCCCCCGTCCTCTTTCCCTCTTCCTCCCCTCCCCGTCCTCTTTCCCTCTTCCTCCCCTCCCGTCCTCTTTCCCTCTTCCTCCCCCCCGTCCTCTTTCCCTCTTCCTACCCCCCCGTCCTCTTTCCCTCTTCCTCCCCCCCGTCCTCTTTCCCTCTTCCTCCCCCCCCGTCCTCTTTCCCTCTTCCTCCCCCCCGTCCTCTTTCCCTCTTCCTCCCCTCCCGTCCTCTTTCCCTCTTCCTCCCCTCCCGTCTTCTTTCCCTCTTCCTCCCCCCCCGTCCTCTTTCCCTCTTCCTCCCCCCCCCGTCCTCGTTCCCTCTTCCTCCCCTCCCGTCCTCTTTCCCTCTTCCTCCCCCCCCCGTCCTCTTTCCCTCTTCCTCCCCCCCGTCCTCATTCCCTCTTCCTCCCTTCCCGTCCTTTTTCCCTCTTCCTCCCCCCCCGTCCTCTTTCCCTCTTCCTCCCTTCCCGTCCTCTTTCCCTCTTCCTCCCCCCCCGTCCTCTTTCCCTCTTCCTCCCCCCCGTCCTCTTTCCCTCTTCCTCCCCTCCCGTCCTCTTTCCCTCTTCCTCCCCCCCCGTCCTTTTTCCCTCTTCCTCCCCCCCCGTCCTCTTTCCCTCTTCCTCCCCTCCCGTCCTCTTTCCCTCTTCCTCCCCCTTCATTCCCCCCCGTCCTCTTTCCCTCTTCCCCCCCCCGTCCTCTTTCCCTCTTCCTCCCCCCCGTCCTCTTTCCCTCTTCCTCCCCCCCGTCCTCTTTCCCTCTTCCTCCCCTCCCGTCTTCTTTCCCTCTTCCTCCCCCCCCGTCCTCTTTCCCTCTTCCTCCCCCCCCGTCCTCGTTCCCTCTTCCTCCCCTCCCGTCCTCTTTCCCTCTTCCTCCCCCCCCCCGTCCTCTTTCCCTCTTCCTCCCCCCCGTCCTCTTTCCCTCTTCCTCCCCCCCGTCCTCTTTCCCTCTTCCTACCCCCCCTGTCCCTTTTCCCTCTTCCTCCCCCCCGTCCTCTTTCCCTCTTCCTCCACCCCCGTCCTCTTTCCCTCTTCCTCCCCCTCCGTCCTCTTTCCCTCTTCCTCCCCCCCGTCCTCTTTCCATCTTCCTACCCCCCCTGTCCCTTTTCCCTCTTCCTCACCCCCGTCCTCTTTCCCTCTTCCTCCCCCCCCGTCCTCTTTCCCTCTTCCACCCCTCCGTCCTCTTTCCCTCTTCCTCCCCCCCCGTCCTCTTTCCCTCTTCCACCCCTCCGTCCTCTTTCCCTCTTCCTCCCCCACCCGTCCTCTTTCCCTCTTCCTCCCCCCCGTCCTCTTTCCCTCTTCCTCCCCCCCCGTCCTCATTCCCTCTTCCTCCCCTCCCGTCCTCTTTCCCTCTTCCCCCCCCGTCCTCTTTCCCTCTTCCTCCCCCACCCGTCCTCTTTCCCTCTTCCTCCCCCCCGTCCTCTTTCCCTCTTCCTCCCCCCCCGTCCTCATTCCCTCTTCCTCCCCTCCCGTCCTCTTTCCCGCTTCCTCCCCCACCGTCCTCTTTCCCTCTTCCACCCCTCCGTCCTCTTTCCCTCTTCCTCCCCCCCCGTCCTCTTTCCCTCTTCCACCCCTCCGTCCTCTTTCCCTCTTCCTCCCCCACCCGTCCTCTTTCCCTCTTCCTCCCCCCCGTCCTCTTTCCCTCTTCCTCCCCCCGCCCGTCCCTTTTCCCTCTTCCTCCCCCACCGTCCTCTTTCCCTCTTCCTTCCCCCCCCGTCCCTTTTCCCTCTTCCTCCCCCACCGTCCTCTTCCCCTTTTTCTCCCCCCCGTCCTCTTCCCCTTTTTCTTCCCCTCACCGTCCTCTTCCTCCCCCCCGTCCTCTTTCCCTCTTCCTCCCCCCCGTCCTCTTTCCCTCTTCCTACCCCCCCTGTCCCTTTTCCCTCTTCCTCCCCCCCCGTCCTCTTTCCCTCTTCCTCCCCCTCCGTCCTCTTTCCCTCTTCCTCCCCCACCCGTCCTCTTTCCCTCTTTCTCCCCCCCCGTCCTCTTTCCCTCTTCCTCCCCCACCCGTCCTCTTTCCCTCTTCCTCCCCCCCAACCTCTTTCCCTCTTCCTCCCCCCGCCGTCCTCTATCCCTATTCCTCCTCTATCCCTTTTCCTCCACCCCGTCCTCTTTCCCTCTTCCTCCCCCCCCCGTCCTCTTTCCCTCTTTCTCCCCCCCGTCCTCTTTCCCTCTTCCTCCCCCACCCGTCCTCTTTCCCTCTTCCTCCTCCCCGTCCTCTTTCCCTCTTCCTCCCCCCACCGTCCTCTTCCCCTTTTTCTCCCCCCCGTCCTCTTCCCCTTTTTCTTCCCCTCACCGTCCTCTTCCTCCCCCCCGTCCTCTTTCCCTCTTCCTCCCCCCCGTCCTCTTTCCCTCTTCCTACCCCCCCTGTCCCTTTTCCCTCTTCCTCCCCCCCCGTCCTCTTTCCCTCTTCCTCCCCCTCCGTCCTCTTTCCCTCTTCCTCCCCCACCCGTCCTCTTTCCCTCTTTCTCCCCCCCGTCCTCTTTCCCTCTTCCTCCCCCACCCGTCCTCTTTCCCTCTTCCTCCCCCCCAACCTCTTTCCCTCTTCCTCCCCCCGCCGTCCTCTATCCCTATTCCTCCTCTATCCCTTTTCCTCCACCCCGTCCTCTTTCCCTCTTCCTCCCCCCGGCCTCTTTCCCTCTTCCTCCCCCCCGTCCTCTTTCCCTCTTTCTCCCCCCCGTCCTCTTTCCCTCTTCCTCCCCCACCCGTCCTCTTTCCCTCTTCCTCCCCCCCCGTCCTCTTTCCCTCTTCCTCCCCCCGCCGTCCTCTATCCCTATTCCTCCTCTATCCCTCTTCCTCCCCCCCGTCCTCTTTCCCTCTTTCTCCCCCCCATCCTCTTTCCCTCTTCCTCCCCCCCCCGTCCTCTTTCCCTCTTCCTCCCCCCGTCCTCTTTCCCTCTTCCTCCACCCCCGTCCTCTTTCCCTCTTCCTCCCCCCCCCCCCGTCCTCTTTCCCTCTTCCTCCCCCCCGTCCTCTTTCCCTCTTCCTCCCCCCCCCGTCCTCTTTCCCTCTTCCTCCCCCCCGTCCTCTTTCCCTCTTCCTCCCCCCGTCCTCTTTCCCTCTTCCTCCCCCCCCGTCCTCTTTCCCTCTTCCTCCCCCCCCGTCCTCTTTCCCTCTTCCTCCCCCCCCGTCCTCTTTCCCTCTTTCTCCCCCCCGTCCTCTTTCCCTCTTCCTCCCCCACCCGTCCTCTTTCCCTCTTCCTACCCCCCCGTCCTCTTTCCCTCTTCCTCCCTCCCCGTCCTCTTTCCCTCTTCCTCCCCCCCCGTCCTCTTTCCCTCTTCCTCCCCCCCGTCCTCTTTCCCTCTTCCTCCCCCCGTCCTCTTTCCCTCTTCCTCCCCCCCACCGTCCTCTTCCCCCCCATCCTCTTTCCCTCTTCCTCCCCCCCAACCATCCTCTTTCCCTCTTCCTTCAACCCCCGTCCTCTTCCCCTTTTTCTCCCCCCCCGTCCTCTTCCTCCCCCCCGTCCTCTTTCCCTCTTCCTCCCCCCCGTCCTCTTTCCCTCTTCCGCCCCCACGTCCTCTTTCCCTCTTCCCCCCCCCCGCCCGTCCTCTTTCCCTCTTCCTCCCCCCCGTCCTCTTTCCCTCTTCCTCCCCCCCATCCACTTTCCCTCTTCCCCCCCTCCCGTCCTCTCCCTCCCCCATGGTCCCCGCCCCCCCCGTCCTCCCTCCCTCCCCCCTCCGTCCTCCTCCCTCCCGTCCTCTTTCCCTCTTCCTCCCCCCCCGTCCTCTCCGCCCCTCTCCCCCCCATCCCCCCCTCCCTCCCCGTCCTCCCCCCGTACTCCCTCCCCCTCCTCCCCCCCGTCCTCTTTCCCCGTCCTCTCCCCCCCCCATCCTCTTTGCCCCTCCTCATCCTCCCTCCCCCTCCTCCCCCCCGTCCTCCCTCCCCCCTCCCCCCCCGTCCACCACCCCCTCTCCCCCACGTCCTCCTCCCCCCTCCCCAACGTCCTCCCCCCGTCCTCCTCCCCCTTCCCCATCCTCCCTCCCCGTCCTCTTTCCCCTTCCTCTTTCCCCGTCCTCCCCCCCCCCCGGTCCTCTTTCCACCTCCTCCCCCCCCCCCGGTCCTCATTTCCCCCTCCTCCGCCCCCTGTCCTCTTTCCCCTTCCTCCCACCCGTCCACATTCCCCCTCCTCCCCCCGTCCTCTTTCCCACCCCCTCTTCCTCTTTTCCCCCCCTCCCTCTTTCCCCCCCCGTCCTCTTTCCCCCCTCGTCCTCTTTCTCCCCCCACCGACCACTTTCTCCCCCCCCGTCCTCTTTTTCCCCCCAGTCCTCTTCCCCCCCTCCGTCCTCTTCCCCCCCCCCCGTCCTCTTCCCCCCCGGTCCTCTTCCCCCCCCCGTCCTCTTTGTCCCCCCCGTCCTCTTTCTCCCCCCCCCCGTCCTCTTCCCCCCCCCCGTCCTCTTCGTCCCCCCCGTCCTCTTTGTCCCCCACGTCCTCTTTCTCCCCCCCGACCTCTTTCTCCCCCCCCGTCCTCTATCCCCCCCCCGTCCTCTACCCCCATCCTCTTCCCCCCCCCCGTCCTCTTTCCCCCCCCCCGTCGTCTTCCCCCCCCATCCTCTTCCCCCCCCCCGTCCTCTTCCCCCCCCCTCCTCTTCCTCGCCCCCGTCCTCTTCCCCCCCCCGTACTCCCCCCCGTCCTCTTCCTCCCCGGTCCTCACCCCACCCCCCGTCCTCTTCCCCCCCCGTCCTCTTCCCCCCGTCCTCTTCCCCCCACCGTCCTCTTTTCCCCCCCGTCCTCTTCCCCCCACTGTCCTCTTTCCCCCCCCCCCCCGTCCTCTTCCCCCCCCTCCGTCCTCTTCCCCCCCGGTCCTCTTCCCCCCCCCCGTCCTCTTCCCCCCCCCTCCTCTTCCCCCCCGTCCTCTTCCCCCCACCGTCCTCTTCCCCACCCCCCTTCCTCTTCCCCCCCGGTCCTCTTCCCCCCACCGTCCTCTTTGTCCCCCCCGTCCTCTTTCTCCCCGCCCCGTCCTCTTCCCCCCCCGTCCTCTTTCTCCCCCCCGTCCTCTTTCTCCCCCCCCGTCCTCTTCCCCCCCCCGTCCTCTTCCCCCCCACCCCCCATCCTCTTCCCCCCCCTGTCCTCTTCCCACCCCCCGTCCTCTTCAGCCCCCCGTCCTCTTCCCCCCCACCCCCCGTCCTCTTCCTCTCTCCCCCCCGTCCTCTTTCCCCCCCCCCACAGTCCTCTTCCCCCCCCGTCCTCTTCCCCCCCCCACAGTCCTCTTCCCCCCCCCGTCCTCTTCCCCCCACTGTCCTCTTTTCCCCCCCCCCGTCCTCTTCTCCCCCTCCGTCCTCTTCCCCCCCGGTCCTCTTCCCCCCCCCCCCCCCGTCCTCTTCCCCCCCCATCCTCTTCCCCCCCGTCCTCTTCCCCCCACCGTCCTCTTCCCCACCCCCCCTTCCTCTTCCCCCCCGGTCCTCTTCCCCCCACCGTCCTCTTTGTCCCCCCCGTCCTCTTTCTCCCCCACCGTCCTCTTCCCCCCCCGTCCTCTTTCTCCCCCCCGTCCTCTTTCTCCCCCCCCCGTCCTCTTCCCCCCCCGTCCTCTTCCCCCCCACCCCCCATCCTCTTCCCCCCCCCGTCCTCTTCCCCCCACCGTCCTCTTCCCCACCCCCCCTTCCTCTTCCCCCCCGGTCCTCTTCCCCCCACCGTCCTCTTTGTCCCCCCCGTCCTCTTTCTCCCCCCCCGTCCTCTTCGCCCCCCGTCTTCTTTCTCCCCCCCGTCCTCTTTCTCCCCCCCCGTCCTCTTCCCCCCCCGTCCTTTTCCCCCCCACCCCCCATCCTCTTCCCCCCCCCGTCCTCTTCCCCCCCCCGTCCTCTTCACCCCCCCGTCCTCTTCCCCCCCACCCCCCGTCCTCTTCCTCTCTCCCCCCCGTCCTCTTGCCCCCCCCCCACAGTCCTCTTCCCCCCCGTCCTCTTCCCCCCCCCACAGTCCTCTTCCCCCCCCCCGTCCTCTTCCTCCCCGTCCTCTTTGTCCCCCCGTCCTCTTTCTCCCCCCCCCATCCTCTTCCCCGCCCCGTCCTCTTCCCCCCCGTCCTCTTTTCCCCCCGTCCTCTTTCACCCCCCGTCCTCTTTCACCCCCCATCCTCTTCCACCCGGCCTCTTTTCCCCCCCCCGTCCTCTTCCCCCCCCGTCCTCTTCCCCCCCGTCCTCTTCCCCCCCTCCTCTTCCACCCCCCCGTCCTCTTCCCCCCCCTCCTGTTCCTCCCCGCCCCTTCCCCCCCTCCTGTTCCTCCCCGCCCTCGTCCTCTTCCCCCCCGTCCTCTTTTTCCCCCCATGTCCTCTTCCCCCCCCTTCCTCCCCCCCCGTCCTCTTCCCCACCCCTCCTCTCCCCCCCCGTCCTCTCCCCCCCCCCCGTCCTCTTCCCCCCTCCGTCCTCTTCCCCCCCCGGTCCTCTACCCCACCCCGTCTTCTTAACCCCCCCCGTCCTCTTCCTCCCCCCACCCGTCCTCTTCCTCCCCCCCTGTCCTCTTCTCCCCCTGTCCTCTTCCCCCCCCATCCTCTTCCCCCCCCCCCATCGTCTTCCCCCCCGTCCTCTTCCCCCCACCGTCCTCTTTTCCCCCCCCGTCCTCTATTCCCCCCCCGTCCTCTTCCCCCCCTGTCCTCTGTCTCCCCCCCGTCCTCTTTCTCCCCCCCCCCCGTCCTCTTCCCACCCCCGTCCTCTTCCCCGCCCGTCCTCTTTCCCCCCCATCCTCTCCCCACCCCAAATCCTCTTCCCCCCTGTCCTCTTCCCCCCCGTCCTCTCCCCCCCCCCCGTCCTCTTCCCCCCGTCCTCTTTTTCCCCCCCCGTCCTCTTCCTCCCCCCCGTCCTCTTCCTCCCCCCACCCGTCCTCTTCCTCCCCCCACCCGTCCTCTTCCTCCCCGCCCGTCCTCTTCCCCACCCCGGTCCTCTTCCCCACCCCCGTCCTCTTCTTGCCCCCCCCGTCCTCTACTTCCCCCCCACCATCCTCCTCTTCCCCCCCCCGTCCTCCTCTTCCCCACCCCCCGTCCTCCTCTTCCCCACCCCCGTCCTCTTCCCCACCCCTGTCCTCTTCTCACCCCCGTCCTCTTCCCCACCCCTGTCCTCTCCCCCCCGTCCTCTTTTTCCGCACCCGTCCTCTTCCTCCCCCCACCCGTCCTCTTCCTCCCCCCAACCGTCCTCTTCCTCCCCCTCCGTCCTCTTCCACCCCACGTCCTCTTCCACCCCCCACCCGTCCTCTTCCTCCCCCCACCCGTCCTCTTCCTCCCCCCAACCGTCCTCTTCCTCCCCCTCCGTCCTCTTCCACCCCACGTCCTCTTCCACCCCCCACCCGTCCTCTTCCTCCCCCCACCCGTCCTCTTCCTCCCCGCCCGTCCTCTTCCCCACCCCGGTCCTCTTCCCCCCCCCGTCCTCTTCCCCCCCATCCTCTTGCCCCCCCGTCCTCTTGCCCCCCCATCCTCTTCCCCCCCGTCCTCTTCCCCCCCCCGTCCTCTTTGTCCCCCCCGTCCTCTTTGTCCCCCCCCGTCCTCTTTCTCCTCCCCCCGTCCTCTTTCTCCCCCCCCGTCCTCTTCCCCCCCCTCCCGTCCTCTTCTCCCCCCCCGTCCTCTTCCCCCACCCCGTCCTCTTCCCTCCCCCCCCGTCCTCTTCCCGGCCCATCGTCTCCCTCCCCCCATCCTCTTCCCCCCCGTCCTCTTCCCCCCCATCCTCTCCCTCCCCCCATCCTCTTCCCCCCCGTCCTCTTCCCCCCCGTCCTCTTCCCCCCCATCCTCTCCCTCCCCCCATCCTCTTCCCCCCCGTCCTCTTCCCCCCCGTCCTCTCCCTCCCCCCATCCTCTTCCCCCCCGTCCTCTTCCCCTCTGTCCTCTTCCCCCCCCGTCCTCTTCCCCCCACCGTCCTCTTTTTCCCCCCCTGTCCTCTTCCCCCCCGCCGTCCTCTTCCCCCCCCCGTCCTCATCTTCCCCCCCCCCGTCCTCTTCTTGCCCCCCCCCGTCCTCTACTTCCCCCCCACCATCCTCCTCTTCCCCCCCGTCCTCCTCTTCCCCACCCCCCGTCCTCCTCTTCCCCACCCCCGTCCTCTTCCCCCCCCCGTCCTCTTTGTCCCCCCCGTCCTCTTTGTCCCCCCCCGTCCTCTTTCTCCTCCCCCCGTCCTCTTTCTCCCCCCCCGTCCTCTTCCCCCCCTCCCGTCCTCTTCTCCCCCCCCGTCCTCTTCCCCCACCCCGTCCTCTTCCCTCCCCCCCCGTCCTCTTCCCGGCCCATCGTCTCCCTCCCCCCATCCTCTTCCCCCCCGTCCTCTTCCCCCCCATCCTCTCCCTCCCCCCATCCTCTTCCCCCCCGTCCTCTTCCCCCCCGTCCTCTTCCCCCCCATCCTCTCCCTCCCCCCATCCTCTTCCCCCCCGTCCTCTTCCCCCCCGTCCTCTTCCCCCCCATCCTCTCCCTCCCCCCATCCTCTTCCCCCCCGTCCTCTTCCCCCCGTCCTCTTCCCCTCTGTCCTCTTCCCCCCCCGTCCTCTTCCCCCCACCGTCCTCTTTTTCCCCCCCTGTCCTCTTCCCCCCCGCCGTCCTCTTCCCCCCCCCCCGTCCTCATCTTCCCCCCCCCGTCCTCTTCTTGCCCCCCCCGTCCTCTACTTCCCCCCCACCATCCTCCTCTTCCCCCCCCGTCCTCCTCTTCCCCACACCCCGTCCTCCTCTTCCCCACCCCCGTCCTCTTCCCCACCCCTGTCCTCTTCTCACCCCCGTCCTCTTCCCCACCCCTGTCCTCTTCTCACCCCCGTCCTCTTCCCCACCCCCCGTCCTCCTCTTCCCCACCCCCGTCCTCTTCCCCACCCCTGTCCTCTTCTCACCCCCGTCCTCTTCCCCACCCCTGTCCTCTTCCCCCCGTCCTCTTTTTCCGCACCCGTCCTCTTCCTCCCCCCAACCGTCCTCTTCCTCCCCCCACCCGTCCTCTTCCTCCCCGCCCGTCCTCTTCCCCACCCCGGTCCTCTTCCCCCCCGCCGTCCTCTTCCCCCCCATCCTCTTGCCCCCCCGTCCTCTTGCCCCCCCGTCCTCTTCCCCCCCGTCCTCTTCCCCCCCCGTCCTCTTTGTCCCCCCCGTCCTCTTTGTCCCCCCCGTCCTCTTTCTCCTCCCCCCGTCCTCTTTCTCCCCCCCGTCCTCTTCCCCCCCCCTCCCGTCCTCCTCTTCCCCCCCCCCCGTCCTCCTCTTCCCCACCCTCGTCCTCTTCCCCACCCCTGTCCTCTTCTCACCCCCGTCCTCTTCCACACCCCTGTCCTCTTCCCCACCCCCGTCCTCTTCTCCCCCCCGTCCTCTTCCCCCCCCCAGTCCTCTTCCTCCCCCCCCGTCCTCTTCCCCCCCCATCCTCTGTCTCCCCCCCGTCCTCTTTCTCCCCCCCGTCCTCTTCCCACCCCCGTCCTCTTCCCCGCCCGTCCTCTTTCCCCCCCATCCTCTCCCCACCCCAAATCCTCTTCCCCCCTGTCATCTTCCCCCCCGTCCTCTTCCCCCCCACCCCGTCCTCTTCCCCCCCGTCCTCTCCCCCCCCCGTCCTCTTCCCCCCTGTCCTCTTCCCCCCCATCCTCTTCCCCCCCCCCCCGTCCTCTTCCCCCCACCCCGTCCCCTTCCCACCGCCGTCCTCTTCCCCCCCCCGACCTCTTACCCCCCCCCCCACGTCCTCTTCCCCCCCACCCGTCCTCTTCCCCCCCCCCCCCGTCCTCTCCCCCCACCCGTCCTCTTCCCCCCGTCCTCTTCCCCCACCGTCCTCTTCCCCACCCCCGTCCTCTTCCCCACACCCGTCCTCTTCCCCACCCCCGTCCTCTTCCCCACCCCCGTCCTTTTCTCCCCCCCGTCCTCTTCCCCCCCCCAGTCCTCTTCCTCCACCCCCGTCCTCTTCCCCCCCACCCCCCATCCTCTTCCCCCCCCGTCCTCTTCCCCCCCCGTCCTCTTCACCCCCCCGTCCTCTTCCCCCCCACCCCCCGTCCTCTTCCTCTCTCCCCCCCGTCCTCTTGCCCCCCCCAGTCCTCTCTCCCCCCCGTCCTCTTCCCCCCCCCCCACAGTCCTCTTCCCCCCCGTCCTCTTCCCCCCCCACAGTCCTCTTCCCCCCCCCGTCCTCTTCCCCCCCCCCCGTCCTCTTCCACCCCCCGTCCTCTTCCCCCCCCCGTCCTCTTTTTCCCCCGTCCTCTTCCCCCTCCCGTCCTTTTCCCCCCCGTCCTCTTCCCCCTGTCCTCTTTTTCCCCCCCCCCGTCCTCTTCCCCCCCCTCCTCTTCCTCCCCCCCATCCTCTTACCCCTCCTCTTCCTCCCCGCCCCCGTCCTCTTCCCCCCCAGTCCTCTTCCTCCCCCCCGTCCTCTTCCCCACCCCGTCCTCTTCCCCCCCGTCCTCTTTTTCCCCCCGTCCTCTTCCCCCCCGTCCTCTTTTCCCCCCGTCCTCTTCCCCCCCCATCCTCTTTCCCCCCCCATCCTCTTTCCCCCCGTCCTCTTCCCCCCCTCCTCTTCCTCCCCCCGTCCTCTTCCCCCCCCCCTCCGTACTCCCCCCCCGTCCTCTTCCCCCCGGTCCTCTCCCCACCCCCTGTCCTCTTCCCCCCCGTCCTCTTCACCCCGTCCTCTTTCCCCCCCCCCGTCCTCTTCCTCCCCCCACCTGTCCTCTTCCTCCCCCCCCTTCCTCTTCCCCCCCGTCCTCTTCCCCCCCCCATCCTCTTCCCACCCCATCCTCTTCCCCACCGTCCTCTTACCCCCAACGTCCTCTTTTCCCCCCCCCGTCCTCTTCCCCCCACTGTCCTCTTTTTCCCCCCCCGTCCTCTTCCCCCCCTCCGTCCTCTTCCCCCCCCCCCGTCCTCTTCCCCCCCGGTCCTCTTCCCCCCCCCGTCCTCTTTGTCCCCCCCGTCCTCTTTCTCCCCCCCCCCACCGTCCTCTTCCCCCCCCCGTCCTCTTTGTCCCCCCCGTCCTCTTTCTCCCCCCCGTCCTCTTTCTCCCCCCCCGTCCTCTTCCCCCCCCCCGTCCTCTTCCCCCCCCCGTCCTCTCCCCCCCGTCCTCTTCCCCCCCCCCCGTCCTCTTTCCCCCCCCCGTCGTCTTCCCCCCCCATCCTCTTCCCCCCCCCGTCCTCTTCCCCCCCCCTCCTCTTCCTCGCCCCCGTCCTCTTCCCCCCCCCCGTACTCCCCCCCGTCCTCTTCCTCCCCGGTCCTCACCCCACCCCCCGTCCTCTTCCCCCCCCGTCCTCTTCCCCCCGTCCTCTTCCCCCCACCGTCCTCTTTTCCCCCCCCGTCCTCTTCCCCCCACTGTCCTCTTTTCCCCCCCCCCCCGTCCTCTTCCCCCCCTCCGTCCTCTTCCTCCCCGGTCCTCTTCCCCCCCCCGTCCTCTTCCCCCCCCATCCTCTTCCCCCCCGTCCTCTTCCCCCCACCGTCCTCTTCCCCACCCCCCTTCCTCTTCCCCCCCGGTCCTCTTCCCCCCACCGTCCTCTTTGTCCCCCCCGTCCTCTTTCTCCCCGCCCCGTCCTCTTCCCCCCCCGTCCTCTTTCTCCCCCCCCGTCCTCTTTCTCCCCCCCCGTCCTCTTCCCCCCCCCGTCCTCTTCCCCCCCACCCCCCATCCTCTTCCCCCCCACCCCCCATCCTCTTCCCCCCCCCGTCCTCTTCCCACCCCCCGTCCTCTTCACCCCCCCGTCCTCTTCCCCCCCACCCCCCGTCCTCTTCCTCTCTCCCCCCCGTCCTCTTGCCCCCCCCCACAGTCCTCTTCCCCCCCGTCCTCTTCCCCCCCCCACAGTCCTCTTCCCCCCCCCGTCCTCTTCCCCCCCCCGTCCTCTTCCACCCCCCATCCGCTTCCCCCCCCCCCGTCCTCTTTTTCCCCCCGTCCTCTTCCCCGTCCCGTCCTCTTCCCCCCCGTCCTCTTCCCCCTGTCCTCTTTTTCCCCCCCCCGTCCTCTTCCCCCCCCTCCTCTTCCTCCCCCCCATCCTCTTACCCCCCCTCTTCCTCCCCGCCCTGTCCTCTTCCCCCCCCAGTCCTCTTCCCCCCCCATCCTCTTCCCCACCCCGTCCTCTTCCCCCCCGTCCTCTTTTTCCCCCCGTCCTCTTCCCCCCCGTCCTCTTTTTCCCCCCGTCCTCTTCCCCCCCCCATCCTCTTTCCCCCACCCATCCTCTTTCCCCCCGTCCTCTTCCCCCCCTCCTCTTCTTCCCCCCGTCCTCTTCCCCCCCCACCGTACTCCCCCCCGTCCTCTTCCCCCCCGGTCCTCTCCCCACCCCCCGTCCTCTTCCCCACCCCGTCCTCTTCCCCCCGTCCTCTTTTTCCCCCCGTCCTCTTCCCCCCCGTCCTCTTTTTCCCCCCGTCCTCTTCCCCCCCCATCCTCTTTCCCCCCCCATCCTCTATCCCCCCGTCCTCTTCCCCCCCTCCTCTTCCTCCCCCCGTCCTCTTCCCCCCCCCCCCCGTACTCCCCCCCGTCCTCTTCCCCCCCGGTCCTCTCCCCACCCCCCATCCTCTTCCCCACCCCGTCCTCTTCCCCGTCCTCTTCCCCCCCGTCCTCTTTGTCCCCCCGTCCTCTTTCTCCCCCCCCCATCCTCTTCCCCCCCCGTCCTCTTCCCCGTCCTCTTCCCCGCCCCGTCCTCTTCCCCCCCCGTCCTCTTTTTCCCCCCGTCCTCCCCCCCCGTCCTCTTTCCCCCCCCTCGTCGTCTTCCCCCCCCATCCTCTTCCCCCCCCGTCCTCTTCCCCCCCCTCCTCTTCCTCGCCCCCGTCCTCTTCCCCCCCCCCGTACACCCCCCTGTCCTCTTCCTCCCCGGTCCTCACCCCACCCCCCGTCCTCTTCCCCCCCCGTCCTCTTCCCCCCGTCATCTTCCCCCCACCGTCCTCTTTTCCCCCCCCCGTCCTCTTCCCCCCACTGTCCTCTTTTCCCCCCCCCCGTCCTCTTCCCCCCCTCCGTCCTCTTCCCCCCCGGTCCTCTTCCCCCCCCCCGTCCTCTTCCCCCCCCATCCTCTTCCCCCCCGTCCTCTTCCCCCCACCGTCCTCTTCCCCACCCCCCCTTCCTCTTCCCCCCCGGTCCTCTTCCCCCCACCGTCCTCTTTGTCCCCCCCGTCCTCTTTCTCCCACCCCCGTCCTCTTCCCCCCCCGTCCTCTTTCTCCCCCCCGTCCTCTTTCTCCCCCCCCGTCCTCTTCCCCCCCCCGTCCTCTTCCCCCCCACCCCCCATCCTCTTCCCCCCCCCGTCCTCTTCCCCCCCCCCGTCCTCTTCACCACCCCGTCCTCTTCCCCCCCACCCCCCGTCCTCTTCATCTCTCCCCCCCGTCCTCTTGCCCCCCCCCCCACAGTCCTCTTCCCCCCCGTCCTCTTCCCCCCCCCCACAGTCCTCTTCCCCCCCCCGTCCTCTTCCCCCCCGTCCTCTTTGTCCCCCCGTCCTCTTTCTCCCCCCCCATCCTCTTCCCCCCCTGTCCTCTTCCCCGTCCTCTTCCCCGCCCCGTCCTCTTCCCCCCCGTCCTCTTTTCCCCCCGGCCTCTTTTCCCCCCCCCGTCCTCTTCCCCCCCCGTCCTCTTCCCCCCCGTCCTCTTCCCCCCCTCCTCTTCCACCCCCCCGTCCTCTTCCCCCCCCTCCTGTTCCTCCCCGCCCCTTCCCCCCCTCCTGTTCCTCCCCGCCCCCGTCCTCTTCCCCCCCGTCCTCTTTTTCCCCCCATGTCCTCTTCCCCCCCTTCCTCCCCCCCCGTCCTCTTCCCCACCCCTCCTCTCCCCCCCCGTCCTCTCCCCCCCCCCGTCCTCTTCCCCCCTCCGTCCTCTTCCCCCCCCGGACCTCTACCCCACCCCGTCTTCTTAACCCCCCCCGTCCTCTTCCTCCCCCCACCCGTCCTCTTCCTCCCCCCCTGTCCTCTTCTCCCCCTGTCCTCTTCCCCCCCCCATCCTCTTCCCCCCCCATCGTCTTCCCCCCCGTCCTCTTCCCCCCACCGTCCTCTTTTCCCCCCCCGTCCTCTATTCCCCCCCCGTCCTCTTCCCCCCCTGTCCTCTGTCTCCCCCCCGTCCTCTTTCTCCCCCCCCCCCCCGTCCTCTTCCCACCCCCGTCCTCTTCCCCGCCCGTCCTCTTTCCCCCCCATCCTCTCCCCACCCCAAATCCTCTTCCCCCCTGTCCTCTTCCCCCCCGTCCTCTCCCCCCCCCCCCCCGTCCTCTTCCCCCCGTCCTCTTTTTCCCCCCCCGTCCTCTTCCTCCCCCCCGTCCTCTTCCTCCCCCCACCCGTCCTCTTCCTCCCCCCAACCGTCCTCTTCCTCCCCCTCCGTCCTCTTCCACCCCACGTCTTCTTCCACCCCCCACCCGTCCTCTTCCTCCCCCCACCCGTCCTCTTCCTCCCCGCCCGTCCTCTTCCCCACCCCGGTCCTCTTCCCCACCCCCGTCCTCTTCTTGCCCCCCCCGTCCTCTACTTCCCCCCCACCATCCTCCTCTTCCCCCCCCCGTCCTCCTCTTCCCCACCCCCCGTCCTCCTCTTCCCCACCCCCGTCCTCTTCCCCACCCCTGTCCTCTTCTCACCCCCGTCCTCTTCCCCACCCCTGTCCTCTCCCCCCCGTCCTCTTTTTCCGCACCCGTCCTCTTCCTCCCCCCAACCGTCCTCTTCCTCCCCCTCCGTCCTCTTCCTCCCCACGTCCTCTTCCACCCCCCACCCGTCCTCTTCCTCCCCCCACCCGTCCTCTTCCTCCCCGCCCGTCCTCTTCCCCACCCCGGTCCTCTTCCCACCCCCGTCCTCTTGCCCCCCCGTCCTCTTCCCCCCCGTCCTCTTCCCCCCCCCGTCCTCTTTGTCCCCCCCGTCCTCTTTGTCCCCCCCCGTCCTCTTTCTCCTCCCCCCGTCCTCTTTCTCCCCCCCCGTCCTCTTCCCCCCCCTCCCGTCCTCTTCTCCCCCCCCGTCCTCTTCCCCCACCCCGTCCTCTTCCCTCCCCCCCCGTCCTCTTCCCGGCCCATCGTCTCCCTCCCCCCATCCTCTTCCCCCCCGTCCTCTTCCCCCCCATCCTCTCCCTCCCCCCATCCTCTTCCCCCCCGTCCTCTTCCCCCCCGTCCTCTTCCCCCCCGTCCTCTCCCTCCCCCCATCCTCTTCCCCCCCGTCCTCTTCCCCTCTGTCCTCTTCCCCCCCCCCCCGTCCTCTTCCCCCCACCGTCCTCTTTTTCCCCCCCTGTCCTCTTCCCCCCCGCCGTCCTCTTCCCCCCCCCGTCCTCATCTTCCCCCCCCCGTCCTCTTCTTGCCCCCCCCGTCCTCTACTTCCCCCCCACCATCCTCCTCTTCCCCCCCCGTCCTCCTCTTCCCCACCCCCCGTCCTCCTCTTCCCCACCCCCGTCCTCTTCCCAACCCCTGTCCTCTTCTCACCCCCGTCCTCTTCCCCACCCCCGTCCTCTTCCCCCCCGTCC
This sequence comes from Chiloscyllium plagiosum, assembly GCF_037043375.1. Lineage (NCBI taxonomy): Eukaryota > Metazoa > Chordata > Chondrichthyes > Orectolobiformes > Hemiscylliidae > Chiloscyllium > Chiloscyllium plagiosum. Next base: position 56,174,238 of record NW_028270173.1, on the reverse strand, counting down.
TCTTCCCCCCCCCCGTCCTCTTTGTCCCCCCGTCCTCTTTGTCCCCCCCCCATCCTCTTTCTCCTCCCCCCGTCCTCTTTCTCCTCCTCCGTCCTCTCCCCCCACCCGTCCTCTTCCTCCCCGCCCGTCCTCTTCCCCACCCCGGTCCTCTTCCCCCCCGCCGTCCTCTTCCCCCCCATCCTCTTGCCCCCCCGTCCTCTTGCCCCCCCGTCCTCTTCCCCCCCGTCCTCTTCCCCCCCCCCGTCCTCTTTGTCCCCCCCGTCCTCTTTGTCCCCCCCCGTCCTCTTCCCCCCCCCTCCTCTTCCTCGCCCCCGTCCTCTTCCCCCCCCCCGTACTCCCCCCCGTCCTCTTCCCCCCCCGTCCTCTTCCCCCCGTCCTCTTCCCCCCACCGTCCTCTTTTCCCCCCCCGTCCTCTTCCCCCCACTGTCCTCTTTTCCCCCCCCCCCCCGTCCTCTTCCCCCCCTCCGTCCTCTTCCCCCCCGGTCCTCTTCCCCCCCCCGTCCTCTTCCCCCCCCATCCTCTTCCCCCCCGTCCTCTTCCCCCCACCGTCCTCTTCCCCACCCCCCTTCCTCTTCCCCCCCGGTCCTCTTCCCCCCACTGTCCTCTTTGTCCCCCCCGTCCTCTTTCTCCCCGCCCCGTCCTCTTCCCCCCCCGTCCTCTTTCTCCCCCCCGTCCTCTTTCTCCCCCCCCCGTCCTCTTCCCCCCCCCGTCCTCTTCCCCCCCACCCCCCATCCTCTTCCCCCCCCCGTCCTCTTCCCACCCCCCGTCCTCTTCACCCCCCCGTCCTCTTCCCCCCCACCCCCCGTCCTCTTCCTCTCTCCCCCCCGTCCTCTTGCCCCCCCCCACAGTCCTCTTCCCCCCGTCCTCTTCCCCCCCCCACAGTCCTCTTCCCCCCCCCGTCCTCTTCCCCCCCCCGTCCTCTTCCACCCCCCATCCGCTTCCCCCCCCCCGTCCTCTTTTTCCCCCCGTCCTCTTCCCCGTCCCGTCCTCTTCCCCCCCGTCCTCTTCCCCCTGTCCTCTTTTTCCCCCCCCGTCCTCTTCCCTCCCCTCCTCTTCCTCCCCCCCATCCTCTTACCCCCCCCTCTTCCTCCCCGCCCCGTCCTCTTCCCCCCCCAGTCCTCTTCCCCCCCCATCCTCTTCCCCACCCCGTCCTCTTCCCCCCCGTCCTCTTTTTCCCCCCGTCCTCTTCCCCCCGTCCTCTTCCCCCCCCCCATCCTCTTTCCCCCCCCCATCCTCTTTCCCCCCGTCCTCTTCCCCCTCTCCTCTTCTTCCCCCCGTCCTCTTCCCCCCCCACCGTACTCCCCCCCGTCCTCTTCCCCCCCGGTCCTCTCCCCACCCCCCGTCCTCTTCCCCACCCCGTCCTCTTCCCCCCCGTCCTCTTTTTCCCCCCGTCCTCTTCCCCCCCGTCCTCTTTTTCCCCCCGTCCTCTTCCCCCCCCATCCTCTTTCCCCCCCCATCCTCTATCCCCCCGTCCTCTTCCCCCCCTCCTCTTCCTCCCCCCGTCCTCTTCCCCCCCCCCCCCCGTACTCCCCCCCGTCCTCTTCCCCCCCGGTCCTCTCCCCACCCCCCATCCTCTTCCCCACCCCGTCCTCTTCCCCGTCCTCTTCCCCCCCGTCCTCTTTGTCCCCCCCGTCCTCTTTCTCCCCCCCCCATCCTCTTCCCCCCCCGTCCTCTTCCCCGTCCTCTTCCCCGCCCCGTCCTCTTCCCCCCCGTCCTCTTTTCCCCCCGTCCTCTTTCACCCCCCCGTCCTCTTTTTCCCCCCGTCCTCCCCCCCCCGTCCTCTTTCCCCCCCCTCGTCGTCTTCCCCCCCCATCCTCTTCCCCCCCCCGTCCTCTTCCCCCCCCCTCCTCTTCCTCGCCCCCGTCCTCTTCCCCCCCCCCGTACTCCCCCCTGTCCTCTTCCTCCCCGGTCCTCACCCCACCCCCTGTCCTCTTCCCCCCCCGTCCTCTTCCCCCCGTCATCTTCCCCCCACCGTCCTCTTTTCCACCCCCCGTCCTCTTCCCCCCACTGTCCTCTTTCCCCCCCCCCCGTCCTCTTCCCCCCCTCCGTCCTCTTCCCCCCCCGGTCCTCTTCCCCCCCCCCGTCCTCTTCCCCCCCCATCCTCTTCCCCCCCGTCCTCTTCCCCCCACCGTCCTCTTCCCCACCCCCCCTTCCTCTTCCCCCCGGTCCTCTTCCCCCCACCGTCCTCTTTGTCCCCCCCGTCCTCTTTCTCCCCCCCCCCCGTCCTCTTCCCCCCCGTCCTCTTTCTCCCCCCCGTCCTCTTTCTCCCCCCCCGTCCTCTTCCCCCCCCCGTCCTCTTCCCCCCCACCCCCCATCCTCTTCCCCCCCCCCGTCCTCTTCCCCCCCCCCGTCCTCTTCACCCCCCCCCGTCCTCTTCCCCCCCACCCCCCGTCCTCTTCCTCTCTCCCCCCCGTCCTCTTGCCCACCCCCCCACAGTCCTCTTCCCCCCCGTCCTCTTCCCCCCTCCACAGTCCTCTTCCCCCCCCCGTCCTCTTCCCCCCCGTCCTCTTTGTCCCCCCGTCCTCTTTCTCCCCCCCCATCCTCTTCCCCCCTGTCCTCTTCCCCGTCCTCTTCCCCGCCCCGTCCTCTTCCCACCCGTCCTCTTTTCCCCCCGTCCTCTTTCACCCCCCGTCCTCTTTCACCCCCCATCCTCTTCCACCCGGCCTCTTTTCCCCCCCCCGTCCTCTTCCCCCCCCGTCCTCTTCCCCCCCGTCCTCTTCCCCCCCCCTCTTCCACCCCCCCGTCCTCTTCCCCCCCCTCCTGTTCCTCCCCGCCCCTTCCCCCCCTCCTGTTCCTCCCCGCCCCCGTCCTCTTCCCCCCCGTCCTCTTTTTCCCCCCATGTCCTCTTCCCCCCCCTTCCTCCCCCCCCGTCCTCTTCCCCACCCCTCCTCTCCCCCCCCGTCCTCTCCCCCCCCCCGTCCTCTTCCCCCCCCCGTCCTCTTCCCCCCCCCGGACCTCTACCCCACCCCGTCTTCTTAACCCCCCCCGTCCTCTTCCTCCCCCCACCCGTCCTCTTCCTCCCCCCCTGTCCTCTTCTCCCCCTGTCCTCTTCCCCCCCCATCCTCTTCCCCCCCCCATCGTCTTCCCCCCCGTCCTCTTCCCCCCACCGTCCTCTTTTCCCCCCCCGTCCTCTATTCCCCCCCCCGTCCTCTTCCCCCCCTGTCCTCTGTCTCCCCCCCGTCCTCTTTCTCCCCCCCCCCCGTCCTCTTCCCACCCCCGTCCTCTTCCCCGCCCGTCCTCTTTCCCCCCCATCCTCTCCCCACCCCAAATCCTCTTCCCCCCTGTCCTCTTCCCCCCCGTCCT